>NC_138761.1:33813767-34359805 GCF_965113315.1 Podarcis vaucheri
TTCTAAATTCGTGGACGGTTCCACGCACCCCTTGCAAATCCTGCCTTCAAACAACAAAAAATCTTCTTTCTCCCAGCTTGTCTTCTGTGATGTCATCAGACATTGGTTGTCAGGCTCATTTATTTAGCTCTAAAAGTTAGAGGCATGGTAGCAACTAGGATCTGGATGTGATCACACAGGTTCATAAGTAATTACAGAACTAGTATTGTTGAACAAAATGGGACTTAGTTCTTTGTAGACATGTATAGGATTGTACTGCCAGCCAATTTTCTGCTGCCAAAGTCGAATTCTTGATGCATTTGCTAGGAAAATAGTTGTCCATATTAATGGTCCGTATTCTCCTAAATCCCTGCAGCTCAGTGAACGTGCCCGGGAGCGAAAGGTGCCAGTTACTCGAATTGGGAGACTCGCTAATTTTGGAGGTGAGTCTTTCTGAATTGTGGTGGTGAATAAGACTATGAATGTTGATGCTTCTGTATTCATCAGGAAGCTGGTACTTGAATAGAGAGACATGATGTCTTTTAAAGGAAATTGACAGGGATGCAGCAGGATAGAAACTTAAAACGATACAAAGAGATAGGAGTGTGACCAGGAGCTCTTGAATAGAGGCTTTAAATATGAATAAAAGTGTGTTAAGTACTTCAGGCATATGCACAGCCCATCTTCCCAGCCCATCAGCCAAGGTGGCTACCAGCAGTTGAAAACCCTCAGAGGAGTTAAAAATCCAAGGAGTATCCCCCCACAAAAACTCCCACTTCTTTCTTTGTATACAAACCTTTAAACAGTGTTATCCTGTGCATATCTGCTTGGAAGTAAGCCCTGTTGAGTTTAATGGGACTTCACTCCAAGGTAAGTGTGCGTAGCTTCCTTCAGTAGCAAGTTTATGCACATGGTCTTTGTTTTGCAAAAATGACTCGAAAGGTGTCAGTGATAGCATAAAATGATTCAAGAAACAAGTGGCTTTCAAATTGCAGCATCTGTGTTTTGTCTGTTGACTCTTAGCCCAGTCAGTATTACTCCAAATACTTGGGGCACACATTTTGTTTACAGAGAGATACTATTCCTTTTAAGATTTACGTTTAAAAGGGAGGATTTTACCAGGTGTGGGACCCCTGCCCTTCCCCATCACTATAACGCAACAGATAGAAAAGTTGAAGCTTGTGATATCCTGGCTCTTTAAAGGTACTTTTCTACATCTAGAACCAGACCAAGAACCCTCTCTGCACCTCTTTGAGCTCCCTGGAATCGCTAGCATCTTGAACCCTGTAGCATGATGAAAGGGTATCAGTTTCCCTCTGGTATATTTGGTGTAGCGAGTGTGTAGACAGCCAACATGCGTCCCTGCTGTTTTGTGACCTTCCCTATTTATAGCTAGAGTTGGCACCTCTCCTTAGTATTCATTTCTCCAAGATGAGATCTACTTCTATATGCCTTTTGAACGTTTCTGTCTATGTAGCAAAGTGTTAAGGAAACTGGCTTCTAGAAGGCAAGGTACCTCAGGCCTGTGCAGTATACAATTTTACTTGAAGCAGATTCAAAGCTAGGGAACAAAGCAAACATTTCCCTGAGTTAGTACAAGAAATAATGCTATGAATGCTTCCTCCCTCCCTTGTAAATAAGTTTTGTGCTTGCAAACACTTTAATCCACATTGTTTAGATTGGGACCTCCTGAATACTTCCTCTTCCTTGAATATGCTCACGAATGGGAATGTCTGCTGAGTTATTGTAGATATTTATGGTTCTGCTGTGGAACAATTGCAGATTGTAGCTGAAGGAGTCTTTTGGCAGCTTTAAAAGACAGATGTCATGGGCTGAATCTTATTTTGGCATCTCTATATCATCTATGGAAAGAACTCTTCAAGAATTCTCTGAGTTCAAGTGTTTTGTCACTTTTTTTTTTTTTGCAGGTGAGGAGTAGAAAGCTCTCTTCCGGGGCAGGGGTGGGGAATTAGATCCATCTGGTGGGTTAAACAGATAAATGATGTCAGTTGTATAGCAAGTGGGTGAAGATGGGCCAAAATGGTTTCACAGGCCAAATGGGGAGGCCTGACAGAGATGGGGAACTTTTTTGGCTCTGCACATCAGACTTACTATTGATATCAAGCTGTGTGCTACAAGTGTCTTCATGATCCTGTAGCAACAGCTTTCCCATTAGAATTTCCTCACACTCAAGCTTTAAATAGGAAATAAATGCTTCTGTGTTGAGTTGAGAAGGTTTAGCTTTCGGTTAACTTAAGTATATGCAGCAGATATTTTGAACTGTTGACTCCAAAATGTGTCAGGAATGCATAGGAGGGGGATGACCAGTGTCTGAAACTTGACAGGCCAGGCTTATGAATTGACTCAAACAATTCAGCAGGGGTGGTGGGAGTGCTGTAATCTGCTTCTAGCTTGGTGTGGGAACACAAAAGTCACTCTCTATACTTAAACTAGCTTGGTATCTTAGTCAGTTTCCTCTTTCTACTGTGAACAGCTGTCTTTAAAAGTAGCTTCTCCCAAAATAATTTTTCTCAGTGTTGAACTGGGCTGATTAAAAGTAGCACCAAGCTATGGTTTAGCAGTATATGAAAGAGGCTTTAAGGAATCTCTGGCTCAGTGGTTTCCACCTCCTCTGCCCTCATGTACAGTGTTTCCCTCCCTTCCTTGTATGAGGCAAACCATAGTTTTCTGTTTTGCATAAACCAGCAAACTCTGGCTTGCACTTGCCTTAGAATCCAGCATTTCGAAACTATAGTTTATTGACTTAGACAAAACAGAAAACCATGGGTTGCCTGCAGCCAAGGAAGGAAGGAGTAATTGTATACTACAGAAGGGGTGGAAGAAGTGTATAAGCCCAAGAGTTCTCCCTTAAAATACCAGTTTTTACAGCAGGCAAAGCTTTGCAGCTTTGTTTTGGCATCCTAGTCCTAAACAGGCTGATACATAAGTAAGTCGTATTAAGATCGGTGCTATTTGTCGGGCTCTGTGTGCATAGGTTATTCACTGAGCACAGAATGTGATCCTGGATGTAGGATTCACCAAACCTTCCTGAAAATATACCTTATCTTAAAAGTTCATATGGCCCTCCTTTCTCTGTTTCTGGTTTACTGGTCTCAGTAAAAACAAAAACTCTCCTCATCTGCTATTTAAATATAGCTGCAGTGCTTTATATATATATATATATAAGAGTTAAGATCAACTTGGTTTTGGAGAAGTGAAAGGAATTAAAAAAAATAATGTAAAGTCAGAAATTGCAGAGCACTGAGATCTCTTTTAAAAATCAGATTCAGGCCCACAGTAATTGCAGTTGCACTCACTCTCTGAAGGTGTAATGAGGTCCTTGAAGAGTGTGGTGAACACAGTAGTTCTTGACTTAGAAGTCTGGATCCTGATGATGCTGGCTGGTGCTTCTGCTTGGTGCTGGGTGTCTGGAGTTAATTCTGTTTTATTTAACATTTGCCACTGAATGTGTGGCGTCGTAAGCTGCCCTGTGATCTGATCTGGAGGAAGGGTGGGCTACAGAAAGCCTGGAAATCAATGTAATGTGAACATAGCCTCAAGAGTCCTTGCGCAGGCATCATGCTCCCTCGTCACGTAACCATTCTCCCATGCAAACTTTCCTCGTCTTCACTTTTCAACGTTGGTTGGGATGTAGTGTGCCTTCTGCATCAAGGCTGATGTAACTATGCAACTTTAACCAGGGTTCACAAACACTGGCTTAGCCCAATGGTCAAGGATGATGGGCTTTGTAGTCCAACAACATCCCGAGCCTGAAGATCACTGCAAGCTGGCATGGTCTTAAGCGGCTTAGAGCTTTGATGGCTAGAACCAGCACTTTAAATCGAGCCTGGACACAAATAGGAAGCTAATGACATTGATGTGGGAGAGCCCCATTGCATGAATTTGTTCACCTGCACCACCCTGCATGCCTAGTATGGACTCCAGCCTTTGTTCAATCAGGTTTCCCTTGAGTCTTGTTTCCTTCTAGCTGCTTTTGCTAAAATGCATGTCACATTGGGGCAGATGCATGCAAACCTGCATGCTGTGCAACATTTAGTTTTACTCGATACATAATCTGGCCTGTATCAGTGCATTTTGAATTATGGGTATTGAATTGATTTAATTTAATTATTAGCGCAGCAGGTAAGCAGCACTGGTTGTTGGGTGGACTTTGCATGTGCCTGCCTCCACAGCTGGCCACAGAGTTCAGAAGCATAGGAGCTCCTCCTCTTCAACTGTTAGAAGCCTGTGAACAGGGGAGGGCTTGTTTGTTCTTCTGAAGGGAAGCTATGTGTGTGGGGTGGGTGTGTTTATGCCTGCCAAGACCCTGTGGCGACTCTGTAACAACAGGATTTTATTACAGTGTGAACAAGGTTATTGGTTGCATAGTTATCACTTGATTTTTCTGCTAATCATAGGCTTGTTTGCCAAACCCTCCAAGGGCGTGCCTATCTTTCCAAACCAGCCTTCTGTTGTATTGCATTTCATATTTGTCCTTCACACTCCCTTGGTACTAATCTTCATGCATTGGTTGGACGGCAAATGAAAAATATATGGGCTGCTTTCAGTTTTAAGTTGGGAGGGACCACGAGGGTCATGTAGTCCAACCCCATGCAGTGCAGGAATTGGACTAGATGACCCTTTCAGTCCCTTCCAACTCTACAATTCTGTGAGTCTAAGAAGCTTTTTTTTTTTTTACACAAAAACAAAAAACTGTTGCTGTTGCATTTCCAGATTAGGCGGTTACTTTATGCACTGATTTTGCATAGCATTCCCCGTATTATCTTCCGATCAGTTGTGATGCATTTGGCATTGCAGGGGGTTGGACTAGATGACCCACAGGGTCCCTTCAAACTCTACAATTCTATGATTCTACAGTGAAGAAGTTGGTGAGGGGGCTTTAACATATGGTTACCAGATTTTTCTCAATGAATCCGGGGACACACTTTAATTTTTTTTATTTATTTATTTATTTATTTATTTATTTATTTATTTATTTATTTATTGAAGCTGCGTAGCAACAGGTAGTCAGTAGTGGGGATGGTGAGGCAAAACGTATATTGTATAAAGGTGCAAAGCCCTTCTTTCGCATGCTGTGAAACATAAATGCGCAGAGTAACAGGCTGGCTCCTGGCTGCTGAGGCTGCAGCTGCCATGTTTCCTGGGGACAGATTTGCAAATCTGGGGACTGACCCCGGGAACATCTGGTAACCCTATTTCAACACAGGGTGGCCAAGTAGCCAAGCTGGGTTTGTGCTGGTATAAATCAGCAGGTGGGAATGATCTGTTGTCGTGGTCCAACTGCACCACCCAAAAGAAAGGTTCCTATAATGGCATATAATTCCTTAAAAACAGGAAACCCCCCCAAGAAGTAGATTGAGAATCATGAATTGGAGCATGTGGTGCAAGAATTCAATTCTTATTTAGGTGACTGTCAGATGTACAAAAAACTCTGCAGGCTTGAAAATACCCCTACAATGTTCTACTGCTGTTTAAAAGAGCAGCAGCACCAGCCTGGCTTTACAATGCAGTCTGTTTGCAAACACTAAGGCAAATGCCTCCCTTGAAGGAGAATGGCCTTATCAAAATAAATTGATAATGTAAACAGTTCTAAAACAGTGAAGCAAGATATACCTCCTGGTTAATATTTTAAAAGCCAACCATTTGGAGTTGTTTATGACATACGCCTATCTTCGGCTGCTGTGGTTCTGGGGAGGGAGGTGAGTTTATGTGATAATTAAGGTGGAGCTGTGCAGTTCAAGGGAAAGTACATATTGTACACGTCTAAACATTATCCAGTGGGGAAGAAGAGGTGTTGAAGCTGGATAAGTCAAATCGAAGCCCATGTAAATGTCAAGTTCTTGGCTCATTTAAACTGCTGGCATAACTATAGGTTGTTTTGCATTATAGTTATATAATTACTTTCTTATTTAATAAAATATATCCCACTCTTCTATCAAAAGTTCCCAGTGTGGCATATAGCATAAGTTCTAATTAATAAAAAAGCAGGTACAGCCAGTTCTAAAAGCCGTAACAGAGTACCCAAAGCAAGAAGCACAAAGAGTAAAAGATGCTAGATATTGAAATCTGCAACAATAAAAAGGTTGTTGAAATAAACACGTCTTTCAATTGGGAGGGCATGCAACAATCATGGCACTGCCACAGAGATGGCCCTATATTTCATGCTCACTTGCTTAATTTTTTCTTGACATGACTCCAAGAACAAAGGCTTCTGGCATTGATCTTCATTTCATGATTGACCTGTATGGGAGCAACTCATCCTTAAGCCAGCATTCTTCAGTCTTGGGTCTCTAGATCAGTGGTTTTCACCCAGTGTGCTGTGGCCCCCCGGGGTGCCTTGAATGATGGTCAGGGGTGCCACGGGCAACCCTCTTTCCTCCCTTCCCTCCCTCCTCTGATGCCCTCTTGCATCTCTCCCTCCAAAAGGCTTGCATGGCTGTTTGTTGCAGCAGCCCTGGCTACAAGCTCCCCAGACAAATGGTGTCTCTGGAACTGGCCAGGGGGTGCTGGTTGCCAGAAGCTGGAGCGGCCTCGGAGTAAGCATGCAAGCAAGCAGGCCAGGGAGCCCAGCTAGTCAGCCAGCCAGCCAGTCTGCCAGCCCTTGCTGTTGGGAATGGACAGTGCAACCAGGTACCTGTCTTTGGGGTGGGGGCGGGGGGCAGCTCAGAGACCAGGGGCGGCAGCAGTGGCTGCCTGGAGGACTCCCAAGGAGAGGGGAGAGGAAAGGAGGCTGAGGAAACACTCCACAAGGGAGGGTGTTTGCAAAAAGGGTGAGAGGCTGCCAGGCAAGGGGTGACATAAATGGACTCCTGAGCCCCACAGGGGTGCTGCAGAAGGAACGTAGTTGGTCAAGGGAGCCGTGGACTCAAAAAAGTTGAAAACCTCTGCCCTAGATGATGATGGACTGCAGCCGCCATTGTTCTGAGACATCTTAGCCAATGGTCAAGGAAGATGGGACTTGTAGTCCAACAACACCTCAAGCCTGAAGATCACTGCCAGCTAACATGGTCTTAAGCTGTTAGGGCTTTGAAGGAAACTTATGACATGGATGTGAGAGAGCACCACTGAGTAAATTCAACGCAGGTAGAGAAGTAAGATTTATCTCTCTGCATCGCCCTGCAGGCCTAGTAAGGGCTCCAGTCTTTGTTCAGCTGGTCAGATTTGCCTTGAGTCTTCTACCAACTCCTTCATAAAATTCCAGCCTTTTCTTTCCTCCCACGGGGTGTGTGGATATACACATATATGTTAGTGGTAGCTCCTTGCTGATGTACTTGCAGATGAAGAGGTGGTTAGAAGATCTGCCAGCCTAGTTATGGAGATATGAATCCTGTAGCTTTGGGTTATTATGTCACTCTGAACTGCTACTCAAGTGAGGATTGCTGAAATATCTCCTAATTTCATTCGACACATCCGCACTCAAGGCAAGAATATAGAGATTCTCTTCAGATTTCACCTCTGCAGATTTCAAAATCTCATTCTCTAAGCAATTATGAGCTAGGTTGGATATGGAACAAACAGTTGGTATTTCATAGTTGTTGATGCTGAACAGAGCTTAGCTGGGTGTTCCCTGTGTTATTTTGTGCAAATATTGCATGCAGGTATGTGCGTGTCTGCATGTGTGGCAGAATGGTACTTATCTTCCACAGCCATCATGCCGAGGTGTTATTGCATTAATTGCACTTGCAAATTGAGGTTTTCCATTCCAGTTCCAGCCTGTGCAACTTTCCCTCCCCTGTCCTGCATTTGACTGCTCTAGATTCAAATCATCTTGTTACTAAATTATTTTTGGAGAGAACTTATCATGTAAGAACTTGAGTTGCCAGATCCTCCACCTAGATACCATTAAATGCTCCAAGGTATCAACACCAGGCCAAATATGCTGTTGGGGAGGTATAAGCTATGTCACTCACTCTTCTCCTCCAGTTGCCCTGGGGTCAAATTTGAGCCCTGCTGGCCACAGTAAGGTAAAGGGTAAAACAGATTGTGGAGGAAGGTCGAAGGGACTGATGAAATGTTGAGGATGCCAGATGAAGTGGGGTATCTTTTATTTCAGTTGTGGAAATAACAGTTGCATTAAACAAGCATGTGGGGATATTTAAAGGTCTAGGCACAGCCTCCAGGAGAGTTTACTGACCTCCCTCATTTTTGCTGTGTCAGATCAAAGACCCTGTGTGACTAGTACTAAACTTGACCTCATGGATGGACAACCTGCAGTCTCTACTACTGTCCCTGCTTGCCCCTTTAACTCTTGGTTTCTAAAGCCCTTTTCTCTGAACAGAAGATGTTTCCTTTGGACAGAGGTTTTGCTGCCCTGGGGAAAGTGGGCACAGCATGCCTCTGAAACTGAGCGGAGCGGTTCTGGATTCTTTCCCTTTGTGCTCTGTAGTCAAGTTTAAACCGTATTGAATAAAGAGCTACTTTGCCTCTGCTCATTAAGCCACAAAGATATGTAACCGCATACAGATGGCATTTTATCCCGCTGCCTTTGACTTTCTCTTGTCTCTCTCTCTCCCCCCCCTTTCCTTTTTGTCCATTAAAGGCTTAGCTGTTGGTCTTGGCATCGGAGCCTTGGCAGAGGTTGCGAAAAAGAGCCTTAGATCCGAAGAGCAGAATGGTGAGTGTTCCTTTGCTTACTGCTAATACAAGCATCCGGTCGTGTCCTTGTCCCCAAACACAATTTGCTCTACAAGTGCACAGAATCACAACTAAAGGAAGGGCAGCACAACACTATAGTCACTAGGGTAGTTACTAATAAAAGTATTACAGTGTTTTTGCATCCAGATTCCACTCTCCCCCTGAACCTACGCAGCAACCTTCAATTGTTTTCCTCTTTGAATAAATACTTCAAGGAGTAGTGGTGATTCAGTGCATTTAAGGAAAGCAAATCCCCTTCCTCCTGCCCCTAAAGCAGGACAGGAGAAAGCTAAACTGTGGAGAAGGGTGAGCTTGTCCACCCCTTCAAAGAGTCCTCCTCTCTACTGACCCTGATCAACACAGAAGCCCGCTGTCTATTTGCTCAGGAAAATGAATGACTTCATGGCTGCCTGTCCTGTTTTGCAGCAATCCTTGAACTTGAAGTTTGCCTTTCTGGTTCTATCCTTTCAGATGATTAAATAATAAGAATAATGGTTCCAGTCCTTGTTTTACCATAAATAGATCTCTTGTTTGTCTTGGCATTGGCTAACAACGTCACTGAAGTGAAGGTTATACAGAATATATCTGCGATAAGGAGTAAAGTGTTATTGCACAGCAACAGCAATGAAGTCATTTCTGTACTTGCATCTGATCTTGCCTGATGCAAGTTCACAAACTCAGGAGGGGTCAGCCAGGGCTGCGGAGAGAGGGCTGGACTTCCATCCTGCCCAAGGTGCTCATACCTCTTAAAACCAAAATGGATGCACTTGGATTAGTTTGGGAAGAGGAGGACTGTGCCAAATTTACATCTTGCTGCCTGCTACAATCTGCTCTGATTGTATATTTTATCTTTATGAATTCTGTTTTTATTGTGTTATGCGAGCTGGTCTTTGACCGTAATAAATTATCTATCTATCTACATCTTGCTGCCATAAGCCAGACCTTCTGCTCTTCCTTTGTGTTGTTATTGTTGTTAGGTAAAATGTTTCCCACCTTATTTCCCCACTCTTCAAAATATTATAAGAGAAAGCTGCCCAACGTTGGTGAATGGTCAAGGTGTAAGTCTGACAAATCTGATTCACTGGATGCCTGGTTATGGCTGGTATTTAATCAGGGATGTGTATATTTGGCTTCTCTTTCTTCCCCACCGGTTTGCTACATGTTAAAAATGTGCATCGGGAAAAGTAACCTGGGAGTAGTGGCCTTTAGTGCCATACCTAACTGTGACTCCACCAAGGGTCCATTTTCCCTCTGTAACAGGGCTATATTACTGAAAGATCAAGATCTCTGGTTGGCAGTGCAATTGGCCATGAAGCCAGCCTTGTGCTCAATAACATTGCAAGGGGCTGGCTTTCCACTGAGCATCTGACCCATTGACATATGTGAACACCGATCCTTCCTTATGTGTGCCCACCCCCAGCATAGGGAGGGGTGACTCTTAGCCTGATTTTATGCAGCCCTTCACCTAATTGCAAAAGCTCTCGGCGATATGCCCTTCGGCTTGGCAGATGGCAGAGAGAGAGAGGACTGTGTCTGCCCATTGCCAGTTTCAGCCCTGATAACTGAATGTTACGCCTGTAAGAACAGGATGCTGGACTATCTGGGTCATTGACCTGATCTAGCAGGCTATTCCTGTGCTTCTTACATTACCTGACAACTACACATGACTTGCTGTCTTCTCTGGTAGGCTCTCCAAGGTCTCAAGCAGAGATTTCTCTGTCTTAGCATTGGGGTCCTTATAACCTGAGCTGCTGGGGTTGAACATGAAAGTTTTGGGAAGGGGCATGGAAGTGGTGGAGCATCTGCTTTGCATGCAATCCCTGGCATCTCCAGGAGAGTCACTCCTGGCCAGCGTAGACAATACAGAACCAGAGAGAGCAATGGTCATGCAGCTTTCCTGTGTTTAGTATGTGAAGTGTGAGCTCTGTCACTAAACCCTCTTACCTTAGTCTTGCTCAATCTGTGATAACCTGTCCCTGCATAATGTTCCTCCCATAATTATAGTAGCATTTTCTTAGAGGTGCATATTATATTTGGAGAAACTGTTAGTTCCTTCCTGAGAGTGCAGATGGAATTTATCTGATCTCTCTTGATGCCCTAAACTTTAGCATCTCAGTTGCAACCTTTCCAGTATGTTGGCTCCTGTTTCCTGACAGCAAAGCTTTCACTGTTCCCATCAGACAGGTTCACAAATTCGTGTTACCCCATGCTGCTTGTGTAGTGTGTGAAAGTGTCTCAGTGCATATATACTCCCCTGAATGGGACTCCCTCCTGTTCACAGAGCAAAACTGGGGCATGTAGAACAAGAGTTTAAAGTCACCTGTGGTCGACCTTAAATCTCCTGCAGAAACGTCAGAATTTCTTGCAGAAATATCAGGCTGTACAATCGCAGAATCTGTGCACAGGTTCAAAATGTATATCCGAAAAAGCATGGTGGCAGATCACCCTGAATGGCTCTGAAGGCATTCCTTTGCAGCTCTCGTTCCTCTTATTGGAGAGAGCTTGTTCTTAAAGAAAGATTGTGTAACAGTTCTGTTTACATTTTTCTGTTTGCCAGAGGTACCTTGTATAATCGGGCACTCCCTGACCTGCATGCAAGATCAGCCATACTATGAAAGGGTGTAGAACTTGCTGTTGCTGGCAAAAACAGCAAGGTGAGGTGGGAGCAGCTATTTTTATGGGATTTGGTTTAAGGAGACATTGACCTATCAAGGGCTTTTTCTGTTAATTTGCTAGTGTGTTTAAGGAAGAAAAGTAGAAATGTGTGTGTAGTGGTCAAGCTCATGAGACTTTTTTCCTGACCACTTGTAGATTAGCAGTGGAGGAACCTGTAGTCCTCTCAGTTCTGTTGGACTCTGACTCCCATCATCCTCACCCAGCATGGCCTAGTGGTCATAGAAACTGGGAGTCCTACATGGAAGGCCACTGCTTCCCCAAATCTCTTGTTATAACTAAAAAGATGATTCTACATTCTACAGAGGGCAGGATTAGTATGGAAAGGATAGATCGCTGGTTTTAAAAGTGAGGTCTGGGTTCTTTCGTCAATTCTGCAGCTCTCAAGCAACCCCCCTCTTTCCAGGGAGAGGCTAGGAGGAAAGGGGTAAATAAAGGGTGAGGCGTGAAGGATACTGCCTGTTTGGCTGCCTGGAGTAGAAGACCAGAATGGGTGAATTTTAAATCGTGCTGCCTCTCATTCAGAGGATTACAGGGAAATCAGCCTTTAGAATCATTCTGGAAAGGAGATAAACATCAGTTGTTCACAGCTGGTGTGGAAAACAGGGGCAGTAAAGCAGGACAGGAGATTTAGGCTCAACACTCAGAAGACAACCTTTGTAATCCTATAACACGGTTTAGGCTGATACAAGGTAGGCTTTGCAAATGCTGTCCCGTGGACCTCTTCCAGTAAAGGTTGGAGAAGCATCAGAGAATGTTTTAGATATCTTAGACTGCAATGCTTAACACACCTAGTAGGTGTAGGATTTACACATTTTGGGTAACATTGCATGGAACAACTGTTAAGAATAGGGAGTGGGCACGAAAGGGATGGCTCATTTGGTAGCAGGTGCTCTCCAGCTAGTGAGTGCAAGTTTTGATCTGGCATTTGCTGTGTTCCTGAAGATGTCCTTCCACTTAATAGTAAAATCAATACGGAACATCAGGAAATGGCAATATCAATCAAAAATAATAGCAGTAAGTTCTGTAGGTTTCCTCTTTGAGTTTACCTCTGCGATTCCAGGTCATGTTTGTTTTTCTGATGAAGTCAAAAGATGTATCCTGTGGCTGCCTCTTGTCTCCACCTGCCCATCTTGTCATTCATTCCAAAAAGACTTTTCAAATGAAGCATCACGGCTCACTTTTTTGCTGTTGTTCTCTTCCGAAGAGGAGCAACAGTATGATTTTGTCGGTAGAGTTTGGCTGTTAAGAACTGCTGCTAAAATTATGGGGTAAAGGCCCCCACCTCACAATACCCAAATAACCCCTTTCAGAGAAGAGTTAAAGTGCCGTGAGCTTATTTTCCAAGGCAGGAGAGACCTTGGACCCACCAGCCAACTTGTCTTTGGCTGTTCCCATTCAAGCTATCCTGGAAAGAAAAAAAATAAGGTGTGCAAAAGTTCATGTCCATCGTGCATTCTGGATGAGATTCACTGTGTCTGTCAAGCAAGCCAAGTAAAAATAGCTCTGTTGGTCACTGCTAACCTTCAAAGCTGTACTTACGGCAGCAGAGGAAAAATTAGAGGTGATCCCAGATGGCTGTTGGGAAGGACAGTCCTTCCAGGGACGTGAAATGAAATCCAGTCTCTACATGCCCTCTTCTGTCAGGAGAGGAGAGTTGTGCTTCAAGGTCAGTAAACAGATTTGTAGCAGCAGTACCTGCTCAGAGCCTCCAATGAGTTACAGTATTTCAGGAACAAATAAGTTAGGAGTCCATGGCCCAGCAAATAGAAGTCCCTGCCCTGTGAAGCCTTCATGTTTTTGCTTCAAACTTCATTAAAAGGGTGGGGGTTCTTGGGATTATACTGTCTCAGGGAGATACTGTTCATGTATGCCACCACTCAGCAAGAATTCTTGTGGCGAGGAAGTGGAAAAACGAAACAATACCGACAATCACAGATTGGCAGATACTCATGTTAGAGTATTTACAACTAACAAAACTGACAAGAAGCGTTAAAGGAGTATTGAACCAGAAAATATTTGGAGAATGGAGAATATTTAAGGATTATATAAGATCATATTGTACCAACCACACCATATTAGCAGAACTTGAGTGATACTTGTAAACACAACAAATACTGTTTGTGGAGTAGACGGGAACAATATTAAAGAATATAAAACTGTGCGAAAAAAAGACAGTATAAACAGTACAATGAGAATGATTGGAAGAGTTATTTTGTCAGAAGTCTTTTTTATTTACGTGTTTATTTAAGTATTAATTAGGAAGATTAAGTTTTTTTATGCACGTAAATCTGCTTTTTCTTCTTTTTTTCTGTATTTTCTTTTCTTCTTAATTGTTTTTTCTTTAGTTTTGTTTTTGTAGTATGAGATTTTAAATTCTTTGTATATGTGTGTAATTTAAATTAATAAAGATTATTTAATTATTAACAAAAAAGATGCAGAAGGAGAATTGTTATTGTTGTTATTTATTAAATTTATCTTCCACCCTTCATCCTAGATCTCAGGGTGGTTCACAATATAAAAATACAATAGGAATACATAATAAAAATAAAGAAGAAAAACAACCCAATCGCAGGGACAATGATCGCAGGGACCTGATCGGTTTCTATGAGGAGAGACAGTCCTTTAGGTATTGCAGTCCTGAGCCATTTAAGGCTTTATAGGTTAAAAACAGCACTTTGAATTGGGCCCAGAACCTAATTGGTAGCCTGTGCAGTCAGACCAGGATTGGTGTAATATTCTCAAACTGTCTTGCCCTGGCCACCAAATTTTGTACTAGTTTCAAGTTTCCTAACTGTCTTCAGGGGCAGCCCTATGCACAAAGTGTGTGCGAATGTGTTCACTCATTAAGATTTCTTAGTGTCTGTGGCAAGTAACACCTCCCTGACAAAGGCTTCTCAGCTCGTCTTCTTGGCACCCTAGCTTTGCAGAGTCAGGGAGGTAAAAAGCATGAGAGAACATTTGGACAAAGCGTTTTGAGATGAATTGTAGTCCAAAACCTCTGGATGGCACCAGGTTGTCTGCTTTTACCTCCCTTATATCGAGGAAGGCTGCACAGTAATTGATACTTCTCTGCTACCTGAAAGGCGAAGAAAGCAAGGTCCTTTGGACCAAGTGGGTACAGTGCCAATAGTAGCACCCATGCAGCATTTTCCTTTATTTTTTTACCCTGTCCTCAGGCAAAAAGGCTGTTATGGATACCAGTCCCTTTATGTCGGAGGCCAATGCAGAGAGAATCGTGAGGACCCTCTGCAAGGTTCGAGGAGCAGCGCTGAAGCTGGGGCAGATGCTGAGCATCCAAGGTAAGAACGAACAGCATCTTGGTGCTCCTTGAATCCCCCCCCCCCTTTGATCTCTCATCTCTCGGGTGAATTTTTCATTCTCCCAACCATTTTTCCCTTTTGGAAGTTTCCTGACTCTCTTATAGATTTTGTTCAGTTTTGTAGGTATTTCAGAGCCAGGAAGCAGAAGAGGCAGTAATACAGTTTCTGTTTAATAACCCAGCACAACAGTGCCTTTTTTTTGGAATTTTGTACAGAGGGAAAGTGCCTTTTGAAGTAACTGCTCAAGTTTGTATTTTGTAAAATAATCATAGGGGATATTTGTCATAATGTCCTCAGCAGCCTTGGTGCAACATGAAACCCAACAGAGTACCCATTAAGGCTGCAAATGCCCCCCAGGATTGCATGCTAGAATATTGCAAATGTAGACATTGTGGCTGTAAAAACTTGCTAGCTTTCTCCCCCTGCCTGTTTTGTTTAACATCCGCCATGTGAAGGATTCTGAAGAGCATGAAAGTTTGCTCACTATTTTGTGACATGTTGCTTGCTCCCCTAAAAGGTATTGTCAATATTTTAATCCCCCTCTCCCAAGGGAAAGGTACAGTCTATCTTAAGTGTTAACAACCACCAACATGGTTGCTAGAAAAAACGGCCACCTTTCTAATTTGTTAACATACCTTTTGCAATTGTAGCATTTCTTTACCTCCAAGGTTTTTGAGTTGTGTTTTTAAGAACATCTTATTCTCTGCCCTTTATCCCTTTCACCTTCCACCAGGTGAGAACCATCAGTATACATATAAATGCTGTTGCATCAAAAAACCCAAATCCCACATACTGTTCTTGTTTCTATCTTCCCTGTAATCTTTATTTGTAGTTGCATATTATGAAGTGTATATTGCGTTAAAACTGCTAATAAATCAATACCGTGGTATTCATTTTGGGCAAAAGTGAGAAAGCAGCTGTACCCTTTAAACTCTCAGGGCCTAGAGTCCGTTTCATCAGATGTATGAAGTGTTAGCTGCAAAAGCTTCTACAGTCAAACCTCGGTTCTTGAATGGCTCCATTTTCGAACATTTCAGTTCCTGAACGCCGAAGTAAATGCTCCAGTTTTTAAACATTTTTTTGGAACTCAAACGTCTGACGCGGCTTCTGCTTGAGTGCAAGAAGCTCTTGCAACCAATTGGAAGATGCGCCTCAGTTGTTGAACGTTTTGGAAGTCAAACGGTACGGATTATGTTCAACCACCGAGGTTTGACTGTACTTTAAAGCGACACAAGGCTCTACGTCTGTTGCAGCAAACAACCACCATAAACATGGCTCCCTTCTGGAAACTATTTGGACTCGACTTCTCAAGCATGTGCTCATTATTTTTGGCTGATGTTTAGAATTCTCCCAACTCAGGCCAGCAGCCTGACAAATCCAGATGACAGAAGTGTGTAGCTGAACATTGTGTTGTGACCAAGAGAAAATGGAATATTGGTATTAGCAGAAGAGAGTGTTTGTGTGTGTGTGTAGATGATCTAGATGTGATGTAGCTACCACTAAAGTTACTACAATGGCGGGATATGAAGTAACTACTAAAGCCAATCTGTGTGTATGTGTGTTAATTTAAGTTTCTTCCCACTAATAGCATAGCATTGCCAAACCCACTGGAGGCTTTTAAAGAAATAAACACAACCGAAGGCCAAGGCTCACAAACCTGTCCCTCCTTTAAACTTCGCCAGCCTTCTGAGAAAGATGCAGTTCTGTATTTCTGAAAAGGACCAGGAAAATGAGCTTTCTCCAACAAGAACCCTTTGCTTCCGTTAAAAACAATAGGTTGATGCAACTTGTAGGCTGCCCTCTGCTTGCAGTTGCTTCACCCCGCAAAACTTTACCATGAACCCTTTTTGTGGCCAGTGTCTTGCCCAACCTTAACTGCAAGGGAGGAACGGACTGTCACTGCTTAATAGCAGGGGTGTCTTTTAATGTCTAGTCTAAACCATAAGCCACAAAGAGGAAAATCTGTAGCTCAGCAGCAGAGGACATGCTTGGTCCCAGGTTCAGTCCCTGGGTTGCATCTGGGAATGTCAGCTTTCAGACAAGTGTTGACAGCATTCATCTAGATGGGCCTAATGTCTGACTCTGCATATACTTTGCTTCCTGTGTTTTTGACTACGAGCACGCTTTGTTAAAAAACAATCTGGTTGGTTACTTCAGCACCAGTTGGCAAATCGTTCTTTGAAGGCCTAATAAACTTGCCACATAAATAGCAAGCGAAGGCGGTTCATCGGCATGTTAGCGAGCAAAGCAGATAAGTGTTGGAATAGACATGCAAGTCACAGCTGATGCAAGTGTTTATTCTCTGTTTTTCTGAGGTGGTGAAAGTAGAGCAGCCTGTTGAGAATTGAAATGTTCTCCTGCCAGCCCCAGCCCTTCCTGCTATGTCTCGGAAGGGACGGGGGTAGAAGAGATGAGGTTTCAGCACACAACAACCCCAGGGAGGATGCCACACTTGTGGAAGCCTTAGGATGAGGGATATCGCCAGGATCTCATGGGCATTCTTCCATCATGCTCAAATTCTGTACCCCTTCTTGAGCATAGCTCTTTTGAACCTTCTAAGCTGCAAAAATGAGCTTGAAGGTTTGTGGGCAATGCCTGTACGTAGGTCAGGGGATCTGACCCTTTGCCATGTGTGAAGGAATTGAGTGGGTGGGAATGGATCCCTCATTACTGGCAGGTCCCTGTTTTGTATAAGAGCTCCCTTCAAAAGTAAATAGTGATACGCTGCCACCAAAATGCTGGGGCTGCACTGTAGTGTGTCCAGCTGCTTTGAGGGTTTATTGGTCCTGATGGCAAGGACCCATTTACTTTCCCTAAGCTTTAGAGGCACACAATTTTGTTTGTGTGTGAGGGAAAAATTTGGAACACAACAGGTCACTTAGCATCTCTGCAGTGTCATACAGGGAGATTCTAATAAGAAAATTTAGAGGTTTGCTTTAAAAACAACAACTAATGAAACAAAATAAAAAATATAAATAAGTTTATTTGGGGAAGAGTGAAGGCAATGATTTCTCTCTTGCACACACTCACAAACAAATTCCCTAAAGATAATTGCCTTTTTGTATAGGATGTTCTTTTTGTTTATTTGTTCTTTAAGTATTTGAAACCCAAATTACTAAATAAATTAATTCCCTGAAGTCAATTTAACATAGCTAGCTGCATGTTGCTTGCTTGAGCAGAGCATTGGGTTTCAGAGCATATGCAGAGTTCCTTGCAGCGGGGGGGGGGGTCTTCGGGCTTCTCATTGGATATTTCAAGGATGACAAAGACTGAGGGTAAAGCGTCACATGTTTATAGGAATTTATGAACAATAAAGCTGGCTCCTTTGAGCATGATAGAATGTTGTCTGACCCTAGCACAAAATCCACTCACATCTATATATATGTCAATGCTCAATCTGAAATGTACTGAAGGCTACTTCTAGCTTTTTAATGAGACTGTACTTTCATATCAAAGGAACTAGCTATCATGTTTAACTATGGCTCTGACTGGGCTTGTGTTTTCCTCTTGTCAGATGATGCCTTCATTAACCCTCATCTGCAGAAGATTTTTGAACGTGTCCGTCAGAGTGCAGACTTCATGCCACTGAAGCAAATGATGGTGAGGATTTGGCTGGGCTGTGTGACAGGAGAGAGCCTTGGAGATCAAAGTGGATGAACAGAAGTAGACCTGTGTTGAAAGTGAAAGCAGGCGCCTTCCTCTATTTACAGGTTCTGGGCCATTGCTGAGCAGGCTGCAAGAACAAAGCATTAAATAACCTTACTGCACCTTCTTTCTTTGCTTACACCATTTTAAAAAAAATCATGGTGGAATTCATTGTTTAGCTCTCTAATTTGTATACATTAGTGGCTGCTTGGATTTTTAATCCTGGCCATTTATATGCCCTTGGTGCTTGTTTGCAGTTGTCCGTATGTCATAGCTGGATTTCAAAGTCCCTAGTCTAAGCAACAAGTGGTAGTGTCTACCTGGGAAGGGAAAACTCCAATTTGTGTTTTTTATTCACCTCTAGAAAACTTTGAACAATGACCTTGGTCCCAACTGGCGTGATAAGTTGGAGTTCTTTGAAGAGCGACCTTTCGCTGCAGCTTCGATTGGACAGGTTCACCTGGGGCGCTTGAAGAACGGGAAAGAAGTTGCCATGAAAATCCAGGTGGGCCTAGTGGTCTTCAGTGTTTTCAGAGTTGGCGCCCACCAGTAGCTTTGAATATGCACTTTGAGACCCACTCCTTGATGTTTTACAATATATTAGTTTCATAGAAGTGTAGAATTGTAGAGTTGAAGGGATCCCGAGGTTCATCTCATCACCTTTGGCCCCTGTGTGAAGCCTATGCAGCTTTAGGGTAGTTCTGTCACTGTGCCCCTAACACTTCTGTCTGAGATCAACAGACATACTCAGATGGAGGACAGGCTGCTTCAAATCCTGAACCTGATTCTTGGGTTGTGACAAAGTATATGGTATGAATAGTTCACACGTTATCGTTCCCCTTTTTGCTGTGTTTCTGAACTATTTGTACTATAGACTTGCGCAATTTGGGGAATGATGTGCCAGAAGCATTTCCCTTTTCTGGAAATCCTGGTTTTGGCAATTGCCATAATTCTCTCCACTGGGAGTTTTCATGATCCCCATGACAGTAGAAAAGTCCTGTAGATGGGGAGCCTCTGGCTCTTCAGATGTTGGGCTCCAACTCCCATCATGGTCAAGGATGATGGCGTTGTAGTCTAACAACACCTGGAGGGACCACCTGCTCTAGATCTAAGGTTTTGCTAGGTGGTATTTCTTGGGCTGTTGTCTCTCTCCCCCGCCCCCATTTTTAAGCCCAGTGTAGGTTAAAAGTGACGGAAAGTTCCTGTTCTTGCAGCTGTTCATGTCAGTCTGCTACCCAGAGCACAGGGGCTAAGCTGTGAAAATTGGCTCCCTTGGCTCTTTTTTAGAAAGGAGGTGGGGAGGATGGAATTTTAGACTCCGCAGGCTATGCCTCGCAGGAGCATTTGAGAAGTGTGCTGTCAGGTTTGGACAGTCTTAAATTACCTTGGAGAGAGGGAACTGTAGCTCATTATGCCTCCCCTTAATTATTTCCCAAACCAGCCTATGTTTCTTATGCAAAGTAAACTGCATTATCGTAGAACTCTTTTGATTGTGATAGGACTGTATCTTTTCTGAAGGATTTTTGCAAATGATGGGGAAACAAACCGTTCAATTCTGGGAAATTTCCCTGTTTGGCAGGCAACTCTCCAGGTTCTCAGACAGTAAAAAACCAGGGGGCAGAGCTGCCAGCCTTTAGGCTGGATCAGGCTTGTAGAAGCTTCTAGGATCATAGAATTGTGGAGTTGGAAAGCATCCTGCGGGTCATCTTGTCCCACCTTTTTTACTCTGCCCCACTCTTGCCCCCTCCTCCCCATCTCAGCTCACCCTCCTTTATCCTCAGTAAAAGAGGCCTGCAGAGTAGCAGCAACTAGAGTGGCTAGCATCTTTCAGAAAGATGCTCTTGCTGCCA
The DNA here is from genome assembly GCF_965113315.1 of Podarcis vaucheri. Classification (NCBI taxonomy): domain Eukaryota; kingdom Metazoa; phylum Chordata; class Lepidosauria; order Squamata; family Lacertidae; genus Podarcis; species Podarcis vaucheri. The sequence goes on from NC_138761.1 coordinate 33,833,893, forward strand.
CAGTCCATAGCTGGACCTCCAGGCTTGTCCATGAACCTACCTGCCTGTGACTGTTGTGGCCGAGAGTGGTTTCTGCTTTCCCAGAACACAAAGCAAGAGAACATCAGTGTGGCTGGGGAACAGGAGTGGGAGGAGAGGCATGAGAATGTGTGTGAGTTGCTCCTGATGGAAAGCATGTGTGCCGTTGTGGGTGGGTGGGGAAGAGAATGGATGAATGGGTTGTCTACCTGTGGGTGGATGGGAGGAACGAGGGATGTGGGGCTTGTGCGTGAGAAAGTGGCAAGCAGAGAGAAAAGGGGTGGCTCTACATACTCTTAGGCAAGCAATACTGTGCTAGCTGGATCAGACACAGGATTAGCCAGGTTCCCATGACCTCTTTTCACCCTTGCATTTCAGCACCTTTATTTAGGGATTTTGTTTTTGCCATGACTGAAGCCTTGACCCTCTGTTTTAGTTCAGGAAAGTGTAGCAGGTGTTTGAACTGGAGGAGATGCTCAGCATTTCCATTTCTCTCTCTCTCTCTCTTGCAGTATCCTGGAATAGCCCAGAGCATCAATAGTGATGTCAGCAACCTGATGACTGTCCTGAGCATGAGCAATGTTCTCCCAGAAGGTAACTTTGGGAAGGGGGCTGTTGTTCAATTCTTCTGTGTGCGTCTGCTGAACACTACTCTGTTGTCTGCTGTCAGTGTTAAAACAGTTGGTTGGAAGCTTCACCTGCCGCCTCTTACAAGCAGCTTAGTTGCTGAGACATGGAATGACACTGGGGTATTGCCAGGTGCTTAAAAGACCGGGAGCCACAGGCCCATGACTTGCCTCTGGGCATATGAAGATGGGTTGTGCCCTGGGTTTCACTTTGTAGAGGGCCCAGCTGCGCAAAGTGTAAAAGAAAAAGAGGGTTTTTTGGGGGGGTGGAGGGAAGGGCAGGATATTCAGGGCTTGGGCCCCCTGGGCTACCACCTCTGCCCCACATATTCTGGGGGACAACCTCTCACTATTGTGCAACAGGTTATTAGCATGAAATGCGGGGAGAGTTTTTAGCCTATGTTTACCGGATAGAAATCCATTCTGCTTTGCTCATCTGGAAGAAAGGTCCAATCATGTCCAAACCCACAGGAGAGCCCAGCATTCTGAACCTGATAGGTGGCAATGAAGAGAGAGTAGCAAGATTGCTATGTAACGTAACTCCTCCCTCCCTCCCTCCCTCCCTCCCTCGTTGGCAGTCTGTGGACTGGCTGCCAGATGGGAGCAGAGCTCGGGCAGACAGAACCACTTTGTCCTTTGAACTTCTTTTGCCTGGCTGTGGGCATGCTGGGCAGAGATCCACAGCCTTAATTGTAATCCCCCCTTGATAACTCTCATTAATCTTAGCATCAAAGAAGCCGTGGGAGGCTAGAAGTCCGCAAATGCTTTGTATCTCCACCTTTTCCATTTATGGAGCATAGGAGGCTGCAGTAGTTGCACCTAGGGATGCCAATACATGCCTAAATTGATTTTGTATGTGTGGGGGGATGCTATTCCTGAAGTCCAGGATGCGTTAATTTTAGGAGAACCATTCATGCTTTGCAGAGAGGTGCAGTTGCTACAGTTAACTAAGGACAATTGTATATGGCTGAAAGTAACCAGCTCTTCCAGGCTGAGCTCTTTGCTCAGTTGAGGAACCTTTTTCAGTCCAGGGGCCACATTCCTTTCTGGGCAGCCTCCCGAGGGCCATATGTCCATGGTGGGTGGGGCAAAGAAGAAATGGCAGGTTTTACCTTATGTACACTAGGCTAGTTTCTACATAAACTTGTGTGCCCTCTCTGTTCACCATCCAGATAAGCAAGAGGCATTATCAGCGTTCATGGACACGTGCCAGCCAGGGCAAAATATCTGAGGTGCAAATAGGGCCAGTGAGGGGCTTGGTCTGGGAGTGTTCCAAGGGCCAGGCAGAGAGAAGTGGAGGGCCGCATTTGGCTCTAAGGTCTGAAGTCCCCCACCCCTGATTCTGTCATTGTTTCTATTTCAATCTTAACCTGCTTCCTTCTCCTGCCGTTTTGCCTCCAGGTCTCTTCCCTGAGCATCTGGTTGAAGTGCTGAGCAGAGAGCTGGCCCTGGAATGCGATTACAAGAGAGAAGCTGCCTGCGCTAAGAAATTCAGGTGTGTTTTATGGGGCTCTGCCCCCGCCAGATGCTGCAATGAGGGATTCTGGTTTTATCCCAAACACCTGGGCTTGTGCATGCTGTTGGACCAGGGGGAAAGAGGCTCAGAGAAGAATATAGAGTGGCTGCTTTTTGGCAAAATGGCGTCACCTCTGCTGAGCCCAGATATTGCAGAAACCCCAGGCCCCTGCAGGGGTTGGGCAGCTCTTAGCGTTTTGTCTGTTGCCCCTCAGGGAGCTGCTCAAGGACCACCCCTTTTTCTATGTTCCTGCTGTGGTGGAGGAGCTGTGCAGCCCACATGTCCTGACGACAGAGCTGGTGTCTGGGTTCCCGCTGGATCAAGCCCAAGAACTCAGCCAGGAGATAAGGAACGAGGTATGGTCGCCTGGCCCCTTTTCAGCTTGGAGGTGGAGGAAGGAGATCGGTAGAGCCAGAGGACACGACCCTCTTCCTCAGGCCATTTTGCGAGAGAGGTCCTTTGAATGGACAGGTTGGGGCCATGCTAAGTATTGTGTGCAGAAATCGATCGCTTGGGAATGGTGGGCACCCTAGAAAATGTTTTGCTACTGATTGTGTCCTGCATACCTCAGTATTGGAGCCACTTGCACTGGGGACCCCAAAGCCCACCGGCTTTGCTAACCTGCAAACCATCTTTCAGACAGACAGCGTGACCTTGTGTGTAGGATGACCAGCTTGGAAAAAGAGATCATCTCACCCTGGAACGAGCGATCAGAAACGCGCCCCCCTCTTGTTGCATAAGCACCCAAATATAGGTTTCTCAGTTGGCCCAATCCTAGCAGCTGAAGCCTGGTAGAAAAGTACTGGGTAAACAAGAGGTCAGACGAGAGGTGAAGCATGGACAAAAGAGCATCTGAGCCAAATATAGTAAGGGGCTAGAAAGTTAATGGGAGGACAAGCAAGTCTGACTACAGCCAGATTGGCAGATGGACTTGGCCTGGTATTCCGACGTGCCCCATAGGAGGCCATTAAACACCCTTAACAGCTGTCAGCAAGTCACTGAGCAGGAGTATAAAGTTTGGTCTCTAGACAACAAAACTCCTGGGTACATGGCTTTGCCACTCTGACGTGTTGCTGCTCTGTCCTTTCTCCTCTCCTGCATTTTTCTGGGCACTGCAAGGTTTCTCATGGCAGATGCTGGACTTTTGGTCTGATCCAGCAGTTCTCTTTTTGTGTCAGCAGAAGCTGGTCTTGGCTGCTGACAAGTGTGCCTGTATGGTGTCCGTGTTTTCAAGCACATGTTGCCACGTTTGCACTTTGCCTTCCCATCTGAGGTGCACACTTAAATCCTGACCCTTTGGTTGCTAAACTAAATTTTCACCAAAACAATGGTGCAATTGGTGCTCTCTTCTTCCTCAGCCCTTCTCTCCTGTAAATGGCATCCCTACTCTGGGCCACTAACTTGGCCACAATGCTGGCTCAATAACTCCAGCCTTTCTGGAAGCTAGAGGGCAGATAAGTGACCTGTTCCTGGTCCTTGTAGTTGGGCGAGCAACATAATTTCACCCCCTGACTATATCACATGTTACACAAAAGGGACCACACTTCTTCTTGAGCTTTTGTAGTTGTGCATTGTCCAAAGCAGTGACTCTTTGGCATCTCTCTCTCTCTTTCTTTCTTCCTACCTCCCTCCCCAAGGAGATGTGCAATCCACCTAATCCCAGGAATCTTTGTAGCATCCTCTGCCAGACAGACATTCATGATAGCTGTGACTTAGTTTCAGTATATTCTGCATATCTACCTAATCTGATGCAAGCGGGAGCTTTTCTAATTCATTTTCATCCCTTTGTTGCAATTTTTGCAGATCTGCCACAACATACTCGTTTTGTGCCTGCGAGAGTTGTTTGAGTTCAGATACATGCAGACGGATCCAAACTGGTCCAACTTCTTCTATGACCCAGAATTGCAGAAGGTAAATGGCTCTAGCTGGACTTGGCACTAGCTGCTTATGCAGCATTCGCTTCCTTTTTTTGCAATGGCTTCTCGGCTAATGTGCTCCTTTAGGTGGATGTGGTTCGGTTAGCTTGGCAACGGGGCAAGTGGGTTTGAGGGTAGCGCCTGGAATCTAGAGTTTGCAGATTTTAGGTGGAAAAGGGAGCGTATTTCAGGGAAACGATACAGCAAGAATGTAATGGGAGGGATAGTAAGACTCTGCTGGCAATCAAATAGAATTCCACTGATGATGTCTTTGAAGGAAAAGGTAAGAAATTCTCACCTGCCTGATGCCTAGAGCAGGAATGGGGGAAGCTGTTTTCCTTTTGAAGGACCATTGACCCACTGGAAAAACCAGTTGGAGGTACAGCATTGCAGGACTGTATAGCTCAGGCATAGGCAAACTCAGCCCTCCAGATGTTTTGGGACTACAACTCCCATCATCCCTAGCTAACAGGACCAGTGGTCTGGGGTGACGGGAATTGTAGTCTCAAAACATCTGGAGGGCTGAGTTTGCCTATGCCTGGTATAGCTCTTCCTCTGTGCCACCCCACTTACCTCTCTCACATATCAGAGAGCAGGACTTGGGCTCCCAGGGTCTAGAGGGCCAGAAATTAAGCAGAGCATCGCAGGTTCCCCACTCCCCAAGCGCTAGAGAGATTTACCTTCTTTAAGAGCACTGGAGCAATGGCTATTAAACTTTCAACATCCAGAAGACCCTTCCCATGCTAACTTGTTCTGCTAAGGAAATGTGGTGTGTGCATTGCAGGGGATTCTGCATCTTAATCTAGGCCCCGTCCATGTGTGCTTGAGCATAAACCCCGTGCCTTCCTATAGCTGGGCATTGCAGCCACTGTTTTGAAATTTGCTCTTTCCATGGTGGGTACTTGGTCCATCCTCATGTTTGTGCTATGTGACCCTTCCAGCCAGGTGGGCCTGTCCGATTGTCCTTGTTTCCTTAGCTGTTTTAGAACTGGGGACAAAGTGTTGAAATTCTCCCAATGAAAGGAGGGTTCTTGCCAGCCATGCAGTTTTTGTATATAAAAGCGCATGTACTAAAGCAACCTGTGAAGTGTTGCTGTTTTAGGTTTTCGCCCTATTCCAATAAGAAGTGTGAAAAGAAAGTGGCTTTACAAAGAACTCCAGCTCCTTGTAGCACTTAAAATTGTTCTGACAAACATCCGGATGCTCTTGGTGTAATAGTTTCTGTTCTAGTGTAAAAAAAACCACATTTGTACATCTCATCCAGGTGGCGCTTCTGGATTTTGGAGCAACCCGGGGTTTTGATGAGGAATTCACAGACCTCTACATAGAGGTGAGGACTCCTAAAACCTTTTGTGATGGGGTCTTTGTTGTTTTGTGGGCTTGAGAAGCATGTTTGACTTGTAAGTCGCTGGATTGAAAGAAAGCTAGAGGTTTAACTAGCTTTTTAGTTCTCCTTATCTCAGGCTGCCCAACTTTTATTTGTTGCATTCTAAAATTGGAGAACTTGGACTGCTGTCATAATTCTCTTTTTCCTAATGTGGATTTTTTAAAACGTGCAAAGCGAGTTGATGGTGTGAGGGAAAGTGCTTGTAAAGCCTTAGTAATGCTTAAGACGTGTTGCTGTTTGTTTTTATTTAAATTGCCTGAGTACATATTTTATTGTTCTTGTGGACAGACTCAAAATTGCTTTTTAGCAAACTGCCATAGGGAAAATATTGGTCCTTTCCCAGTGAAATAGGTATTGTTGCTCAGGACCCAGAGATTTTCTCTTAAGTGGGACTTGTGCAGTGAAAACTGCAATATTTTCCTAGTAGTCTAAAAACAAAAGAAAAGTATTCTCCCGCTTTCTGGCAGTATCTGCTCAAGGCAAACATCTGGACTCTTGAAAAGGGGTCCATGCTGCCAGCAAAGAGTAGAGCCCCCTTTTGCCTGCTGATTTTTCATGGGTTGGATTGTGTCCTGTGTTTCAATTGTAGCTAGCCATGTTAAATTAGGGCATCCATTCTCAGTATACCAACACTTCTTATTGTTTCACTGGTAACACAGGAGGGAAAATGACCATTACTAACTCTTAATTTAAGCACAGCCACAAGGACTCCCAATTGGGCATTTAGCTTTGCAATGTGGAATGTTTTCCATTAACTCTGTTCTGTCTGCTTTTCCCTTTGTTATTGTTTTGCTTAAAGCAGTTCACAAACCAGTAACTTCTTCATTGACCACTAATAATGAACTGTATGTCACAGACATTACTTCTGCAAATTCATTATCCTATTTTTTTACAAATAACATGTGAAGACTTGGTCTATTCATTTGTATCATTTATTATTCCTATGATCCTTGTTTATAAAACCCAATAAAAAGTTACATTAAAAAAGGGCATGCATTCCTTTCATCCTAGTATCACATTTCCGGTCTCAAGTGAAGACAGCTGAAGTTTGTGATCTTTCAAAACTGCTCATGCTTCTTAAAGGCTTGGCCGAATTCTTTTTTGTGGGATAAAAACATGTAGCCTTCCTAGTATTGACCTTGTTTCTGAGTAAAGGATTTTCCTTGCTATTGAAGTGCTTAATAGGATTGGCTCCCACCTACACCTTCTGGCTTTTGAATTTTTCTTCTTCTTCCAATATAGTTAATCAAAGCAGCTGCTGACATGGACAGAGAGAAGGTGCTGAAGAAATCAATAGAAATGAAATTCCTAACTGGCTATGAAAACAAGGTACATAGTAGCACCAAACAATCAATGCTTTGTTTAGCTACCGGTGCCACGTCAGTCTCCTTTAGAAACTTCAGCTAAATAATTACTCCCCTTTTGAAGCTACATATTTATTGTATCTATAGAACTTAAATGTCTCTTGCCAATGCCACCATGGGGGTCAACATTAGCTGCAGCTCTTAAGTGGCATATCTCACCACTCCTTTCAAATCCAGCTTAATTTGTCATGCAGGATACTCACTCATTCTTCTAATATCTGGGTGTGTGATCAGGGCAGCTGGCTTGAGCCTGTAATGGTGAATGTCTTAAGTTCCCTGCCATTTCTCTGTGAGTGTTTAGCTTGAGATACTGGAGGTTTGGAAGCTTGTTTCCAGCAAAGTGTGGGTAGTTGGCAAGGATGCTATAAAACACACTTCCCGGGTGTCTCGTGTCCCAGGTTCAATCCCTAGCATCTCTCGGTAGGGCTGGGAATGGCCCCTATCCGAAATGTCAGAGAGCCACTGCCAGCCATTGTAGACCATACTGAGATAGATGGACCAGTGTTCTGATTCAGGGTGAGGCAGTTTCCTATTATTTCTAAGTAGGCTCCAAAGCGTTGCCATTCAAGTTTTATTCTGGTGGATTGCAGAGTTATGGGATTGGGGAGTTGTGGGGTGTTGGAGCTGTCATGGTCGCATAGAAGGAGCTGGAAATATTCTAATTTGGGTGTCCATTGTTGGGGCAGTGGAGAAGTTCCTTTGGTTTTTGAGTAGGATTATCCTAAGATTTTTAGCATTTTAAATATGCTGGTAGAAAGTAACAGAATATCTACTTTGCTGGCCTCACAATACTCTTTGTTGCCAGCAATAATTTTATTTGAATTTAGCTTGACTTTTTTTTTTATCTGATGCACTGTAATATTGTAGAATTGTGGCCTGGTGAAAACCTGAGATGGGTGCAGTCCTTCATTTTTCTCCCTGGGGAGAAAGATTCCTGTTCAGAGAGTCCCCATTTGAATTAACAATGGAAGTGAGAGGTAGTTTATTAAGGGTCAGCAGCTTGGAGGAACATTCTCCTCGCTACCCTTGATCATATGGAAAGTCTGTGCTGCCACATTAGGCTGTGAAGGAAATAGTCCTTGATTTTGTATCTCCTTCACAGTAGCTGTGTAGGGTTGTGATTAGTGGCACTTGCTTCTGAATAAACATGCACAGGATTGGAAGTGTTGGGTTCTGACACTGCCTGGTGTACACTGTTTTAAAAAGCAAAGCCCATTGACATCTCCACCACCATGCCAGTCACACCTGGCACCACCTGGCTAAAGTCTGCCTGCCTCTGCTTATGAGCAGACAAATAGGACATTTATCCCTCCAGACTACAATTCCTGCAATACAGTAATTGACTCTCAGTGCTAAGTGGGCTGAGCCTAGTATAGTTATTTGTGAATGTTTATTCTAGAGCTAGAGAGATTAACTATTCTTGCTGTTAATGGGATATTTCCTCGTCTTCTTCATGATGTGTAGAGTTAGGAGTTACATGGTAGCTTCCTTTTTACTTTCTTTTTCCTCAGTAGAACTATTCAGAACAGCTGATCAAAACCACCCCTCTTCCATTTTTGTTTTGCTCAGGCTATGGAAGACGCCCACTTGGACGCTGTCCTCATCCTTGGAGAAGCTTTTGCATCCAGTGAACCTTTTAACTTCGGCAACCAAAACACCACTGAGAAGATACATGGCTTAATTCCAGTCATGCTGAAGCACAGGCTAGTCCCACCCCCTGAGGAGACCTACTCTCTTCATCGGAAAATGGGAGGCTCATTCCTCATATGCTCCAAGCTGAAGGCCCAAATTCCATGCAAGGACATGTTTCAGGAAGCCTACAGAAAATACTGGAGTAGAAAGGCGAAGAAGGAATAGTAGCACAGAACTGTTGAATGTCCCCTTGGGTTTATGGCCAATCACCAAGGTTCATACCCCCCAGAACACCAGCAGCCTGGCTCCTGGAAGCAGAATACCCGGTTCTAAGGACAGTGTTGTTCTTTTGGTGGACTTTTCTCCTCCACTTTACACTCACCTGATTCCCTGTGTAGCCTCCCTTTTTACAGGAAAATGGTTGTAGCCTAGTGTAGGGATTGTGAGGGAAGGTTAGGCAGCTCTGTATCTCACTGTCCCAGGTATCAGCTCTCTTTTTCAGATTTTAATACTGATAGCTGTGTACCAGTTTGTTTTTTTATTGAAAACAAAACAAAACAAAGCAAGGGGTGGTGGAAAGAGAGCCAAAACAAGTTGGCATTGAAATCGTATTGTAGTTCTCCAAATGTCTGTGGTTTCTCCCCCCACCCTTTTTTCATAGGTCCTTTAATTTTTCTTCTTCTAAGGCAGGATACAAATGGTTTCATACTATGAAGTTTAGATTGTCAACACAACTCACAAGAGAATACTATTTTTGTATGATGCTTGCTGGGAATCCATAAAGGTCGGGATCTCCTGATGGTGCAGTGTAAGATGTGTACATAGCCTACTTTATGCCTTCAGTCTCTTAAGTTTTCAAGGAAAGTGAATATTTTCAAGGATCTGATAGAAAGTGGTGCAGTGGCGTATGTAGAATGCCCTACTTTCAAATGTGGCAGCCGTCTGATTCTCTTGAGTTGAATGTATATGCAATGTAGTTAATGGGGTTCTCTCGTTAAATGGAGAATTAGAGAAGCCAAAGCTCTTAACTGTGGCATTTATAGAAACCCAGCAGTGAAGCTGAACTATCTCCACCTTCATGCCTGCATCTTTGTAATGCAACCTTTGATGGGCGTGGGGAGATTGATACTGCTGTGTTATCAGTGGTGTTTCAAGATTTTGTTAGAAAGCATAATATACATTAAAGTTGCTGAACGCACAACTTTAAGCAATTGGAGGCAACTCGGCAAATGTATTTTGGGAGGGGTTTTTTTTGTACAACAGTTAGTTGTAGCTGTACAACTTTCAACCGATTTCCAATAAAGAAGTGCTTGTGCAGAAGGTGGCTTGGCTGTGGTTTACTAACCTGGAAGAAGAAGCAAGTGTATGGGTACTTTTTCACTTCTGCTTACTCTGATTCTGTTCCAGTAATAATGCCTCTTAAGTACTTTGTTTCATAACCACTATATTCTGCTGACAATTTTAGTTTTCGCCTTTAAAGCAGGGAAGCAGTATCTGGCTGGGCAGACATTAGTAGTTATCCTATAGCTCAAAAGAGATCTTCCATCTCCACCCAGGTGGAAGTGCAGTGGTGAAGATGATGATTAGAGACAAGTTACAGCAGATTGTATTGGACTGGTAAATTATGGGAATGTCATGCAGTTGTGCTGTAAGAATTTATAAATCCTTCCTTGTTGGCTTATGCTCAGCCCATAGTATTCAGGGAATGCCTCTGAATGTAACAGTCCAGTTTAGCAGTCATGGCCGCTTATCTTCCATTATTTCATTCAAATCTTGGAGAGATGCACTTCGTAAATTATGTGTTGCATGAAGAAGCATGTTGAATCAATTTCTGTGTTTGACCCTGAATTCCAGTTTACACGAGCAAGGGAAAAATTTCCTTGGACCATTCAGATTTTAGGAACTTCAATTCATTTTAACACTGTATGAGGCCTGCCTGGCACCATTTGGCCCTATTCGTTTGAATAACGAGACATTTAGCAAGTCAGGTGTGTGGACAACTATCACCTGTGTTTTTGGGAGGTTATTAACCATCCAAATGCAAACCATTACAAAAGAGTTGTTGTGAATCGGCCCAAATTGTGTGGCACACCGTTCCATGCAGGTGGTTCATAATACAGCTTCTCTTACCTTTTTGCATGAGCGCCTGCTTATTTGACATGCTGCATGTAAGAATGCTAGTTAGATGATGGCAAGAATGCAGGAAGTTTACTTACTTGCCCCTATTGTTCGATTAGTTCCTAGTGCTGTTCTTTGTTTATAAGCTTCACATTTGAGATGCAAGCCCCCTTTAGGTGTTGTGTGATGGACCTGTTTAGAGCTCTGCCTGCCAGAGCTGCACAACTCCTCCCACTGTTGCCATGTTGGTGCACTGCTTAGGCCAAGAGCCTGCTCTACAGGTGGTGCCACCTTGGGCGATTTATAACCCTCAGCAATTAGGGTTTTCAATTGCACAGAAAGCCTCACAGAGCAGGAGTTAGGTCTCTGCATGCATGGCGATGGTGGGAGTTGTGCCCCCTTGGCAGGCAGGGCTTGAGTACCCAACCCCCTTGAATGCATATTGAGGACTGTAGCGAACTTACTTTTTCCTCTGGGCTGCTCTTCAGTTGTGCTCTGTTAACTTCATTTAAAAACTGACTTTATGAGAAGAATAACTGAAATCTGTATCCTTTTAAGCTTCTATATTTAATTACAGTTAAAATGTTGGCTGATCTGGCATGTAAACCATTTGCCGTTTGACATATTCAAACTAGAAAATGCTTTTTACATTTTAAAATGTTTCATTTTTGGAGAATCAAAGTATGTAATTTGGAGGGGGGTGGCAAAGGTGAAATATGAAGAGATGGTTAAAGCACTGATAAAAAGTATAAAAAGCTGACAAGGGGACTTGAGCCAAACACATTGGATACCAGTTGAGAGCCTGATTGAGCAGATGTAAAACAGCAGCTTTGGATAAGCAAAGATCATCACTGAAAGGATACCTATTAAACCCAGTTTACACAAAAGGTCACTTGAAGGATTTCATTCCTGTATTGGAAAGCAGACTGCTTCCTGTGTCTGAGCAGCCCTATCTTTATGTTCACCTAATCCTCTTTGTAGGGAAGTCGGAGGGAGTTCTCACTAAAATGCAAAGAAGTTAAAATCATTTTTTTAAATCCCTGAAGGCTGTAAGCTTTATAACCGCCTCAAAAGCAGGGCAGGAAAAACCCCACTAAAACCTCTACCTCAAAACCAGTTCCAGTAGGGTTTCCACACTGAGCTATTATAAAAAGTAATTTGCATGGAAAGACTTACTTTCTGATCAAGGCATCTGCCATCTGGGAATTGTTTTCCCCCCCAGGAAGTTGGATTCTCTCTTAACCCAGCTAATGTCAAGGGCAAATAAAAAAATAAGGGGTTGTATAAGTGCTATTAGATGCATTGCCAACCATGAATTAGCTGTGCTGCTGCTGTTCCTTTTGTAAAAAGGAGTTTCCTAGGGAAAACACATCAGAAATCAGCCAAAAAGGAGAGACCACAAAAACTTCAGTGTGTGAAACGACTCCGTGTTGTTAAGTTATCTTTGGAACTAGGCAACATTAACAAGGAAGTTTTCTCCGCTGAGGATGGAAGAGAAGGAAGTCTAAAGGAATAACCACACAAAGCTATGTGTGGTTAAATCCACTGATTGCATTGAATCAATGGACTTCACTGTGGAGTGAAGTGTGCCTGATTTTGTGCTGAATAAAATCAGACCCTTCACGTCATGACTATCACATGAGGACCATTATGTGCGCCACTCACAGACCCTTTTGCACAACCAAGTGCGGGATGTGATGCACCCTTCTCCCGTCCAGTAGCTGTGGCTGTAGGGGTGGAGCATTCTGAAAAGCAAACACTGCATCCTTTCTCTGTGACTCTGGAATCAGAAAAACCACGAAGCTTCTGAACAGGAAATCATGTGGCAGAAGGTTCTTAATGAAAAGCTCAGTTTTCTGTTCAAGAGGAGTTCTATCTTGTGCATTTGAAAGCTACTTACCACAACCTGCTTCTTATTTTGATTGATTTCTGCTGCCCTTCCTCTCTAATGGTTGGGGGCCTGGTTTGTAGAATGCGGTCCTCCTAATTGCCTTCAAGGTCTGAGTTTCCCCCAAACCCAGTGTATTCCTTCTGCATCTCCTAGCTTAGGCCTCCCCATAGCTGTATCATTGTTGATGGGTGTGATGGCTCATGGCTTGAAGCAGCTAGATGCAGGGAAAGCAATCCCAAAAGAAACTACCTGCTGAAAGAACAAAACTTTCAATTGCTGAAATTATGTGACTACCCCATCATATCCCCTGTAGCCCCGCTGGCCTCATAAAAGTCTGGTGGGGTAGGAAAAAAGACAAACCATCTGTATTTCTAATAGTTCCCTGTTTTATTGCAATACATCAAAGTAGGTTAATATTAAGTGTTACCAACATAAAATATTGGTGACCTGTCATTTATTACATCATTGACTGATCCACCTTAAATATTTCTGTGCAATAGACTCTACATCATTGTTCTGGAGCAGAGAATCTCTTACAATGTCCTCTACAACATTGAGGGCATAAATCAAAAATAAGAGAAGAGTGAGAAGAGGCAAAAAGCAGAAATCTTTTCCCCACACGCACACTTGTCAGCTTTTATACTCTAAAACAAAACAAAAAAGTGATTACATCTAGGCCATGCAAAACTGTACAATAATATTACAATGGAAAAAAATCCCTAAAAATATATTTTTAAAAAATAAATGATATGAAACCATCATACATAAAAAGGCAGGTATAATTACTGTGAAATACCAACACTGTTTTTGGTTGTGGATTGCTTCCTCATGAGTGAAAAAAATTCTTATGTAGGATGGGAGCATTTATAGAATGAAGAAGACAAGGTGACAAGTCATGTGGAATTGCCTTAATGCACAACATGGTCATAGAAGTTGAAAATCTACAGCATATTTGATCTCTGAAGGCCCCTTGTAGACTAGTTAGAAGCTCAGAACCCTATTCCAGGAAAAGCCTGATGACTGTGATTTTGGAATGAAACAGGCTTGTGCCCTTAGTAGCCTCTAGGCACAAAGCCTTATTGCACTGGGCTAAACTTTTGTCATGAGCCTCTCAGTGACATTCACCCTGAGGCATATGCACTTCCTAAGGTCTCCAAACAGGGCACCTGTATATGGAACGTAGCTTGGAGAGAGGTAACTTTCACACCTGTGGTGAAACGGTGTAAGGCTAAGAAAATCCCAACAAGCCTGATTTCAGATTCCCAATTTCTTTATGACTTTGCAGGTGGGAAAAAGAATTTGAGGCCCTGCTTCCTGCACACTGGCTAAAAAAGACAGATAATTTTCTCACAGTCGAGACCTTAAAACTGCCACCCCAAATCCAATCACCTACCCAGGTTTGCATCATTTCAAAACAAAAACTGAGTTGTGCTCAGGGTACATCCTCTGGTGAACCTCATGCCCAAAATACATTATTGCATTCCATGCTTATCGTGTGAAGATATCCTGCTGCGTTCAAATACCTGAGAGAGTAACACAAATATCAACTGTATTTCCCCCCTCCCCGCGCAAAACCAAAACTGTTCTAAAAATAAAATAAAATGCAGGTTAGGAACACGAAACAACACACAAATCAACTTTTAAGAAGCCAGCGAATGAGACTGATTCAGCAGTATAAAAATGGATATTATGACAGGAATGTGTTTTGAAAAGAAAAAAGTAATGATATGTATAGGTTGTGTGTGTTTAATATAGAAAAAATAATGGAGCTGTACAATCTGAGGTTCGTTTACAATCAACACCTGATTTATTGAGCCTCAAGAAATGGGCTAAAAGCGTAAAGAGGCAATGACTGAGGTGTCTGAATTAGCCCAGTTAGGGAAATAATAGCCTCAAACTATGTACACAAAGGTGTCATCAGATGAGTCAGGATTCAGTTAGAGACTATGAAAGTGCTTGGAGAAATGTAATCAGGTGTGCCTGGAAACTGAGCAATGCCTATCAGCAAAGCTTAACTTCACCAGCCAACCATTTCAGAGATATGTTTTCAATTCTGCCGATGCTCAAATATGTCCATAATGTACTAGGAATGCATCCTAGGTTGGCATGAAAAGAATACTTTTAATTTGTGAAATGGGCCAACGTATAAAATGTAACTCTTGGGATGCTAATTTCTTCTCATTCTAGACAGGTGCCTTCTTGTCTAATTTTCTTTCTCAGATGGAGCACAGATCAATTGCCACAGGACCTTGCAAGGACGTCTAAGGTAACTCCAGAAGTGGATAGGCTTGGGCCTACTGTGGATTTCAAGCCCTGGCAGCCTTAATCAGATAACCTATTTCCCACTAGTTGTATTTCAGAAATAACTAAGTCCAATCTCTTCACAAGTGTATAGAACGGTGGGTGGGCATGAGTGATAATATCACAGGGTGGAAGAGAAGTAGAACCTTTTAGTAGCCAATGCTGAAGAAGTAGTCAATGGATTTTAAACTATGCCTGTCCATGTGCTCTTAGACATGCTAATTTCCTGCTCAGCAAAACTGTCAAAACTGGCCGCTATGAAATGCAATTTGCAAATCTCTTGTTTATACCTGTGACAACAAAACACACATCATCAACTTGGAGATTCTTGACAAGCCAAATTCCACAGACAGGATTAGGACACCATACGCAGTAGAAAAAAGCTGTGTGTCCCCCCACCCACCCACAACTGTTCCCCCCAGTATAAAATAGCTAAATGGTAGCTTGGGGTGTGGCAGTCCACTTAATGCAGAAGAAGACACAGAACCAACAACTAGCAGACTCAATACAGCTAGATCATGAAAGACAATGCTCTGTATCTCAGAGTACTTCTAAATCAGTACCTTGTATGGTGGTAGCTGACATTTTTCAGAGGGAACCTGGGAAACACCATTAGTTGCACTTTTGTTGTTTGGTTGGAATGGTTTGATGAGAGCCATGAAGTGTTACCAAAACCCAGAAGACTAGTATTCTAAATTCAACACACACCACCATCCAAACTCTTATCCACTTGAGCTTGGTCACGTCATAAAGGTAGTAATGATCCCAAGGATTAGAAAAATCACATTCATCTAGTCTCAAATCGCAAACTGCACTCAACTTGTTCAAGAAGGAAAAGGAGGAGGCAAGTGGACTTTTTCTATTGTTTTGTTCTTGCCCTCCATTTGCAGGTTGCACTGCTTGCTACTGTTTATTTAGGTGGTGATGGACCTCCACTCTCTGCTCTCTCCAGAGAGGAATGCTTTGCCCTGTCAAGTGCTTCTCTGTGGGATCCAACCGTCACAGTATTTCACGGCAATAATAGCACTGAACACACTAGGTCAGGCCCGGTGGGAGAGCAGGGATGACATAATAAACATCTTCGGAATAGGCATCCTGAGCCACCCGGCGTTCTAGCAAATTCTGAAGACCAACAGCACGTTATAGCCTTCAGTGAGCTAGAGCAGCAAGTTATATATTTAAAAGATTCTATTTCAAGACCAGCGCTGTTTGAATTTGGCTAATGTAGGCTGATCACTAAAATTTGGAAAGTCAACTTACAAGCTAGTGGTTACTGGTATTAACTGGCCAGATTCGTTTGGAAACCCAGCTCCAACCGTCCCAAAACTAGTTGTCTCTTTGCGCTGGCTTTGGCTGCATTTACTTCAGTTTTGCTTGGGGCTGAATACTGATTCTCTGCAAAACTGCCCTTGAGCTCACTTCAGGCTTGTCGACCAGCAGATCATGAGTTTTGCTTGTACAGTGAAGCAGACAGTAGAAGAGGGAGATATAGTTAAAAAGTGAGAATTATGGCTTTAGTTCATCTACTGACAAGAAGGTAATGTTACAGTGAACATTGTGAGGATGGAATCTCCCTCCAGGCTGTTTTTATCCAGTGCCATGTTCTATATCCAGATCACATCCTCAATCCATAGATTATTTAGTATGAAAAAGGGAACAACACAAGTCTTCTTAAATTAAAGGATCTCTTAAATAGGAATCCATCTTTCGCTGCATCACAATGCTTCTTCTTTTATTATATACATATGTACTAACTCTTAATTTTGCGTATTTACTTAAACTCTACTGTAGTAAAATATGCATCATTTCTTTTTAAATCAATAAGGATTTGCTGGCAACAATCAGATTGACATTCAAATAGAGTGGTTGCTGAAAGCGTGCGTTATCTGCCCCTGCAGGGCAAATTTTGCCCCATCACCAGAGATGGGTGGGTGTTGCTGTGCTAACTTTTGAAAAAATACAATGAGATACTGTGTGCCTCAAAGCAAAATCTGGTTCTCTCTTTCAGATTCTGTTTTGGTCAGTCTAACACTACTATGTTTTGTTTGGAACAGTGGCATGGTGTGGAATATACCCATAAAAATGGAAACAGCTGTAACCCTATGAAATAAAATAGATACTAATACAAATATACCAATATCTCTTGTATACCAACCCCTCCCCCACTCTGCCCTCCTCAAGGTTTTCTCTTGCTTGCTGCTACTTTTGAATCGGGGGGAGCTTACGCTGCTTGTGTCAGAGAAGACAAGATATGCTCTCTTCCTCCCCTCCCTCCCCTAGTCTGCTTTTGGAGGGAAGCTGGGGGGCGATGACAGTGAGAGCAAACGGAGAGTCATGGGGACAGTAAGCTGCTGAGATGTAAAATCTGAGTGCTGAAGCAGTTCATGTGTCCCAACTTGCGTGGTCAGAGCTCTCCAGGGAGAGGCTCTTGGTCTTGTGAGGAGAGATGGGGCTGGGAGGACTGCTCAGGTTGGAGCTGTTAGAAGCTGTCGAATGCCTTGGAGAGTCAGAGTCCTGCAGCCCAAAAAATGCAAGAGAACATATCAGTGAGCGGGAGCAGAAGAGGAAGGCCTGGGTGGGAGTAAGGGGAAAGAACTGTCTGGAACCAAGTGACTGCCCTGTCCCGACACCCCACACCTTAGCACACGAGGGAGTGATACCAACTGCTCTAACTTCTCAAGAGGACGCATCTCATATTGCCTCCCAAGTACAGTGGCTGGGAGGGAACAAAACACCAGAAGTTATTTTCTTGAAGTGCACCACTGAGGGCAGAGCTGGCCGGTGTCCACTTGGGGTTGGTAGGGCGTATGGGAGAGAGACCAACAGTAGGTGCAGCCAGACTCCAGTTTTGTCCCCATCCTCCCTTGTGGAGTTGTACAAGGAGGAGGAAAGTTAGTAGGCAGTGCCAGCACCTGGACTCCTTGTAAGGAAGAAGGCAGGGAAGTGTGGGCTAGCTGAGATTGAGATTGGTGGGGCAGCGCCCCATCTGCTCAAATGAACTGGCCTCCATTGATTCAGGGCTGATTCACATTTTGCCTCTATGCAAGCAATGCTCCCAAAGATGCATAAGAACATTTGCACATTAGCACAATACCAGACAGACACCTGCCAGATATTAATGCATATGTTGGATTAACTTGGAAAGGTGATTCATATTTTTGTTGCTTCTAATTGGTTTAAATGTTTCCCCCCTTCCATTTGTTTTCTTTCTCTTGTTTCATGACTTGCAGGAAGTTTTGGCAGCGGTTTTGTACAAAGGGTATCACTCTGTGTTATTTGTTCTGACATGAACAACTCATATAGATTACTGTAGATTTTTTGCAAAACATGCTGCAAAAAATACCTTAATGAAAACATCGCTTTCATTGTGCAAACTGCCGCCAAGGACAGCAGCGTCTGTCAATCAAAGCAGCCACTGCTGAGAAGGAGTGGCTGTATTCACAGGAAGCTTGATTCAGAGAGACCTCTGCTGTGTGAATGCATCCTTGACTGCATCAACTGGCCTTAAGCTGCAGGATAACAAAGCTGCTTGTGGACTGGGCAGGACAATGCCAGTATTCCTCCATTGGCAACCAGCCGTCTTTATGACCAGTTACTTCCTGCCCCTGTCAAATTCTACAAACTAATGTGAACCAACATTCAGTAAAAAATCAGAATATAGATTTCCTTATTGCAAAACTAGTATAATAGAATATGGACAAAAGTCAAATTGATTTCAGTGGGAAAATGAAGCACATGTTAAAATATTTCCAGTGAAATCAGTGAGACTAAAAACTTAATTTTGCCTAGATTCATGGCCTGCTTGGTTACTTATTAGAGGCAGTAGTAATTCTCTTTGATGCACCACTAGCACTTCTTGTGCCAAAGGAAGAAAAATCTACAAGTGCTGCTAACAAGTTTATTATCTAAATCCACAGCGTTTCAAGTCATACAGACTCCTGCCTTGGGGATTTCTACTATATTTTAAATAGGAAAATACTTTGTCCTTCAGTAAAACCTGTGGTTATTCTTCCTGGGGTCACTGTCCTGTGCAACACTTCTCTATCCTTTTGTTTGAGCACAGCAGAGTAAAGAACTTGGGCTCTGTGGAGCAGCTTCCCTTGCCTCCCCACCCCTCCCACGTTATACCCACCTCTCGCTCATAGTCCCTCGCTGGTGCATCACTGCCTTGGTCCAAACCGCCAGAGGACAAGGAGCCATCCGAAGGGGATGCCATTGGCTGACGCTTTGCTCCATAGCTACCTCCAGAGAATTCCCTCCGCAAAGCACTGCCATTTTGTGCAGATGATCCTAGGAAAATACCCAGGGATTTAGCTACATGAAGGCATACAAATATGAAGGCATTAGAGCTGTACGCTCTAGTAATTGTTTTCCTGAAGCTAATTTTTGTTGAACTGCCTGCTTCCGTTTCCCAGCTGCATCCTCTGTAAATTATTTAACAATTATTCATCGAAACACACACCCCAGCACCAATCTGATTTTACACTGGGCCAAACCACCAATTATACTAAATGTGTAATTTGACTTCGCAGTCTCTTGGTTGCTATTGTTTTAGTAGTGTTTTATTTGTATTTCTTCAAATTAATCCCCACCAAGGGTCTTAACATAATAGGCATTTTGCATCTGTAACAAACTATATTTTTCTGCAAATAAGAATTTCCCCTCATTGCCTTCCTACATACTATGTATCAAATAAAAACTATTCTATTTACTTGGATATTCAGTGGTCTTCAGTTACTTTTATTTTACTGCTACTCTTGTTATATTGTTGGAATGTCAGTTTTCAATGAGAGTCTTATCGGCTGTGTTCTGCTAGATGCTAATATTGTTTTATGAGGGGGAGAAACAGTTGTAAGGTGCCTTGAGGTCTATGACTGGAAGGCAGGAGTCAAAGTATTTGAAACAAACAATATTCCCAATATTTTTTTCTGGTATTGGACATGTGCCAGATCTGTGTTGGTGTGGGGTACCTTAACAACATAAGCAGGGGACCATGCCAGCAGTTTCAAAAGTCACTTGTGCCACCATGTTTCTTTGCCTTCCCTCCCCAGTCCAGTCACTTGTATATATGTGGATGGACTCTGCATTATATGTCCGAGATAAGGTGCAGCAACTTACTTGCCGCCAAACCACTGCTAGCACTCATGGAGCGTCCGGGTTCAGTGCGGGATTTTGTGATTGATGGAATACTGACAGAACCGCTAAACATGGTCCGACTTTCCTGAGGTCGAAGGTTCTGCAAAGAGAAATAGGAAAGAGGCAAAATCATTTACAGTGGAAATACCAGGGTTATCAAACTACAGTCCAAGCAAATGGTCAAACAATGCCTTGGTCTCCAGGTTATCTAGGCGGCAGATAGGCAAGACTGCAGAGGTTACTTTCTATAAATAAATAAGCACTGTGGATGGAACCACACAGAATGCAGTCAGCAGCAACTGCAAAATGCTAATTTGTATGTGGCAGTAAGTAGCCAAATATGCAAGGTTTTCTCCTAAATTCTGATATTTTCTTAGGCATTTGAAACCTATCACACACCCTAGTGTAATGTCTTCAATGTTAAAAGTCCGCATGGACGCAGACAGCTAAGCAATGTAGCCAGACTAGATGCTATATAGCGCCTGCTCCAATTATTTACTATCAACATGGATTTTTGCATCTCCCAGTTCTCCCAGTCTCTTTACTACATGTCAAGATTATTTCGCTTTCAAGGACTCTTCTGAAACACATTGGGTAGAAAAAGAATAGGCACTGAATTTATCCCCAGGACCACCCTTTCAGAGGGTTGGAATGATTCAGACACTAACAATCCCTACAAGCTTAGAGTACTTCAATATGCTGCCTCTGAAGAAGGCCAGGAAACTTCAGCTGGTGCAGAATTTGGTGGCCAGCCTGCTCACTGGTCCATGATGGTTTGATCATATTACACCATTACTGGCCTGACTGCACTGGGGTCTAATTAGTTTCCCAGTTCAAAGTGTTGGTTTTGACCTATAAAGCCTTAAATGGCTCAGGACTGCAATACCTCAAGGATTGCCTCTCCCCATATGAACTGACCTGGACCCTGGGATCACCATCTGAAGCTCTTCTCTTGTGTGCTGCCGCCTCAAGAGGTCAGGAGGGTGGCAACACAAGAACAGGCCTTTTCTGCAGTGGTTCCTCCCTAGGGAGGCTCACCTGGCGCCTGGTTTGTTTCATTTTCCCCTTGTTTTTATTATGTATTTTGTGGTTTTATTCTGTATTTTTATGCTGTGAGCTACCCTGAGATATTTGGATGAAGGGTGGTATACAAATTTAATAACTAAAAATAATAATTTTTACACGGGTCTTGAAGGAGACACTTGTTATCTGCTGCTTATTTCAGTACCGCCTGATTATTTCAATTATATTGTGTTTTATTATTGCACTGATTGGCTTATTGCTTTGTGTACTTGTAAACATATAAAACCTGTGTACAGTGAAGTGACAATACTTAAAAACCCAATTTAAAGGTTACTGTGAGTTTCAAGTTACACGATTGCCACTTAGTGAAGCTATTTTTTTTGAGAGCCAGGATAAAAATATATTAAATAAATAAAATTAAAATAAGAATAATTTTTCAGGAATTATATGTCATTGCATTTTTGTTTTGTTTTTCAACAAATCAGTAATAAGCACATCTAAAATTAGTACCCTGCATGCATTCAAATTTCAGAAATGCACTCTTATAATTCATTAAACTCCTTTGGGCTTATTGCTTATTGGTCTTTAACAGATAGTCACAGCTTATTTGATTATATTAGTATTTATTTGATTATATTCAACTATCCCCTGTACAAAATTGGAATAAATGGCATATTTTAAGGATGTATGAAATAAAAGGTTTTTCTGAGTTTGAGTCGGTGATCTGGCATTCTGTTGTTGTTGCATATAACACATGATTCTATAATGCACGCGTCTACCATTAATCTATTGCTTTTCTGCTTTTCTGTTTATGCAATGCACCAATTAGCATCTGACAGGCATAAAGAGCTAAGTAATCTTAATTATTGTTTTCTGCTTCTCTCATTGAACAGTTTGTTTGCCACCTCTGCACTGTATGTTTATGATCCCACTTCTCAATTAAAGGTCAGTTCCTTGCTTCCCCAAGTCACATTAACAATGTGATCAACAACTCTGGGTATCCTCCTGGCAGGAGAAAACAAAATATGGTTATAGGATGAAGCTGACTGCTAGAAAGCTTTCAGTTGATTCAATAGCCACCCGAGCTATCCAGTAAGTAGTGAATCTGATACAGGGATATTGCAATTTGGGATACTGCAAGGAGGAATGATTTTAGACTTTATTAATATGGACTCTGGAGGATGAGGGGAAGAGTCAATGCACACTGATATGCAGAGTAAAAGAAGAAGCTTGCAAGCCCATCCCCTTCACTCAGAATGATGGGCATTTATTGATGGTGATGATGATGACGACAACAACAACATTTTTCTTATACATTGCCCATCTGACTGGGTTGCCCAAACCACTCTGTGTGGCTTCCAACAAAAGTACTGAGGGAATGGGGGGTGGGGGTGGGGGAGAGAAAACCCATCAAGCATTAAAAGTGTCGTGAAAGAGGGCTGCCTCCAAATGTCTATGAAAGGTTATAGAGTTGTTTAACTCTGACACCTGATGGGCAGGTGTTCCACAGGGTGCATGTGACTACCAAGAAGATGTTCTTCTGCCTGGTTCCCTGTAACCTCATTTCTTGCAATGAGGGAACCGCCAGAAGGCCCTTGGAGCTGAACCTCAGTGTCTAGGCTGAGTGATGGAGGTGGAGATGCTCCTTCAGGTATACTGAGCCGAGGTCATTTAGGGCTTTAACGGTCAGCACCAATATTTTGAATTGTACTTGGAGCCAATGTAGACCTTTTCGGATTGGTGTTATATGGTCATGGCAGCCACTCCCAGTCTGGCAGCCACATTCTGGATTAATTGTAGTTTCTGAGTCACCTTCAAAAGTAGCCCCACATAGAGTGCATTGTAGTAGTCCAAGCGGAAAATAAGTAGAGCATGTGCCATTCTGGCGAGACAGTCTGTGGGCAGGTAGGGTCTCAGCTGGCGTACCAGATGGAGTTGGTAGACAGCCACCCTGGACACAGAGTTGACTTGCACCTCTATGGACAGCTGTGGGCCCAAAGTGACCCCCAGGCTATGAACCTGGTCCTTTAAGGGCTGAGTAACCCTATTTGGGGAAGTAGATCTAATGACCACAATCAATTTTAAAACAAGGTGGAGGCAACTATTACAGCTGCAGGTATATGAGAAAGATACACTCATTTTATTTAACTAAAAGACAGAGTCCATCTAATTCTTAGGTGCTCTTTACCTCACTGCTCTTTTCTTAAACATTTGTATAACTCACTGCTAAGATCAGAGAACAGAGAAAGAGAAGCTTTTCACGTCATGCACAAAAAGAAAAACCATGGTTGCTCAAAACGGCAGTTAGGAAATGGTAGTGAAGCTTAATCCTATAGCATCTTCTTTAAAATACCGATGTTATTCTTTTAACAGACCAAAGAGGTAAACAAACGAATCTTCAGAGCAAATACATCTCAATGGAAAAAATACATTTTTTATTTATAATAACAATTTATATATCCTGCATTTCTGTCAGCAGGACTGAAATGTCATTCTTTTGAAAGGTAGAAAATATAAATTTGATTGCAGCTCACTGAGCAGCTCACTCATTTAACTTCAGAAAAGAGAAGCAATTTACTTCAGAGCCACCAAATGTAAGATGCTTTCTTAGAAAATATAGCTGGGTCATTCAGCGGGGTCATTCAGTTCAGTAAACAATCTTGTTGGCAGGAGAATTATGCGAAAGGACACAAACGGTAACAAACCTGAAGCTCAGCCACTTGCTCAGCATTATTGTTCTGTGATTTGAGAGACACCTCCCTTTAGACCAGGATTGTTAGGCCACAAATAAAAAACATTTTTATGAAGTACTTGACAGAGCAAGAGCCTACTTCTACAGACCTAACTAGAAATAAGAAGAGGCACAGCCTCCTGCTCCCTTAAATGGCGCCCCCATTTCTCCAGTCCTGCTTTATCAGGAACTCCCTTCCCTTCCCAAATCCACAAGGCGCAGGAGTTCTCTGTCCTCTCCTTCAATTCCATCCCCCAGTTAAGTCTCTCCCTGAAGCTCTTTGCCTTCACCTAACATTTCAAGAAAAAGACTAAGATTTCAAGGGGGGGGGGAGTTATGTAAGACTGCCTCTGCACATATATATGCCTCCATCTCTCCTTTCTTCCCTCTGCTGCCTCCGCAAAGTTGGAATGTAGACTGCAAACTCCTCAAGGCAGGGCACAGGGTTTCCTTTTTGTTATAGGACCCTGTACAGCAGCATGTACATGGACAGTGTGGCAGAAGTCATGTAAATCAGATCAGATTGATGTTCCTATTAAGTGGACAGAATTCTATTACCATACTGAAATGCAGAATTCCAACACTATACACAAGGTTATCTCTAATACATAGGCCTCCTTCTGTCATTTGGCATGCAACCATCCAACTGTTTAAGTCTTGTCTGTTGGAAAGAAAAGCCATGGGCGTGAGTCTTTGGATACAGCAACAAGCTTTCCATAATTATCAGATAAATCCTATTGAGATGCACCCCTGGGCTTCCTTCAAGTCCCCTATGAATCTATTAATCTCAGTGGACAAGGGGACTGTGGGGAAGCATGCGCAATGTACCAAACATGTTTTAGGACACCAGTCTCCTCACTGTGGGTCCTTTGAACTGGGAAACTCATGTGAAATTCTCTGGTGAATTTTAGTGGGATTGCAAAAGTTGTTTTGAATACTTAGTAATTTTGGGAAAAGGTCAAGGACTTCTACTTTGGTAGATGCCCAATTTCACACCCCTCGTTTGGGGGTTACAGAGAAATGTAGCTGAAGGGAAGCAAAAGGAAAAAAAGAAAGATCCAGACACAAATGAAGCCAACTGCAAAGCTGAAATCTTGCCAGATATTAGCCAGGCCAAAAAAGAAGGAACACCACACAGTGTTAGTAGCAGGAACACCTGGCTGAACAATTCATACCCTTATATTCATAAAGGCTGGTGTACGAGGGACAGAGCGTAGAGGTGGGGAATATGCACGGTTTATGGAATCACGGGAGAGGAAATTTTCAGCTGAGTTAACAGTCATGTGATAGATGTGCTCGAAGTTGCTTGGAGAAGAGATGAGATGGGAGTGATGATGAGAGGGTGGATAAGGGGAGCTTGGCTATCAAAGACAAGAGAGATACAGAGAGCAAGACAGAGAGAGATAGAGAGACAGAGAAAGAGACAGAGACAGAGAAAGAGAAAGAGAGATAATGAGGGAGGATATCTGTGATCTTAGGAATACAAATCATGGAGCATATGCTCATTAAAAATGAGGCTTGTAAATCAACAGGCATATTTAACATCTGCATACTGCCTGACCCATTTCCAGAGACTGCTTTTGTACATACACAACCACCATCACCTTCTTATTTTAGAATCTCGCTCTCCAAAGTACTCATTACAATCTTGAAGAGAGTGAGTAGTGGCATGTGAACTGCAGTCTAGCATATGCCCTTCTCCTGCCTTCAGACATTGACATGTACTACAAACATCACAGTTAATTCTTCCCTCCTGGCTCACGTTTGATCAAATCCTGTCCCCTCCTTACCCCTACCACCTGTGCTACTCAGAGTGGAGCTTCACTGGAAACTCACCTGCTCACAGCCTGCTTGAATTAGCAAATGGACTGAAAAAGGCATGATGTGTTACTAGTGACTTCTATGATGGCATCACGCCTTGGGTGGTGCAAGGTAGGTCAGGTTGCAGAGGCTTTACTTTCACAGTCCCATCTGAGGCACACAAATGGGCTTAACATACATGGTATACAAAGGACCAGACATTCTCACACAGCCAATTCAATCCGACGATAATATGTGATGTACATATTCCACTGTACAATGGAAAAAAATGTGTGGTATCGAAGTCATAGAACAGACCCTTTTTAAACCTACAGAATTAAGTTAGTCATGGGTTAGGCCTTGGCCAAGTCAAGGACTTCATGTACCTTTTTTGTTGCAGGTTAGATGACAAAGTAGTTGTTGTATTATTATCCATTGTGTACACCTCCCAGATTTATGTGGTCTAGTTTTTGAATAACGTTTACTTTTATGAATCTATAGCTTTTTCTCTTTCCCCCTTTGCTTTCATTCCCCTTTGTTAACAAAAAGAAAAAGTGTGAACATCACAAAAAGAAAGAAAATAAATCCTTTTCCACACAGGTAAACTAACAGGGGGATAGCTGCTGCCAATCAGTGTAAACAATACTGAGCTAGATAGACCAAATGTCCAACTCAGTATAAAGCAGCTCTTGATATTCCTTATGTATTCCTGTATCTATATATAAATGTATTGTAAGCCTTGTAGATTTTTAAAATGTCATTTATTCAATACATAATTTAATAACAGTTTACCCTGCAAAATCAGCTCCATCTAGTGGTAAAAAGCTAGATGCTGAAGTGTATGGGGTTTTTCTTTTTCTTAAAAAAAGAACAAGACTGCCTTTAAAACTAAGAAAAATAAACTTTCCCTGAATTCATTCATAACAAAGAAGGGAATGGAACATAACCCAGAGACCCAAGATCTGACACAAAATTAACAGTGAAATGCTACACATGTCTACAGAGAAGCAAGTTTGACTGAACTCAATGTGACTGATGATCACAGGACTAAAACAGACAAATTAAGAGCAATTTTCATTATTATCTCTTGCAAACCTACACCGATCTCATATATCTTGATGCAGCTAATCTTCCTAAGAAGCGCCACTTTTAGTAGGCATCCCCACCACTGGGAAACAACAGCCCTGTTTCCAAATGGTGCACTAGAATACATCCCTCACTCAGTGTGCTGGGGACAGCTATACTAGAATAAAAATATGGCAATATGAAAACCAAGCCTCCCTTCCCTAGCATGGTACCCTTCAGACAAAGGGAAAAGTATAGATGCTGGCAAAATCCTACTCCCATTTTCTTATTAATAAATGAAACAACTGCAAACATTTGATTACAAGAAAACACAGTACCGGGGGGGGGGTTACTAATGTTTTTGGCTCTATCCTCCTTCATGTACCAGTCATCCAAACATCTAGATACTCGGGGGGGGGGGAGAACAACCCTGAATGTACACCCTTGTTCACTAAAGCATTCACAAGCCCATCAGTTTCCCTACATGGACCCTCAAATGTAGATCATGTTCTAATTTCAGTGTTTTCCATATAAGAGGAAAATCCTGTAGGAGATTTTGCTTAAGGACCAGCTGTTAATATACTTTACTGAAGAACTCTTGCTTCCTACTTGCTGCTACCATGGAGCCCAATTATTCAATTAGAACTGCATATACACAAACAGGAAGACCACCAGAATTGTATGACCCATCAGGAAGGAAAACGGTGTATCACATTACACTGCCATCGTATTTCAGACTCTTTACACACTGGCTTTGTTTGCATGTAATACTAAACCATGATTGAGTGCTGTGCAGACGAGCCTGAACAAGCCTGAGTAATGAATCGGGCCCACACAATTTCCCCTTCTCTTCCTGTCCACGGGGATGATGACTTCCATGGGGTTTAGTTTCACTTTTACAGAACCTCGGTGTAGCATTTCATTAAAACAAACTCTGGAAAGTTTCATAAGAAGTCAACTTCAAATAATGTCTTATCCACATACCACAGGGCTCAGAATCCTTTTCTGGCTGAGGTTGACAGGTGGGCAGGGCCACCCACCAGCCTATCACCTGACATCATAGTGACCTCAGGTGATGCCTCTCTTTGAAGCCCCAATTGTCAGGACTTCAAAGCAAACCATGGGGCTTTCAAACAGCCCTTCTTTAAATATCCTTGGGCAGGGATGTTTATAAAGGGCTTTCAGACATCCTCCCCCTTCTGTTTGTCCTTCAAGCCACAGAGGCTTGTAGGAAAAGTGGAGGGGGAGGAGATTGGAGGCAGGCTCCCATGTCCTTGGAGGGCACCTCCACCTTGCTCCTTCATACTTCCAAAGTTTGAATGCCTTGAGCAAGACATGTTCCAGCAGCTGATGCGATGGGAACATGCCTTCAAACATCCCCCTCTGTGTGTCTCCTTTAAACTGCACACCTTGCTTGAACAAAGGAATAGTCGAGAGCTTTGGGTCCCCAGTTGTTCCTTTGATGTTCTGCCCTTACCTGCCTCACACATAGCATGGGGGTGGCTTCTTGAAAATGGCCTTATGGGCCCAATGGGGAGGCCTGATGGGCAACATTTGATCTGTGGGCTGGAGGTTCCCACCTCTGATAAAGCACTAAATAGCTTAATTTTGTTGTTGTTGTTGGAAAAATGGAAATATCTGCTGCAGTTGATTCGTTTTAAAAACCGTTAGCTTCAAACTAATTGATGCATATACCTTGGTTACTATACAGAAATAGTGTCTTTGCATACTGATAAATCAGGCGCAATGTTTAATTTTTACTGAAGTTTAATAGAAAAAAAATTGTAGGGACCCAAGGAAGTCAAATAATTTACTAGTATGTTCCTGCAAGCATTTGAATAAGATCCTCTTTTGCCTGTTCAATTAGAACGGTGGCAAATTTTTAACAGGCAAAATCAGCACAGCAACCCTAATGTGGGGAGAGCTGCCATTTACTATGTTGGCAGGGGCAGGAGATGCTTGAAACCTACAGAATCGTGACAATATGAGGAAGAGGACTCTGTGTCTGGTATATATCATGAGGGAACACCACAGGAAAGGGTAATCCTTTATACAGATAAATCCTGGGCTGTGAATTTTGCTGACTGCACATATGAGAAAATAAACAGTGAACTGTTTCTTAGCACCTGCCGTGATCCTCTCTTCTCTCATGTCCTCTTGTATAGCTCAAATAATTTAGAAAAATATGCAGGAAAAGAAAACAGAATGCTTTTGTATATACAGCAGGGAAGAACAGATAATATGAAGATTTGGAGAAGAAACAAAAAACTGGTGGGACACTTGTGTGTCCTGCAGACAGAAGCAAGAACTTGGCCCAGTCTGCTATTTTGCTGAATACTGAACTTCAGGGTGACTCACCCTTTGGGACCCAGGACACATTTGGAAATCTAAGAAACTGTTGTGGTCACCTTTCATAGGCAAATACTGTCGATGCTCAGAGCCCACCCCCCACCACAACAACAGGTAAAACACCTACACCCGCCAAACAAATACAACACAGACTAAGAAGCAGACCAGCCTTAAAAAAAAAATTCCCCCAACCAAAGCACCCCCCCAAACAATTAAAAAAATGGGAGGGGCAGGTAGTCTGATTTCTGCATTTCACCAATGGTTGTAATTGTTCAAGAACTATTGTGTAAGCTACCATGAGGTTACTGTGTGGAATGACTTCCTTAAAACTAGTTCTGAGTTTCCATATCCATTAATTAACGTAACTGTGGAACTGGTGTGTCCAACAGATGCAGCCATTGACATTTAACTGTTAAACGTTAACCTTTATGGGAACTGCCAGTAAACTTGGGCATTGCCAGTGACAGGTTCACGTTGTGGTATCTCTAGTTAAACTGATTTTAGGAAGAGGTCTTTCCAAGCACCTATTGTGTGAGAACCTGGAACATCACATCTAGGCAGGACAGACAAGCTGGCAAGATGGGAAAAGGACTTAAGGCAGCTTTCTATGTTCCTAAGATTTGTATTTCTCTATTTTAATCACTTTCAAGCCCCTGCCCATGAAAGTCACTTTCTATTTCATTAAAACCTTCTAACTGTTCAACTCCAATTTATATCACAATTTAATGCCTATATGTTCATTTTATCTACTATATATAACACTAACATCTATGTGTGGACACACTCTCATATACTTACCATAGGTAGATCTTTAAGGATTTGTATACCATCTCCTGGGCCCATGTGTGCTATGTGGTTAAAGTTAGTTGGATTAGAAATTAATTTATTTCTCATTTCTGGATCTCGTAGCATCTCCCTGCAAGAGAGGATAGCCAGGTCAGGTATTTTGTCCATGAGGATATTTGTAAAAATGGTGAAATATATATTTACATACATATTCATATAAGTTACTTTAAAACATAAATAAAAAAAATATCTGGCCAGGTTTCAAAGGAGGGTAACTTTAACTTCTGGTGTTGATTCTATGCCAGCTCTCAGCCTGATGAAAGGGGAAAGGGTGAGGAAGAACAGAAGTTTGGTTTAAAGCCTTAAAAGCCCATGCCCGTAAAAAGTCCATAGGGCTACTGAGACTCAGAGAGGGAGTTGAGACAACATTCAAGAAAAGGTGCAGTTGCGGGCTCAGTGGTGACCTGGCACTGCAAAGATGGAGGCAGAGGTGAAGGACAGAAGAAAAAAGAAGAAGAAGAAGAATTAGAAGAATATTGCACTACCCTTCATATTTAACTGTCACAATAACTTTAAGAGTTTGTAAAGAAAGGTGCCATTCTATTGTAGGATACAAAGTAAAGAGTTCTCTGCATCTTTGAAAAGCAGAAAGCATAAAACTAGCCAACTGTACAGTAAGTGTTGCTGTAATAGTTTTACAGAAAGAAAAGCAGATCTGGCTATCTTTACCAGTGAAAAGGTTGGCAATTTGAGAAGAAGTTCTGTTCTTTACATATGTCTTTCCTGCAGTTACATGTAAACTTCTATGGATGGAAAGAACACTTGGCCAGAAACACTGAAATATCAGTCCTGTGCTTACTGAAAACATTTTCTTAATATTCAGAAAGGTTTGTAGTTTTTTCATATACCCCAAGACACCATTTCCCAAGGTGAGCCATTTGTTACATAGAAGCCACGCAAGGGGACAATTAAAGAAATAACATCTAAACACTGAGGAATGTTACAGAGTATGGGATGAGCATTGCCAAAAAGTACAACAGCAACTAGACTTTGAAAGTAATACGTATGCATAATTAGTAATGTAATCCTCTTTTGCAAAAAATTTTATTATCAATCTTCATATATACAGTATATGCACACACGCGCACGTACATATATACAGTACATGGAGGCATGCATTCAGAAAATTACAGTAATTGTTTTGCACAAGGATTTAATTTTAAATGGACTAAGATTTTTAGACTGGTGTTTATACAAAGTATGTACAAAGAGTAAATGTAAGGGAAGAGAGACAAATGTCTGTTCTAACAAAAAAACTACATTGACAGCAGACAAACAAGTCTTCAGGGCCTACAGGCATGTACAGAAGACAAGTACAGGTTGAATACCGACCTCCTCTGTTGCATCCTCTCCTCCTCAGGCACTCTGAATGAGTAACGGCGTTTATTGTTGATATTTCGGACCATTTGCTTCCGGCTGTTATCAGATGTCTCAGGAACCACCAGCTCATCACCCTCTAGGAAAGATGCAAAAAACCCAGCAGGTTCCATATTAAGTTAATTAATAAAATGGTTAAAAGCGTATTAAGCTACGTATTTCCCCTATTCTGGGTTTTTATCTAAACAGAGCCCCTGGGAAATTATATAAACAAACACAAAAATAACGTAGGAAGAAGAAATTGTAAAACACTATTTCTGTGACTGCAATCCAACGCTAATTGTGTATCACATGCAAACATGCTTTACATAAGCTATGGCGCTTGCCACCCCCCTTTTTAAGTTGGGGAGGGGGCGATTTAGAGACATTAAGTACAAAGGGAGGAGGGTGCTTATCCTGTTTCCTTCCTACTGCTTCTCCAGCCCCAAATTAGCCTTCCTCTGAGATTCAAACATGGGGGCAAAGGAAGCAAGTGGATTAGGGATGGCAATCTTTTGAGCAGAAGCAGCAGCAAATAAGGAAAGTGTTAAGCTCTTCCCTACTTCTCAGCTCCCAAGTCACCTCCTTTCAAAGGAAAAAAATGTATTGGGGCTTAATTAAACACATTACTGAGTTAACTCTCGAGTCTCAGTGGAATCCGTAGTGCTTATTTCTGAGCTTACAACTATATTTTAAAGCTGCATATATATATAATGAATGATGTTTGGTACATGATACAAAGTGGGCACTTGTACAGGGAGAATGATCCAAGAAGTTATGGTAGGATAGAAGGGGAAGAAAGCAGAATGCTTAAGTAAATGCTTCCATTTCCATTTATTTGGGGTAGGTAACCTTATACCTGTGTAGGTGTTTGAGGCTGCTTCATGGGGGGAAGGGAGAGACTTGGAGAAAACTCACATAGATAACTGAATTCCAGCACTAAGCAGGAAAAACGAAAAGATCACTTCATCTAACCCTAATTATTCTGCTGTTGTTTATCCATTTTTTGTAAGATTGACAGAACCAAATTATTTTCAGGTAAATCAAAATTGGCAGCAATTAAAAACTTACCTGCTCACCCAGTTTTGCAGGGGACTGATTTAATACTGAATTGCAAACTGGTTGTTGTGAAGCTGTTGTACTATTATATCCTTCTTGCTTTTCAAATAGTTTTCATTTTATTTTTATATAGCTTTATTGTTTTTTCTAACCTGCTCTAGGATTAAATAACTGATCCTAGGTTCTGTAAATAAACAACCTACTTTCTGATACTAGGAACATACACTCAATATTCTATAAACACTCAATACTCTAAAACATTTATTAAGAGAAATATACTCATTTCTGTGATAATGTAATCTTCACACTTCACTCAGGACAGGGAGTAGTAAATATATATGCCAAAATAATTTCTAATCTTTTGTTTCCTCTTCTCATTGTTATTTACAGTGCAGGTCTTAAATGTCAATGGTGACTATACTGATTGGACTAAGTTTTACCAACCCAAATAAACATATACATTATTACAACTAGTGTTCTGATCAAGGACTGGGTTTTACAAAAAGTGTAGTTGAGTTTGTGATTTTATTGTATTTATGCAGGTGTTATTGTTAACTGCTTCAGGAGTCTTTTTTTGGCAAAGAATTATTCTGTAAGTTTGAGAAAATAGCAATAAAATTTCTATTTTATTTATGGAAAAATAAGCAGAACCTAAAACATCTACGAATCACAAATGGTAGGCCAGAATAAAATAACAATAGATTTCCAAGTCAGTTATGCTGCCGTACTAGAGTCTCCATAGTCTCCCAGCTATTTAAGGCACACGGTACAATAACTTTTTCATAATTTTGTTCTTAACCCTGAGAGAATGAGTGTCTTTGTCAGATTACAGCTGAAATGTTTGTGAGGCCAACCAAAAATGTCTTATACGAGACTGAATCAACAATGATACACAATATTTAATGGGCTATATCGTGGATGGGGATCCTGTGACCCTCCAAGTGTTGTTGGGCTTTAACTCCCATCAGCATAGCCATTGGTCAGGGATGATGGAAACGGTAGTCCAGCAATGTCTGAAGAGCCACAGGTTCCACATCCCTGGGTTATACCAATACGTTAATTTTAGCGAGGAATCTTCTTTCACTCACCTGCCATCTTGTTTTTGAAATATATTAACCTCACTGTTTCTAGTCCAAGGACGTTCAGCGATCCTTCTGTGTTCAAAGGACGTACCTGAAAGCACATGAGTTATGAGTAGCTTAGTAAAGATTGGCTTTAGTAAAATATTTCTCAAACTCAAAGGCTAATGATGCAGAACAATAATTAACAACAGTTAAAAACACACACCCTGAAACTGATTAGTGAACTGGTGTTGAAACCTTTGCCAAAAACCTGGAGTCATTTTACCTAAGATCTGAGATAGAGTATAATTTTTTAATTTTCATTTGTTCATAATATTAAACAGAAGTTCGTGAGGTGTTTTTCAATAGATGAAATGATGCGGTTTGAATTAAAAAAAGAAATTAAAAACACAATGATCAGCTAAAGCCTTACAAGTGATCGTGCAATAATTCTCAATATAATAATTTTTAAAATTACTGGTGTATGAGAATTTTAGGGGAAGGAGGAATTATATTGCATAACAAATGATAAACGCAGAAAGGGAATTCTTTTATAAGTTGCATTTGACTGAATATGCTAACAGGTTGAAACACTCTTAACTCTCGTTGGAATCTATCCTATGGAATGGTTTGATCTTCAGTATCATTTGCTATTTACCTTCTTGAGGGGGATAGTCTGAATCCACTCCATGGAGTTCACATCAAATATATCAACAGCATTTTCACTGTAAACTGAGAGGTATGGGGCATTGTAACCTGGGGAAAAGTAAAATACAAGTCTGAGTAACAGGTTGTGTTGAAGGTTAGAAAAGAGTCACTTCTCAATATACAGACTCTGTAGACAGCTCAACAGTAATAATTTCTTTATTATCCTTCTAATGATTGTGTAGAAAATGGTAAGTTTATTTTATTTTTTATTCTGAACAAAAGGATCTTTGATTATTACTGGGAAGCAAGACAATATTTACTAATCACATTCCTTCTGGTTTAATATTCATCTCAATTTCCCAGCTATTGATAGCATTTTGAACTGGTCACTTTGCCTCAGATGGGGAGGACCCACCTTAGTTCTGTGACTGCAAGTTGTTTCAAACTTATTTATTTTATTTTTTAATTGTTGTAACTCACCCTGGAACCTTAGGTTGATGAGTTGGTAATTCTAGAAAACAGGGTCTTGCAACAAATATTACAAGTATATTTTAAAATCTGGGTCTGTGAATATACTTTCCTGGTGTAAAAAAATGAACAGTACAGTATAATGTCATGGGACCCCCAGTTGTTAAGGTTCCTATTAACCTTGGTATACCACTGGTGAGAAACAGTGCTGCTGGTAGTGAATGCTCTTGCCTAGCAGTAAAGTATGCCTAATACCAGGGGGGACTGTTTTATGTGTATGGTGCCATTTGCTTATTACCATTCATATCAAGCAGCTTTAGTCATGACAACTACAAGCCAGTGCTATGAACAGGACTACTTATGCTAGATACATAGTTCTAGAAGCAACACACAGCCGTATTCTGCCATGAGACTCTTAATCTCAGGGTTGTGGGTTTGAGGCCCACATTGGGCAAAAAATTCCTTCATCGCATGGGGTTGGACTAGATGACCGCTGTGGTCTCTTCCACCTCTACGATTCTAAGATTCAGTGATCTGGCCAGGTATGGCACTTGCCTTCCAATGCAGAATCAAAAAACATAATCTGAAGTGGGTTTCTGACTCTGGTTTGGAGGACAACTGCTAACCACGGCCTGCCAAATGAAACACTGTGAGTGGCATTCAACTAAATCTACTTTAAGTGGACCCACAAAAATTATTGCTCCTAACTTAGCTGTGTTTATTAATTTTACTGGACCTACTCTAAGTATAACCAAATTGAATGCAACCCTGAGTTAAACTACAACTAACGATGACCAGAAAATAGAGAGAGAATTCATAGTGGGAGGGAGAGAATGGTAAGGAAGAATGTGTACATCTGTGTCTTGTTTATGAAAACATGACATTATTTTAAAAAGCTATTTCTTACAAATGTCTTTTGTGCATCAACATCCCCATGTAGCCTGTTGATGATGCCGTTTTACAGAAAAAGAAGGGAGTAACTACCTGAATATTATCCCAATGTTGCATGTGTTCTCTCAAACCAGGAGGAGAAATGAGGCTACTGTGAACTAACATAATGACAGGAACTTACAGGAAGAAGAAGGAGTTGCAGGCCACATCAGTTCCTGTTGCCTTGATCTTCGACCTTGGCAGTCCACATAAACCCCCACGCTGCTAAAACACAGCAGGTATTCCTTATTCGAGATCTCAACTGCACAGATGGCATCAGTTGGTTGCTGTGCAATGAACGACAGTGTGTGATCATCTGGGTGAAGCAAACTATGTGGGTTTCCTTCTCCATGCAAAGGGTATTTTAAGAATCCTGACTGGTAGCCCACACAGAGCCGCTCACTGAAGATTGCCATCCACTGGACATTCCCAGCCACTTGGATCTCTTTAATCTTTTTGTGACGTGTCTTGCTGTGATTTAGTTCATAGCAGAGGACCTGTCTTTTCATTGCCACACACAGGCAGGTAAGGGCTCCATGGCGCACTTGCCCAGAAACTATCGTCTGGCAACCTTTAGTCTCTGCCAGTTTATAAAAATCAGTCTCTCGTCCATCCAGGGCTGTCATAGGGAATAGCCGTACATGACGGTTTCGTCCTGAGATCACTGCAATTAGCTGCTCATTTGGGATGAGCTCAATCTGATGCACTTTCTTATTGTCACCGACACGAATGATCTCTGCAAAAATTAAACACTTAAGTTAGTACCCATGCAAACAAGCAGTTCTTCCTTTGAAATTGTATCTTGTGCTAAAGCCCCAATACAAACTATTGCTTGTGTTGTTTATTTCTCCCTCTCATTTTGCTGGAACTGTATGAAGACAGACTATGGTGGTTTTTCTCAAGCCACCATAGTCTCATCTTTCAGCTACCTTTTCCTTACAATTTATTTCTTATGGCTTTAACAATAATTTTCTGCTTCAATCCTTATTGCTGGGATATGTTATGCTTCACTTGCCATAATCAACATGTAGGGAATCTTAAAAAAAAAAAAAAGTTGAGAGCCTGCCTTCCCTCATCTTGTCATGGGCCAGAACCTATGATGCAGAGAGATGCTAGGGTTCTGAGGACCCATGGGGTGAAGCTTCATCCCTGGCATTTGCAGGCAGCCATGGAGAACGTTCATCTTATTTATCCCAATTCAGGAAGTAGTTATTGAGTCTGGGTTCCAGTCCGCCAACACAGCACAGATTGAAAGGCTTTCTTGGTAGGCGGAAAGAACTGAGAACAGTTTGACTTGTCGACTTCACAATCATGAACTAATAAAAGACGGCACTAGAAGGAGCTGACAGAACAAAATGTGCAGTTTATTATTTCAACCCCCGACATTTCAAACATAAGCCATGTTCCCTTACCATCCTTGGTGACATGAACCACAAATAACCCTTCTTCATTGCCCAGAGCTATTCTTTCGTGATCTGCAGCAGTTAAAAGAAAAGAAGAGGGTGGGTGGGGAGGAAGTCCAATTGGAGGCACATGGCTAATAAGGAAGACAAATGCTAATCGGATAGCAGATCAACAGGCTAATGATTAGAAAAGAATACTTACCATTCACTTCCATATATCACTTTTAAGAATTAAAAACAAAATTTTCCCCAATTTCCTAGTGTAATAAAAACACAGTGAGCACACTTAGAACCCACAGCAGTGCTGCTATAGAGGGTTAGGATTAAGTGCAGGTGTCCCTCTATATAGGGTGGGATCTGTGGCTGTTGAGGTTCCCGCTGGGCCCACTGAAAGAACAGGCAGGTGAGAAACTATTGCTGGTGGCGTGCCATGAAACAGGCAATTTCTTCTGAGGGAGTGGGGATTTATCCATTGGATCCTAAGCCAGACCATTTTCTGGAAAGGGATCTGGTATCTGGCCTACTCTGCTGTACCAGCTGGCATAGCAAAAAAGAAAGGGGGGGGAAAGCACCCACCCAACTTCCATTAAGGTAGAGTCAAGTATTATTGTGGGGTTATTAAGCACATACCTATGATTGCTGCCGCCTGGGTGGTTTTAATGAGGGGCAAGGTGCTGTCATAGGCCTCTTTGGGAACATAGACTGAGCGATCTTTGAGCTTGTTCTTCTTTAAAATCCTGTGCAGTTCATTTAGGACTCCTACCCACTTGCTCTTTTCATTCTCGCTGTCAGCTAGGATCAGGATTGAACACTTGTTACTGCATGCTGATAGCTGGGAAGCTGTAACCTGGAAAAGGTAAAGACGTGTGTGTTTTTGTGCAATGTAGAAGACGGCACACATGAGGTAGGGAGGAAGGAGATAAATATTCAAAATAAACCAATGCAAAGAAAAACAGACGCCTTGACATTTATGATCTGTTGAATATAATCTGTGCCTTGCTTGTAGTCAATCAGTTGAGGAACTCAGCATTATAGACACATTTCAAGGCGAGCTAGCGAGAGTTAGTGTGGCATTGCATATAGAGTGGTTTGGGAAGTTCAAATCTCTGCTTAAGTAGTGTTGAAGCTCACTGGCTGGTCTTGGCTCAGCCAGCCTCTCTCAGCTTGGCTTATCTCACAGGGTTGTTGCAAGGCAAAAATGGGAAGGGCACAACCATGGATTGGATCTAGATTTTGCCTCCCATGAATGGAAGTGGTCCTGTTTTCTAAGAAAGTCTTCCGTTACAGTGGAG
Organism: Podarcis vaucheri; assembly: GCF_965113315.1. NCBI lineage: Eukaryota > Metazoa > Chordata > Lepidosauria > Squamata > Lacertidae > Podarcis > Podarcis vaucheri. Next base: position 33,871,829 of record NC_138761.1, read on the forward strand.
GCATCTTGCTGATGAGACAGGCAATTTTTGTTTCTCTCTCTCTCTACCCCCCCCCCCAGCAGCCCCCTATGCACCCAAAAATCTGCTTCGTGTGGTCTGAATATCCTTTGGAATAGTGTGGAAGGTGGTGCCTGGGGCAGTAGAGGGAAGGTAAAGGTAAGCAAAATTACCTCCCTCATTCTCTTCTATCCGTGAGAACGTACTGAGCTTCTAGTGGCAAAATTTACTGGGATAAAAATCTAATTGAAAAAAATCAATCAATAACTATCAGGCAAAGCTTTCTATTTATGCTAAGTTAAATGTTTGTTCCCTTCAGACTAGCTCAGGGACAGTACCATTTCACAGACCATTACAAATTAGTATGTTGTGACATTTTCATACTTCCTCCTAGTGTCCAGGGTTTGGATGAAAAAGACATGAAATTTCAAGGAGAACTTGAAACCACAAAGAACGATGAAGGTATTTTTGATAATAAATGAAATGGAAACAAAAATTAAACAACAGTATTGGCTCCACTGTACTTATAAGCAACAGATTTCAACTTTAACATGTATAACTTACTCTAAAGATACAGGGAATATCTTTTCTATTTGCATGGATGACATCAGAAGCCAAGACAGAACTCACTGAGAATTCTTCATCCCTTTTTGAAAAACAACAATGCAAAAAAATGTTTATCAGCAAACTGAAGTGCATTTCTTTTATAATTAACTTTTAAACAGTATCTATTCAAATTATAGTGGAAGTGCATATCAACACAAGGTGCTTTTTATCTTAAAAAGGTAACCTCAAGTCATTTAGGAAGAGAATGACCACCAATTTCATTTCTTTTATTTTTATGTTATTTCTGTAGACTATATTCTTTTCTAAGCAAACATGTGCTATCTGCTTTTTTGGGGGGGTAGTCTAACATCATGGGACAATGAAAATATCGGATTCTATCTGTCTGACATTAATCTGGAAGTAACTGCAAGGGTGGCTGAGGTTTTGTCAATAGTGTCTCTTAGAGTAGCGAAGGGCACTATTTAGTGGGAAGAAACTCCAATGAAAATCCTCGTTCTTACATATTTTTGTATATGTTTTTTAAAATTTTACATGTGGATGTTTTATGATGGCCTATATTCATAATGCCTAATAAAGGATTGGTGAAGAAGAAGAGTTATTTCTTAGACATGGAAGCTTCCATAGATTGAATTCTCTACAGTGTGAATTATAATTGGTAGCACTTGCAGTCTCTTACATTAAAAAAAAGACACTTCCTACCTCATATCAAGAACCTGACTCACTACCACACTGGGCTGGGATGCTTTTCCTTCTGCAATATCATAAAGGAAGAGCTTGAAGTCACAGACAACAGACAGTGCTCTTTGCCAGCCTTTCTTCACTCCAGCTGGTTTTGGGACCTGTAACAAAATTAATGGTACTGATATTCAAATGTAAAGAAAGAAATGTAAAAATAAATCAAACATTCCATTAATTAGTTATTAGAAATGCCCTGTATATTCTCAATGTACAACCAGCGGGTCATTCAAGAGCATGCCAGCATTGCAAAACCAAACGGGTTTAATTACTGTGGCTTTCTACAAGAAATTCTATGAGGTTGCTGAGAATTCTTTGTTAGAGATCCTTTGCCCTTTCTCAGAACTGCAGCTTCTGCAGTTCCTTTGGGAAATACCACGGCAGTTAAATCGGAATAGGTTTGTAGCGTGCATCTTTTTACATGAGTCAAAAGTCTGAGGAAACCTCCACGCTTTCATTCAGAAGGGCAGGCCTCTTTGAAAACATGCCCTTACTGCAAGCTTATTTCAGCTCAGTCACATCACCTAGAAACCCAGGTAAAGTTACACCACGCTTTTTGCTGGTCGTGTGCCAAACTCTATTTTATAAAGGCTTGTTTTCTCTCTGACAGGCCCAGCCCCGCTCCTGAAAGCAGTCTGGAATAGGGTAAATTACACCAGCATAATCCACTCTTGTGTATATGGCCTCCTATAATTTGGATAGCTGCGGAAATGTTTAGTGCGCATTATACTTAGCTTGAAGTAATAATATGCAATAAAAATGTGGGGATGGTAAAGTTTAGAACAGAGTAGTTCTTTTCTTATTCACACACTCAGAAAAAATATTATATAGAAAATGAAAAGCCAAGATGATTGTCATTCTAATATAAACCAAATTGTTTGATGCTGCATTATAAATTATTGTAAGAAAACTACAATCAGACCATGGCATTCAGTGTTCCTATACTTACTCGGACATGGCCTTCATAAGCCGTTCCTATGCCTTTCTGTGGGTCAATACCCAAAGGACCCTTTGTCTGTTCAGGTGGAATTGGACACACCGCTGGTGCCTTGTCTGCACAGGTCACATGGCATGAAAATCCACACACTGGGGGAAATATAGAAATCAATCAAAATATGCATTTCTCATTATTGAATATGTAACAGATTAATCTAGTAACGTATGAAAGTTATTAACATTTCTCATGTCAATGTTGTTAGTTACTTTTGCAATATCTGCGTTTGGATCAGTTCCAGAATTAAACAAAAACAAGTAAATATTCTTTTTCAAACTGGTCTGGACTGTTCTTGCATCCAAAAAATTAATAATCAACAGAATAATACAATGAAGTGATAATTTGCTAGATAAGATGGTAAGTCAATCTTACCTTCACAGGTACAGCCCTGCCTTATTAAGCCAACCATCAAAGATGTGCACTGATTGCATTTGGTAGGGGTATTAAAGGATTTCACTACAAACTGATGGGCCTTTGGCTGTGGAATAATGAAAACAGAAAAAGCTTAGATGACAGGTACTTTGCTCTCCAAAAATTACTCTTAAATACAAATGCTGTGTGTTAAATTAATGGTCTGGTTTGCTGTGCTGATAAAAACCAAGAGGTTTTTTTTGTTTTTGTTTTTTGTTTAGTAATACAAATTCCAGACTGTTCCCATGTCTAAAAATAGCCAAAGCATTATTGATTACTGTTCAGAGAATAAAATTGGCAGTCTAAAGAAAGCTGACCCATGTCTCAGCAGTCATGTCAGCTGTCTCTTTGAAAGGGACACTATCAAAGTTAAAATCATAAATGTAAAGTACTATTAAACATCTGTGCATTAGCAAAAAGAAAAAAATAAATATTAAAGAAAACCCTCTTTTGTATAAGCAGATGAATATACAGAAATGAAACAGGTGAAAGAATCATCCTTTGTTTAAAGGTACTGATGTTTATTTATTTTCTGTTAAGAGACAGACAGCTGTGCAATCTCAATGGTCAAATATCTAAGGTAAGACTGCACAGAACCAAAATTGTGAAATTTTGCTTCCCTTAGCTATGAAGACCATTTGGTGATAAATAAACACACTTTTCTCATCACATTAAAGTGATGATATCTGTGTTGTGAACCAGATGATTCATAAACATCCCCAAGAAACTACATGGGAAGGGCTTCAATGTTGCACTTCTGAATGATTGTTAGAATGATTATGATTAATAACAATAATACTGCTGTTAATTGTTGCAAGAATTTCTTATGGTACCTTTGGCACAGAGAGTCCTGAACCAATATATGGTGACCTCATGGTTGGTGTGTGAACTGGACGCAGAGGATGATCTGAAACCTGAACATATATATGTTGAGGATTACTTAAGGTGAAAAAAGCACACCATTAAAAGGCCTTTCACAAACATAAACTTCAGCAAAAAGAGCACAAGAACTAAAGGAGGCAAATAAATGAATGATTGTACAAGTAACATGCTCATCACCTTGCTACCTAGCAAAATATTTAAACATCTTTTAAGTTCTCCTTTACAACCTTGAAGATAGCTATGCTGACAAGTGACAAATGCATTTTACTTAATGATGTGCTTCAATGGATAAACTCCCAATGCTCAGTGATTTAGCAAAGATAATTCACAAAAGTAAAACTTTCACCTTACAGCAACAACAGAAATGTATAATCTTTCTTTCCTTTGGTTTTGTAAATCAATAACATGAATTCCAGTATGCTAGCTTCCTATGATTTGGGACAGCTGTGTTATTTTGCATCCATAAAGCAATTTTGGGAATTATTCTTTTGGATACACACCAGTAAAAAGTGTCTCATTTTATCAGAATATGACATCTGTGATGCATGTGGTTTGTTAGAGGTCAATGCAGGGAGATGGATATTCTAAGGAAATGCCCCCCCCCCAAGCTAACATGCTATTGATTAAATGACGTAGAACACCTCTGCATCAATAGTGAATTCATAGTTGTACCAGAAATGTAACTGCTAACTACCAAAAAATGAAGGCCAGTTGCATTGCAAAAAATCTACCTAAAGCATCTTGACGCAAATGCCCTTGTAGGAGTGGCAGAAGAGTTTAGCAAAGTGTGACTAATGATAACGGCTTTTGAAAAGAAAAAGATTATGTGTGGGGAAGATGAAGTTTTTTGCAGCATATTTCAACTAATGAGTGGGATAGCTGAGGCACTAATGCTTTTTATATACTGGTTAAGGAATCTTAATGGTAGTTTGACAGCATCTGATCAGTTTGTATAGCAAAAGGGGGATTATGGCTGCATTGGTATGGACACTTACCTGGGAGTAAGTTCCACTGAACTTCTCTATAACCATGCTTAAGTTTGCAGTTAAGAATAGGGAAAAAACCGGGACTTCCGGGTTGGCGCCATCGCCGAATGGCGGACTCCCTCCGAGCTCCGGAGGGAGTCTGCTCGGCAGGGGCTGGGTCCTACCGCGCCGGCGACGCGGGGACCCTTAGAAACCACGGGAATGGATCCCGTGGACATGGTGACTCGGCTGGCACCGTTATCGCTCTCCCGGCTTGTGAAAGAGCCTTTTTAAAGGCTACGGATCGGGCGCCGGGGAGTAGCGTGGTGCTTTGAGTCCTCCGCTTCCCCTGCCGGGCGCAGCCGCATGCCATTCGGCGGAGAGCGCTGGCTTCTTCCAAAGGAAATTCGGACAATTGATCAACAACCCGTGAGTAATTGGGCAACCGGGTTTAAAAGGAGGAAAAAAGAAAAATTTTTCCGGATTTGGCACGAGCGGGAGGGGATCCAAAAAAGGAAGTCAGTCCCCTCCCTGATTGTAAACATGCTAAAACAAGGACTGAGAAACCAAGATCTATTCAGAAGCTTATTGATGATAAAAATTACCAACTCCACGATGTGAATTATAAGAACTGTGCTGGAGGAGAGGAGTCGAGGGTGAGGAAAAAGCAACCCCCCCCTGGGAACCGGGGCGATTCGGACAGCCTGGCGAAGAGAGATGGAGATTTTGACAGCTGTCAAAGGAGCTGTCAAAACTGGAAATTATAAAGAGGACTTTGCTACAAGTTCTTTGCTGGTTAATTTTGTTACAATTTGATATAAATATGGATATAAACTGTCGGGAAAAAGAAACAACAAATTGACTTTTGGATTAGAGGATACAAAGTTATTGTAATCCCTCTAGAGGGGATTCGGGACATTACAAGTGTCGTATGTGGAAAACTACTCTGGGATGTGTAAAGGTCTTATCTCCTGGGAAAGCTGCAGAACTGAAATATTATTTTGTCTACAGAGGTGACTATAACACAATAGAATCTTCCATTGAAGCAAGAAAGGAACTGGACGTAAGTCTGTGTCCCTGAATAACAAACCTCTGTAGAGACGTTAAATTTTGGAACAAGAATGTTTTGACAGCTGAACAAGACAGAAACCTGAGAAACCAAGAAATAAAAGAGTAGATGACTGAATACGACACGGAAAGAATAATGGGAGGAGCAACAAAAGATTAAAGAAAATTAAAGGCCTCTATTAGATTGGATTTTCGACGTTAAACATCATTAAGACAATCAAATCCGAAGAAAACAGCATGATGGACTGAGATAAATTTGGCTGTGGACTTAAGATCTCCAGGCCGACAACATACAGACAAATGGACATGGGGAATCAAAACCGGGGAAGGGAGGGGGAACCTTAGAATCCAAAGGCTTTGTAACCAACTTTTTGAATTTCTCTATACTTTCTATCTTATATTCTTTATAACTTTGATACTTTACGTTTCTGTTTTTTCTTTTTTTTTTAGAAAGGGGGAACTCGTGGAAGAAATGAGAGCGGATCTTGGGGAAAATTTTGTTCTATTATAAGACGAGGAGTGATGCTAAGATGGTGTAAATTTAAATTGGTTTATGAGTATAATATATTAGGTTTAATTGGGGATGAGAACTTGTGGAACCAACTTGGATAAAGGGGAATACAATCGGGAGGGGAAGGAGGAAGTCCCAGAAAGAAGGTTATGAAAAGAAGGGTCTAAGTTAGTTTCTCTTTTTCTTTCTTTCCTTTATCTTTCTTATTTTCCTATTCTGTTATTATTGGAAATTTTAATAAATATGATTAAAAAAAAAAAAGAATAGGGAAAAAACCTGCACCCCTAATTTTAGGGGCTGTGTTGGTATGGCCATGTTGTTGGACTCCCAACTCCCATTAGCTCCAGCCAGCATAGCCAGTGTTCAGGGATGATAGGAGCTGAAGTTCAACAACATTTGGAAGGACACACCTTAGCAATCCCTCCCTTATTTGAAAGGCTTAGTGGCATTTGAAAGTCAAAAAATGTAAGGAAGAATGATTTTTTATTTTTTGGAATAGCAAGAGTATCTGTCAGTTGCAGAGATGTTGTATGAACATTAAAAGCCCAAGTAATTTCAACCAAAATAGAAACATAGTCCAGGAATATAAGGCCAATGAACAGCCACTTTGGCTCATGGAAGGGGTTTGGGCAGCCCACCATTTTTTTCCTTTCCTTTTAAACCTGACGCCATCTCCATGCAACTATGCTGTATCATGAATTCTTTCCACAACATCTATAAGTTTCAAAAATACTTTTGCCACACAGCATAGGATTCTGCTTATGGTTATAAAACCCCCACAGGCCTTTGGATTCTGGCCTAATGTAGAACATGGTTGTAGGTTTCCAGAGGAACAATGTAATATAATGGGTTCAGATGGGACCCAAAAGGAACATCCCAAGAAAATATTGCAAAGATTATTTGGCAAGGTTCAGCAGCCCAGAAAAAAAGGAAGCAGCAGCAAATAGATGCAAAATGAACAAAGCAGCACTCAATCCTAGGTGCAGTTGAATATCTGAAAGGAAGCAATGAGAGCACTCACCTTACCAAACCTCGTTGGTGCCATTTCCCACTTGCTACTTGCTTTCTTAGGGCAATTTCACACATGATTAAGATGGCTACAAACCCAAGTTTGCCAGGAAGTGTATATTCAACAGGCATCCAGATCCAATCCTCACAGCCTAATTATTGTGTTTTGTACAATGTACAGTGGTACCTCGGTTTACAAACTTAATCTGTTTCAGAAGTCCGTTCTTAAACCGAAACCGTTCTTAAACCAAGGCGTGCTTCCCCTAATGAGGCCTTCCACTGCCGGTGCCCTTCCACCGTTCGGCTTCCATTCTTAGACCAAGGTAGAGTTCGCAAACTGGGACACTACTTCCAGTTTTGTGGAGTTCGTAAACCAAATAGTTCGTAAACAGGGCTGTTCTTAAACCAAGGTACCACTGTAGAAATGTGTGCTGCATTCTTTTTACATTTACAGGTGCAGCATCCCACATCTAAACAACTACATGTGAACTGGTCCTTGGATATAGTTTTTAAATCTAATTTAAATCAAACACTATTCAGGGCTATTTTGCCTCCTAATTCATTCCGAACCTATCTAACACTGTGGTGTGGGACAGATGAATCTTTAGCAAATGAGAGAGTACCTCAATTGGTTCAATGTCACTAGCTGTGGAAGGGGACCTAGATCTTGAATGAAGGTGACACTTGATATCTTCATCCCGCGAAGGCGTATTAGATAAGGTAAAATTTTCAACAGAATCAATCTAGAGAAACAACCAAGGAAAAGAAACAAGCAAAAGGAAGGGAAGAGGGAGGGGAAGAAAATTAAAGGCCACTTTTTTATTATGCACTAATTTTCTCAAAAACATAGAAATGCAAATTGGGGACCAAAATTTTTAAAAGAAATAAATAATAATTTGCCACTCAATTTGTAAATGTTTGAGCTAGGTTACCTGCCTGCAATGGCAGCGTAACACCAGTTTATCTGGCTTGTGCAGGGATCAGTAAAGTCCACTCTAAGAATTTATTTGTTGGCAGTTGGATAGGATAATCAATTTACATAAAGCCTATAATAATGCTTGTGAGTCACTGAGACTGTCTTATTCTTTAATTTAAAACCCCTGAACTTTGGGTTCTTTTATGAATTGCAATGGATAGCAAAAAAATATGTTAATTTAAATCTTGATCATTAAGGAACCATACCAATGAATTAAGCATAACAATACATTGTGATGATTATCAACAAGAAATTGCCCATCATGACATATGAAAGTATTTTGTACAAGCATACTATAACCGCTGAGTTATACGTTTTTGTTTGATTTGTAGTAGTCTGAAGTTTTGAACGCTAAGCAAAAGAGGCTAGAATATATTTTGCCTAATAAAAGAATCTCATAAAGGGTGAATATCAGAAGCAAAATAATAGAAAAAGATTCTGTTCTGCAGTGATGCCTTGATCTACATTTTCTAATTTCAATTTTTTCGGTTACTGTAATTAGAAATTGTTTGATGGTTTAGGTGTTATGCAATATTTGATTTCATCTTGTTCTGTCCATATTCATGTTAAAGATTATATTAAACACAATGGGCTAAGTCTACATATTTTCTTACACTGCCATACTAGACATGGGTTTGCTTCCTTGAAAATATATTTGAGGGAAGACAGTTTTAATTAAAAATCTAATTCCTTTATTTAGTTCAACTACAACTTTCTCATATGGGACGCAGGTGGCGCTGTGGTCTTAACCAACAGAGCCTAGGGTTTCCCAATCAGAAGGTTGGTGGTTCAACTCCTTGTGAGGGGGTGAGCTCCCGTTGCTCGGTCCCTGCTCCTGCCAACCTAGCAGTTCGAAAGCACGTAAAGTACAAGTAGATAAATAGGTAACGCTGAGGCGGGAAGGTAAATGGCGTTTCTGTGCCCTGCTCTGGTTCACCAGAAGCGGCTTAGTCATGCTGGCCACATCACCCGGAAAAACTGTCTGCAGACAAACGCCGGCTCCCTCAGCCTATGGAGCAAGATGAGCACGCAACCCCAGAGTTGTCCGTGACTCGGCCTAATGGTCAGGGGTACCTTTACCTTTACAACTTTCTCTTTAGTTATCAGCTCCCCCAACCTGCCCTGCCACCCCCCTCCCCATAGCATAGAGGTCAGTCCAAATATTACATTTTTCTGCAAAAATAATCTAGTTGCTTCAAATAAACCATCAATTGCCATTTTGGAAAACCCAACATCTTAAAATATTTTTATTTGTAATGCAATTCACTATTGTCTTTTACAAAACTGTTGGGAGATTGTGTTGTCCCAGAGAGCACAAAAATTAAACTATTTTAATTACTATATAGGACACATCTGGGCTGTATATAATTATTACTATTTATTATTATTATTCTTATTATTCTTATTATTCTTATTAATACGCTCCCCAGCCACTCTGCGTAGCTTCCAACAAAATATTAAAAAACAATAGTGTGTCAAACATTAAAAGCTTCCCTACACATTTGCCCCTTAAAAGGTATTAGTAGATAACAGCTGCATGGGCAATCTTAATGTCTGGTTTGCCTTTTCTTTTCTTTTTTTACATGTGTTTACACTGGGCAAAGCAGAAACTGTGACAAAAACCGCTGTTCGGTTCTTTTAAGAAAGATGGGAGCTACAAGTTGAGAATACTATAAGCAACCAAATGCTAAACAATACGCCAGCTTGCTACATATAAACTGTTTCAAGCAGTGCAGCAATCAGCGGCAGAAATTCTTTTCTATGCTCAGCATTTTAAAAAAAATGCACTCCTCTCTGAATATCAGGAATTATATTTTCTTTAGCTGATATATATAGATTACTGTACTAAAGAAGGCTTTATTTCTACATTTTTTTGAAAATATTGCTTGTAAATACTGGACATCTATTGGAGGAATTGTTGAAGCTATTCCCATCTCCACTGAGGGCTGTGCCTGACACTGTTCCCAGGGAAGCTTGTTGCATACATACTTTGGCAAAGCCTCACAATATCATATGCCTTATCTATGTGTCAGCAGGGAGGAAATATAATCAGAGGATTTGCACATATCTAAGCCCCCCACTCCAAAATTGGTGCTTTCCTTCAATACTCCTCCCAAATAAAGGACAAGGGAAATGCAAAAGACTGGTTTGCACATGCTGCTTGCACCTTCTATGTACATTGCTTTCAACACAGTCCAGAAAGTACCACTACACCCATAGATTTAGTAATTAGCTGTCAGCTATTCATGCACTGATATACCCTAATCCAAGAGCAAAAGGCTACTGAGTGAAGAAGTCCCTCATCAAAGAGGGACCTAATGTAGGTGTGTGCAGTGTCCTGTACTGAAAACACACACTGCCTATCCAATTATCAGTTTTCTCAAGTTGCATAGTGCTCGTCACCTGTTCAAATAATAGAATTGTAGAGTGGGAAGGGATCCAAGGGGCCCTCTAGCACACACACACACATCCTGCACAATGCAGGAATGTTAGGTTGTGTGAATTGGCTTCTAGACTAGGTCACGGTTGTGTTTTCTGCCCAATAAACAGACAACTAAAACTGAAAACACCATTAGTATCCTTGACAATAAGTTGGGCAAGGCACCATTCTGCTCCCATTGTGTTTAGGACAGAATCACAGCAATAGTAAGGATAACTGAAATTGATTACTAATTTTAAGTTCAGTGTCTCCTTATTAAAAAAATAAATCAAATTAATCTACCACGACAAAAACTTCCGTATTATCTTGTCTTGCTACTGGTATTTCCTACAGGAAGCAGGGCAGACGAAGAAGTGGGTTTTAATTCTGTTTATAATCATGCACTGCAACCTAATTAGTTTTAATGACTCCAGTTTGCCGTCATCTTTTGTTTCTGTGACATTCGAGTGCCAAGAGTACAACATTAAAAAACGAAAACGCCACACACATTCTCCAGAACTTTTACTTAAACAGTATTGAATGCAATGAAAGTATAGGAGCAGCAGTAGCACAAGACAAGCAGCAGGATAAATATGCAAGGCATAAACAGCATCAACAAAAATGGTCTACATTAAACAAAGGAAAAAGCATGTGCATCATAGGCAAAACTAAAAGGCCACACACAGCAAGACATCCTCTTACACGTCTGCCTTTGTGAGCTGGAATACAGGAAGGAGAGCGCTTTAACAGAGAAAGGAGGAGACTGTTAACAGAACGAAACAGAAAGGCACATAATCCAGATCCAAATTTCTATCACAAGACACAAACAGTAATATGTACAATACTTTGAATTGTGAGGACAGAGACATGTAATAGGGAATTCTTTTTCAAAAGGAAACCAAAAGAACTAAATACAGGAGAACAATTTTTCAAACTTGTATGTTCATAACACTCACTTCACTCACAACTATTTTAAGGGCCAAACTAAACAGAAAGTTGGTTAAATGTATCTTTGTATTTAACATGGTTGTTTTTTTAAAAAGGTGAATAACATCATCTGGGGAAGAGTGATAATTATCAGGTTTTTATCAGGCAGAGAGAGGCAATTTAACCCCCTTCCTCTGTGATACAATTCCTCTCCACTACTGTCATCGGGAGAACTTCTCCCCAAAGCAAATCATGATTTTCATGCGAGCACCAAAAGAGTTCTGCTTACAATGCAGATACAAACCTTTCCTAATAAGTGCTCAAATCTTTAGAAATGCTCAAAGTCTTTCAACTCAGACTGACAAAAAGGTCATTCAGCATAGGCTTGAATAATTTGTGACCTGCTAAATTAACTATACATTATGGCTTGCTATGTCTTGGCAATCCCACAGTTTTGCAATTTAAGGCCTTCCAGATTTACTCAGTGGCCAGTGATATATAGCTGAATAGGTTACATTTGGCAGCTGTGTAGGCTTGACCTAGATGCTATATAGAAAGTTCATTGTGGCAAGACTACATCCGCAAGGCTATAGAAATGACTGAGCATGATCTGACTCCACGTGAGAAGAAATCATTTCAGGAACACCAGGAATACTGTTACTTACCAGTAATGAAAGTTTTTTGACACATGACTGTATATTCACATTTAGGGGTCCCCTAAGCCAAGTGTGTAAATGATAAGGCTGCCAGCATACAAACTACTCTGCCCCTTCTTTCCCCCCCACAAAATGTGCCATAAGGTACTGGTAAAGTAGGAAGGAAAGAAGGCTCTGGTAATACTTCAGTTCCTTCCAACTTCTTTGCTAAGCTTTCATTTTAACTTGATCAAGAAGGAAAGATGGACACACAAGGATGTATGTAATTACTGGGAAACAGCTCTGCGTTCCTCATGTGATGTTCCTCACCTATGGAAGACAAGGCAGCAATTCTTTGCAAAGAAAAGTAATATGGGGAACTAACTGAAAACTGAACCATAAAAAACATTTAAACATTTCAATGGTCTAATAATAAAAATAAAATAAAAGAATCTTTTTTTTTCAAGTATTATATTGCTACCGAGAGTCAGGATGGTGTAGGGCAGGAGAATCAGGGGTTAAAATTCCTGTTAAGCCATGAAGCTAATTGTCATGGCCCACTCTGAGGACCATGGTGAGGACCATGAGTGCAAGGAAGAGGCCATGAATCAGAGCTCTCCCACTCAAGGCCCCAACTTGGAGCTGGGCCCTTCTGATGAAAATCTTCCTCAAAGTTTTGCAGGCTCCCTTCACCTTGGCTCAGAGGGAGGAGGCAGGACCACTGAATACCACCCTTCAATGGTGGTAGAGAGAGGGAGCACCATGGCACAGTCTGAGGTTTCAAAGGAGGAGGAAATGCAGGCATTGTCTCAAAAGAAGCCCCCCAGAAGGTGCATTTTCGAATCAGGTGGATTTATGAACTTTGCTTTCAACAGGTTTTTTTTTAAAAAAAAAAACAGAGAGGGCATTTAGAACATATTTTTAAAATCCTATAATAGAGGGCAACTTAACTGAATCTGCTACCCTTGTTAATAGAATCATATTGGAGTGGTTGGGACAAAGTGAAGACAGCCACTGTTAAAAATTAGCACTGCTTAAAAATGTTAAGGATAATCTGGCAGTTTTACGATAGGAGCATAAACTTTGTATATGATCATAAACCTACTGATGGTTGAGAAACATTTTACTTTTCTTGCCCTACTATTCTTTCTTATAGAACATGATGGAAAGCATCTTAAATTTATAAAAATCTATGCTAGTTCAAATTTCCCTTTCTAATGAGGGGATCTCAGCTCAAGACACCCCAGGACTCTTCTATTAATGTAACTTCCATTCCAAGGACAGTCTTCAATGATTACTGCACACCTTCCTAGCCTCCTATTTTTCTTCTTAAATGAATTTGACCTGACTGTATCCAAAGTATGAAATCAGCAGTCTGAGGACTTCTGCTTACTGTGATATATTGTAGGACAAGAGTGAAGGATGATGGTTCTATATGACCGTATATGTGTGCATGGACATATTGATAGACCCAGGAACTATTGAGGCTGAGCTGGTGGGTTTCTGACGAGGGAAGGGGAAATAGTTTGGGAGGAATATTTCTAATTCTAGATATTTTGATACTTGCATTGAACTGCACTGACCCAATTTTATTTATTTAATTGTATTGAATTATGGAATAATTACTATTGAGGCTGAGTTGGTGGGTATCTGACTAGGGAAGGGGGAATAGTTTGGGAGGAATATTTCTAATTCTAGATATTTTGATACTTGCATTGAACTGCACTGAAGCAATTTTATTTATTTAATTGTATTGAATTATGGAATAATGACAAAATGCACATCTTCTGAAAAAGCAAACTTGGTGAACTTGTGCTGCTGTCACCGACGATAATCTAGAAACCTACTCCTGGTCATGAATGATATGGGAAGTATGGAGAATGTGATAGCAAGGTCCTCATGAAATGCAAGTTCTAATTCTGGAAATAATTGAATCATTCTAGCCCCTTCTTCATATTACACAACCTGCATCTTGCAGTGGAGGGGAATAGGGGGAAACCTAAATTCGTGCAGCACATTCTTTATAACTGGGAATGGACAGGTTCACTTAGTATTTTCAGAAAAATACAATGGTGGAAAATGTTTATTTGAAGTAAAGCATAACTTAGAATGTTCTTGAAGAAGATGGGCTAACTGTGCAGCAGGTCCTCAGTGAGCTACCTCTGGAAGGAGACAAAATGTAATGCAACAGCACCAATGACTCATTTTCACAGTGGAATATTTGTTCTCCTTCCATCTGCAGTCTACTGTTAAGTGCAGCTGCGAACCTAGACACTTATCTTTCCCTAGTAAAAATAGAAAAATTATATGCTTCCTTGTTAGCCTAATTAAAGTAAGCTGCAATTGTTCATAGTTTTGTTTAAGTATATAAACTATTTGCCTGGGAGAAACACAAACTTGTGTATTGTGTGTAACAGAACAAATGGAAAGGTTGCAAGGATGGGGCGGTGCTCCCTCAAAAGAATCAGGTAAAGTGACCTCTGTGGCTTGAAGCGCCTTTCAACAGCTGTGGTGACTTTACCCAGCTGGAGTTAGCTTGGCTACAGTTACCCATTGCCAGGGACTGGCTGGATACTGAGGGGTTTTGGCTGGGTACTGATGAGTGGGCACTAGGAGAAGCGAGGTCAGAGACTGACTTTGAAGAAGGGGTCTGTGATCTGGGGGAGCCTGTAACAGCCAGGAGACGAGAATTCTATTATTCATAAAGGGGCTGTTTTAAATCTCAGTATGTGGAGACTTCTCGTTCACAGTAAGCAGTTTGTCTGAAGCGGGTAGAAGCCTAGCATTACCATGATGCACAAATCCACTGACCATTCATCTACAGCCTCCTTAAATGGATTTATTACCAAGAGCCTCTTAATAAAAGCAGACAATGCACCCCAATTCTTGAAATCAGCACAAATTAATTTCCATTTTATGATTGCAGCATGCATATGAAGGAAAGAACACATCCCGCTAGTCAGTGCCCTTGTTTGCACATAACTCTGAGCCAAACCATAGCTTAGCACAAATGAGTAAAAGGTGCAGGACAAACCTTGGTTGCAGCTCATTATTTACCAGGAGAGAGCTAAACCACAAGCATGATAAGCCAAATCACAGCTTAGCTTAGAGAAACGCAGCAAAAAAATACCTGAGCAGGTGAAAAGCAGCCGTGATCTCCTTTCC
The DNA here is from genome assembly GCF_965113315.1 of Podarcis vaucheri. Taxonomy (NCBI): domain Eukaryota; kingdom Metazoa; phylum Chordata; class Lepidosauria; order Squamata; family Lacertidae; genus Podarcis; species Podarcis vaucheri. The sequence continues at coordinate 33,887,089 of NC_138761.1, forward strand.
ACATACTTGTTTGTTTATGCTATGCCATGGTTTGGCTTAGTGTGATGTGTTAACAGGGCCAATATCTCCATTAGCTAACTCTTCAGCAGCTACAATCTTCTGAAAACTCAAGTTGTGTGGTAGATTTCATCAGTGTGCTTGGCAAATTAGTTAAGCTACTGTGAACATAGAACTATTGTTGTGTAATAATGTGCAAATATATGCACAATGCTGTTACTATAGTTGAAATCAATTAAACAAGCACTTATAATGAAGGCAAGTAGGATTTTTGATTTGGAGTGAGGTGGGAGTGGAGTTATGCTACAATAAAAAGGTCATTTTTTCTTTTTAAAAAGGATTTTAAATACAAGGAAGTGCTAGTTCTAATGTTGCAGATGGGGAACATGTCTACCGTTCAGAAACAAATGGTAAGCAACAGAAAACAAAAACCTTTCTTACACTCATGTAAAATAGAGATTTTGAAGCTCTGTTTTGTATCTAGAACTTATCTATCATTTTTACACAAAAGGTCTACTTTATATAGCTTGCAATCCTCTAAACCCTGTTGAATCAGAGTGCCTTCGAAATGTACTGAAGATAAAAATCCAGTCTAAGGTTTATATCCTACTAAGTCAAGAGTTGATCCAGAGAAATCAAATCAATGCACCTAAGTTAGTCAGGATTAACTGATGTCCACTGATTTTCCACAGGTCTTCTCTAAATATGACCCAGTTGGATAAAACTCTAAATCTGTAAATAGGACAGAAAAGTGCACTGCTGAACTCTCAAGTTCATTTTAATGAACTTTTTTGCTCCTTGTTAACTCAGATAGTTGTCAAATACTTCAATGGTGAAAATCACAAGAACAATGATGACATCACAAGCACTACAGCACAGTTTTACTCACACAATAACTGGATGTATACTTGTGAAACATTTTTGATCAGAATATGAGTATTCACTGCACCCTCTTTACATCACCACTCTGTATGGACTCCCATATTCAGTGGTAAGAATATTTTTTCTACCACATGGTTGTATTTAATGTTTTTTCAAAAGGAGCTGGGATTGCAACATTCCTAGTCTTTAATTTATTGATCCACTACAAAAATCCTTGCAATAAAATAATGCAGTCAATTTGAAAAACATCCATTAGCTGGTATAAAATCAGTTAGGTTAATAATTTCGTCCATGTCCAATATTAAAAAGTAAAATAAAAATGGATGGTGTTAACAATCATAATGCTTAGTTGCCATCTGAAATTCAAAAAGTCTGCGGAAATCACTGATATGAAGGGAAAGAAACTGAGCAGAGGAAAGAAAACAGCCACAAAGCAAAGGAAGATAATACACTTACACTCACCCAAAACAAAAACCAAATTGCAGCAATATATTTTAAAGGTCAACTTCTGACCAAACGATATCAATAACAATGTAGAAAATATTAGGGCAGAGTGAGTGTGAGGCATCTCAGCTCCTTCTAATAGCAAAACAAAGCAACAGACACATACACAAATGCATGCCATTAAAAAAGAACTATATTGATAAATACTCAGGATTTAGACATATCAGGAGCACTAAAACCTTCTGTAGATTTTCATGCTCTTGATGGCATGGCTTGTTAAAGTGACTGCATTACTATTCAAATTTGCCAAATCAATCTGATTTCTACTGAATAATTTGCTGGTTTGACTTACGTCATCCATAAAATCAATCAATGAGGATGATGAAGAAGAAAAGGAATCCTATTTTAACGTATAGAGCAGTAAAGAAACAGAAACAGATAGATGAAAACTTCTGTTTTGTGAAAATAACCAGCACCGCCATACTGTTGAGAAATCAAGTGAAGAAAGATTCCAAATGATTTACATATTATTATTTTTTAGTATACCTTTTGAACAGCTTTTGTTAACTGACTATTATTCCACCAATATTACATAGTAGTTTAGTTATATTAAAGACAGTGCAAGGGAACATAGGATTGTTAGAACAATACAGACTCTTTAGGTTTGCTGTACCTTTAGGAGAATCATGCAGATGTGGAATGTGCCATTAATTGTCACAATTTCTTAGTGGCAGGATTTTACTATCCAAACTAACAAAATGTCTGTGGCCATAAAGATGGGCTACATCTGTGTGACTGGGCAAGTGACAGCAACAGTTTCCTTTTCCAGCTCCAATTTTTCTTCCATTTGCCCTTGCTTCCCCGCCCCCTCAATCAATTGGGACCTTCACCCCAGTCCATTATCTCATCTGTGTTTAGATCCCAGGTCCCTGCCTTTACTCAGTCCCCTTTGCTTCAGCTATAGTATATTGCTGTGGCCATGTTAGTAAGGTATCTGCCCAATAGTGATGAAGCACAATGTGTACCATAGAACAAATCTTGGTTACAGCTCATGGCTTGCCTGGAGAGAGCTAAACCATAAGCTCATGTTGGGACAACATGCTAAACCAAACTATGGCTGATCTATTTGTGCTTAGCATGGTTTGGCTGAATATAACATGTGATCTTGGCCAATGTGTCTCTTTCGTCCCCAAATTGAGTTCTATTTCTCAGTTGTGCTTACAAGCCCTGTTTCATGCCCAATAAGCATGGGATGCCTTTGTCTGGCGGCACTGTAGCCCATAGATTGCAGCAAAATACTGGGCAATATTTTGCCCAGTATCTTCTCTGTGCGATGGGCTCATAGGAAAAAGCTGTCTCATGAGCCCTTGCTGCAGAAGGGAGGGGAAAGCCTAAGGCTGCTTCCTCTGGAGCTCACAGTCATTTTGCTTTGAGAGCTTTCTGCCCATCCACCCTCGGGTTAGAGCCTTAACTGAGCAATTTTGGGCTGGAAAGTAATTTCTCTCTCCCGACGCGATTGGCACTTGGTTGGGATTTTTTCGCCTTTCCCTCGGTGAAATTATGGCTTTCCTTTGTTAGGGGGAAGAATGTTGTTTGTATGAGGGTGGAAATGGCATTGGTCAGGATCAACATTGTATAGGGGCCCCCCCACAAGGGGCCCGAGGGGAGGATTGACCATGGCAAACCCAAGTGTGGGTTTGGTATTTGCGTGGTTGGAATCTGCACTCTGGTCTGCCAGTGAGACCTTGCTTGCTTGGCTTGCACCACAGCAAGATTCAACACTGGCTGATTCCTGTTGTACAGATTTGGAGCAATCCAAACCCAGCGGATCCATTCCATCAACATTGTGGAATGATGAACCGATCCTGGGACCCAATGCCATGCCAACCCTTGCCCCGCCTGCTGGTGTCAATAAAGATTTGGCCTGATTTTATCCCATCACTATTGTACGGTCTAGTTATTTTGCTGCTCTCATGAGTCAGATAATGCACCTGCCTGGACAAATAATAGTTGTGGTAGTTGTTAATAGTTGTGTTAGTCCTGAGCTTTCTAAACATTTTAAGCACGGCGTCCTTAAATGTAAAGTGTGTAGATTGCTGAGGGCTAAGAATACAAAGAAGCCTAAGAAGAGGTGTCACGTTTGCTGGTGTCACAAAAGCACTATCATCCTCAAACAGGACAAAGCAATGCTATTCTTGCATGCAGTTCCTAAAGTGAAGGGGCATTTGGGTGAAATTTCGCAGGTTGCTTAAACACAATCTATTATCTTGCACTTTGTCTTGGTTTTCTAATCTCATCTGTGCTAAGAAAGCAGTTCAGAAAACAAAGGGAGACAAGAGGTCGCAGTATTTTATGAAACTATTCTGTTCTGTATTTTCCATTCATAACAGAATGAGATAGAAATATTTTTAAAAGTAAGATTTGTACCTAAGTGTTTTATATTGTAGGGCCCTTACTTTATTTGAACAAGGAAGACAATGGAATCCACAATACTTTTCATTTCTATTTTTCTATTTTTATTTCTATTTCTATTATTTCTATTTTAAGATATGTCCCCTGCTTTCTATGAAATCAGCAACCTAATTATTTTGAAAAATCAGGGACGTGAAAATAAATGCCTAAAATAAATTATCTGAGAAAATAACAGAATCTGGAGGGTTTTTGCCTTACTACGTGTCTGAAGTAAATTTCTGATTTGAACATATGGGAGTTGCAATTAAAAGATCCCTATAGCAATGCATGGAAATAATGCAATAAAAAACAACACAGTATCAAAACCTAAGTATAAGACAAATAATACATGTTCCTTAGAGATCAAAGGCTGAGATGCTATATACATTTACACAGGAGCATGCATCATTGAACTCAAGGGGACTTGCTTCTGAATAGACATGATAGGCTTGCATGGTGAATTCCCCCCCCCCCAACACATAAGTGTAGTTCTTATATCAAAGCAGTAGTGACCACAAACTGAATATGCATATGATATCAAAATATATAATACATCAGCTGTTTACTTACTTCAAATTGATCCAGAGCAGAGGTAGGCGCATTCAAAAATGCCAAGAAAGAATTCTGTGAGTCTTGGTGCTTTACACCTAGAAAACAGCAGCAAGTCTTTAACCTATAGAAAATGGCCAACTGGGTCATTGTCTATGGGTTGTCCTTCTTGAGTTATCTCTGTTGCTACTCCAAAATGCACCAGAATGCTCCACAGCTCAGGAAAAGAAAAAGGAAGTAGAGCTGTAACACTCCAAAGTACAACATCATGTCATTTGCAACAAGATCTCAAAATAATTAAGTTTGCATATTGATTTCTTAGCATCTTTTTCTATTCCTCATACTTATAACCATTGTACTTAAAATTCTTAGAAGAAGAAGAAGAAGAGTTTGGATTTGATATCCCGCCTTTCACTCCCCTTCAGGAGTCTCAAAGCGGCTAACAATCTCCTTTCCCTTCCTCCCCCACAACAAACACTCTGTGAGGTGAGTGGGGCTGAGAGACTTCACAGAAGTGTGACTGGCCCAAGGTCACCCAGCAGCTGCATGTGGAGGAGCGGAGACGCGAACCCGGTTTCCCAGATTACGTGACTACCGCTCTTAACCACTACACCACACTGGACATCCTCTGGATACAATGAAGATTTCCAGTACTGGTGCAAGTGCACAACTGGTAAACCTCACTGAATCTGAGAACTATTCTCTGGCCTTATATATCAAGAGCTGCTTACAAAATTCTGGCCCCTGCAGCAGCAAAAAACCCACTAGTACCGTGGCAGTTGAAACATTTTTTTTTTAGGATCAGATTGTATAACTAAGGACTCAGCTAGACTGGTAAAGAAAAAGTGTTTTATATGCGTTGTATATGCGATATAACACTGTGACACCAGATGACATTCTGAAGGGACTATCTTTCCCTACCGGATTCCCCTGTATGAGTTTACAACGTGTTTAACTGAATCACTTCTTTTGATGTGTCTAGATCCAACCCAAGCCAGAGTAAGGTTAAGTTTACAGATTCACGGAGCTATATTGGTTTGGTCCCCTTATCTGTCCTTTCACAAATGCAGTTCTTACCACACTCTACCATTAAAGGGATCCACTTCTATCTACTCCTCCAACAAATATAACTTTCTGGGCTTTTTCTTGGGTGGTTTTAAATTTAAACTGAGTGAAACATTTGTCCAGTGCAACTAGTGTTCCATGGACAGTTTTTCAGAAGAGATTCCCCACTATGAAGCTATCCAAACAGTACTGTATTCTACCCTACTGCTGATTTGTCTGAAGGACAGTGCCCTTTTGAAAGAGCAGCTAATAAGAAGCACCCATGGGCTTAAATCGGATGTATGTAACTCAGCTAAGTAAACACATATTTTGATCATGAAAACTCACCATCATCAATGGGGCAAAATGGCACAGCAATTAAAATGAATAGGATGACAGTACATGAAGGAATCAACCTTTTGTATCTTAATGTTCACCCCGATTGTGGTATTGTTTAAGTTGTAACCAGTGGGTTGTGGGTTTTTTTTTTTTTTTTGAATAATAGGTGCCAGTACACAACACCACCATCCTGCTTACTCCACCCGCTCTCTTGCTCCCTCCCCCTTTGCTGCTTCCTCCTCTGTCACTGTTGCTTCCTGCTGAGGGCACAGCCTCCTAGTGGCGCTTTGGTGCAACCCTTACAATCGCCAAACCACTTTCAGGGAAAGTGCCTGACAATCGTAAAAGTCGCACCAGAGCAGAGGCGCTTTGGTGATCGTAACTTGGTGATTGCCAGGCACCTGCCGCAGGAAACAGCAGCGATGGAGGAGGAGCAAGCGGCAAAGGTGTGTGGGGAGAGAGGAGCAAGTGAGTTGGGGGGCGGGCAAGCGGTGGTGGCAAGATGGTGGCTGGGGGGAAGAGGTGGTGGTACACTGTGCCAACAGAAAAAAGCACTGGTTGTAACCCAGAATGGCACTGGTAAAAGATGAAGAGCTAAGTAAATATACAAACAATCAGAATGATTGTAGGAGCAATTGATAAGACATTTATTTTTGAGAAAATAATTTATAATTTATTTTCCCACTCTATAAGACTACTCTAGGGGGCTTGTAGCTTAAATCAAAAGAATTGGCAAATTTTAAATGATTTCTTCACCATACGATACATATCTGAGTTGTAACTACTCATTATGCCAGCAACTTTCTAGTAAATAGTGATCAACTGCTGTATAGTACAAAAACAAAAGGATTTGGAAGAAAGACTTTATGAACCAAGACAACTGTCCTTCTGTATTTCTATAACAGCTGTGGATACATCTTATCATGTAAGAGCTATGATGGTATCTTAGAAGCCAAAATCCATATTCTGTCAGCACACTCTAAGGCGCCATTCTTATTTGATAACATATACCCAACTGCTGTGGAGTGGATTTTGCCTTCCTTTATTTGGACACCAATTCTCGTACCCTTTTCTGATCGGAGTTCTTCTGTCTCTTTTTTCAGTCTCTCTATTTCTGACAATAGGTCAGAGTTCTTCTTGTCAGATTCCTGTAGTTTGCTTTATACAAATAAAAAGAGAGAGAGATAGAGAGAGATCCAATTAGTAAGGGCCATGTTATTTAATCGTTACTTGAACATATTTTTTTCAGCACTGTTCAGTCAAGATCAATGTCAGCCACGTCACACTGTCAGAAGTATAACACAAAACATGGAAGTGAGTGCTACTGTACAGTGGCGTAGCGTGGGGGGTGCAGGGGGGGGCGGCCGCACCGGGCGCAACATCTGAGGGTTAGGGTTAGGGGGTGCAAATCCACGGGTTAGGGGGCGTAAATTACTTGCCTTGCCCTGGGTGCTGACAACCCACGCTACGCCACTGCTACTGTAGCAAGGAACCTTGAAAAAGGAATTAGTGATTGTCTCTGAATATCCTTTGAGTTGGCTCTAGTCTCTGTTTATGAAAAACAGTATGAGCAGCAGGCATGGGAATAAATGATCTCTATTTTAAAATACAGCACTGATTATTTTTGGTGGCCATTTCCTAGCAACTGTAATGTTTACTGGTGGAGATGCATGTTCCAATATGCAACTCCAGTAACTAATTCTGGAAATTCTAGTCTAATACTGGCTTGTTAAGCCTTTGGCTACCTTTCAAAAATGCATTAATTGCAGCTCGAGTTGGCCATCACCCCTTTATGAAAAATAGCTATTTGGGTCTTGCTATTCGGGTATTACTATTAAAATAGCTATTATGTTAGCAGTCACAGAATACGTTTCATGCCAGTTTCATTGCTGAATTCTGTTATGGGGAAAATTGAACAGAATTCATGCTGCTACTTAGCTGGACTCTTGCTGCTACTTTTAGTTTTCAAAGGCAACTAAAAAGTCTTGCCTGCAACAAGAATTTTATATAAATTATATGACCTGGAGCAGTCAATTTACTATAAATTATCTGCCTTCAATCAGCTCCCTCGATCATTGAATTTCTTAAGTCAACAAAATGGATCGTGATGGAAAAAGATCGTTCTTCAGAATCCATAAGCCAATCGTGGTAAACTAGCAGAGGAATGCAGTTTATTGCTTTTTTTAAGGTTGTAAAATGCAACATAAATTTTATTTTCAACAAAGATCTTTGAAGCACCTTAAAAAAGCACAGATTTTCCAGTAATGATTCAATTAACTATAAATTATAGAAGGATAATTTTTGCTTTTAAGTCAGGCTCCCATGAATAACTGTAGGGTTATAGTTTGACAGGCGATATATTTTAGGATTTATCAGTATGTCTTTTGTAGAAAAGTCTTTGCAAGCTAGAACATTAGAACCACCAATTCTTACCATTCTGTTGCAATATTGCAAGCTTTAACTTTATTTAACTCCTCTTGAATGGCTTGTTTGGCTCGTATTTCTGCATCAAGGGCTGACTGTAGCTCTAACCTTGCAGACATATCCAGTTTTGCAAAACGCCGCATCTTCCAGGGCATGTCCTAAAAAGAAAAGCCGTTTCCTTTTATTTAAGGCATTTGTTACATTTCAATCTTATTATGGTCTTCCAAAAGAGTCCTGGCAATGCCCCAAATACATTATCTTTCTTTGATCCAAGTAATAAAAAAAGTTGTTGTACTATCTTATTCTTTTATAGGCAATAGCAGTTTTATGAAATATTCCATTTATGCTATAGAATACATTAGCAACAATTAAAATACTTATTCATTGGGGGGGGGGGATGAATCTATCACAGAGAAAGTTTCCACGCCCTCTCTGACCTCCTTTAAACAAGCTTTAATAAATACAACCTTTACTGTTTAAACTGGGATGTCATGGAATGGGGACTATTGTCCACAACAGTGATTTTAGTCAGCTTGATTATTTAAATGTAATGTTGAAATAACTGTTTTTATATACTGTACACTACCTTGTAACAGATTAAAATCAGTATAGAATTAAATGGATGATCACAGATTCACAGAATCGCAGAGTTGGAAGAGGACCCCAGAAGGAGGTATTAATCACCTTCCTGGCCCAGCCAGCTGTCCTGTCCCTGCCAGTTTTCATCAGCCAAGAGGAGCAAGAGTCCAGAGGGCAAATGGTTGCCCTGACCGATTGAAGCACCTTGTCTGCATCCTCAAGCCTTACTAACTAAAACTTGTCCAGCTAACAGGACTAGACAATTCTCTGGAACACCTTTCAAGATTCATCTGCTGTAACTGGTAGCTAATATAACTCACATTAGGCATTTATTTGATGGCACAGGAAATCTTTAAAAAATACACTTAATAATTGCTTACTGTTGCTCTTGCCCCCAAACTGGAGTTCCTCAGGGCCTCTAGTTCTTCAGTCATTTTGGAGGCTAAGGCCTGGAGATAGCCTCGGGCATCCTTTTCATCGCTTACCCTAGTCAAGCAGTGAAATAAGATGTAAGAACTTTGGCAAAAGCAAAGGCTAAGTTTTTGCTCTATTGTGATATCTTAGAGAGATAATGAGGATGTTGAAAAACAGCCAGAACGAGAATTTCATAAAATCAATCATAATTATAGAAAAATAAAGCCCAATTAGTTAAGCTGCAAGCGGAAACAACCCACGTGATGCCCCTCAAGTTTTCTTGGGTGCTGTGGAACTGAATCCTTAACATTTCTAAAAAATAGGCACCAAAGGACATAATGTTCCATGGTCTTGTACAGCTCCCACTCATTTCAGTGGTGCACAGGTGTATATGGGCAGGTGGTGACCATTGCATATAATGCAATACTCTCATTTTCTATCTTCATTTCATTTATTGTGTTTATATCCCATCTTTCCTCCAAAGAGCTTGAGGTGGGTACATGATTCTCCTCTCCCTATTTTATTCTCACAACAACCTTGCGAGGTAGATTAAGCTGGGAGTGAGTCACCCAGAGAGCTTCATGGCTGAATACCAATTCAAACCCTGGTCTCCCAAGTCACAGTCTAACACTCTAATCATTACATCACTCTGGCTCTCCAAAAGCTGACAATGAGTAGTTGTTTTAAAGTAAATGAATAAATGAATTCTGTTTTTTATTATAATTATAATGGGGGGGGGGGGACAGCTGAATAATACATATATATATATTTCAGGAAATCATGATCCTTACAGTTTTTCTAAGCATTCAGGTTGTGAATGCTGAATAAATGTGTGAATGATGGCAGCAATCAGCATGGAATTGGCATAGCTGTAATGAAGGCCAGATGTTTAGGATCATAGCCAAAATCACAAACATGCTCCTTTGAACACATGTAATTGTAGCAACTCACACATTTATGCATTTTTCACACATGAGGGTGCATATGCCTTTTCCTACATGGAGAAGCTGTCTGTGTAGGAAAAGCCACGTGTGAAACAGTTCCAGGGAGGTGTTTAATTACGACCACCATTCCATCTGCTTCCATATTTCAACTGGACGGACCGTTTTATTGGGCAATGAAAGGCCCAAATCTCTCCTGCACACAGAAATCATAAGATGTTCTTTTTAACCAGCCCAAAAGGAAACTGGTATTGAGATCTATGCAAAAGCTGTATGCATCTTTAGCAACCAGTAGATGGCAATAAGTTCCAATATGCCATTTGTGCAGTTCATTTGCATTGTGTAGAGCTAGGCTGCATTCCTGCAGGAATGGCAGTGCCAGGCTCAGTGTGCTCGGAAAATCTTCCTAATTTTCTTCATGCTTGTTGTTTGGTGCCAGGTCAGTTCATAGACAGACCACCCTCATCCTTGATCTGAACATGAATGGAACCGATCCGAGGAGTATTGCTGAGACCTTAGTGGGTGAGCTGGGTGCAGCTGAACTAATTGATGTGGCACAGCATCACCTCAGACAGCGGGTGCAGGGAATTGCTGTGATTCAAAATGATTCCATTAACCTCACTTGGAAACCTTTCCACCTTGGGTTGGGACTGCCATCTGTTGCCAGGTCAGACTGGGGATACCACTGTTGTAACCAGAGCTTTCTTTCAGCGGGAACCTCTAAGGTGGGTTCCATTGCCATTATAAGAGAGCAAGGGAGGCGATCATAGTGAGTTCCTGTACCCCTTTTTCTAGAAAAATAGCACTGGTTGTAACTGCTGCCCACAAACTTCTCTGACAAAAGTAGTTTTGGGAGAGACTGAACATTCACACTGAGGCTCTGTCTACTGATTTTGCATGGGATTTCACAATCTCCATGGCAACCATAGGGCTGTCTCAATTTCCCCTGCCCTGGTTTTAATGTTTGCATGCATGTGTTTTCTTTTCTTGTAAGTTGCTTTGAATTGCATGTGGCAAAAACAAACAAACAAACAACCCAACACCAATATATTTCATAATAATAATTAGCAGGATTAGTTGGAGAATTAATTTCATATCCTGAGTTTTGACAGGTCCAAACAGACCATACTTCAGGCTTTTGTAATATTCAAGGTACATTGGATTCTATGTGTACTAAATTTCACCTTTCTGCTAGGGAAGTACCTGAACACATAACCACTTAATTTCCAGTCAGTGAGAGAAAATATATAAACATATTTGCTTTACTGTGTTCCCCTCACCCGGCTTGCATGAGAGACTTTTGTTTATAACAAAGAAGTACTATAAATCATCCAGCTTTGATTCTTTATTCTTTGCTTCTGTAAAAGCAGACCTTCAAGGGTGAAAAATGGACCCTGATCCTTGAGTTTGAATTATGTACATTTATGAAGTGAACTACATTGCTTGGACCACATCCAGTGTTTCAGAGCCCAACGTGCATTGACTAACCATACTCAAAAGCCAGAGCTATGCCTAAATATGGACAGTAAAGTTATACTGGATGTGAAAGCACTGTCTAGCTAACAAGGCTTCCCTAAAAAGACTATGTTTATCCATTTTTACTTAATACAAAATTAAATTATACAGCTGCTATGAAAGCAGATAAAAAGGACACAAACATTTAAAAAATGATACTGCCACAAGACACTAACATTAATCAGTGTAAATGATCTGTGGAAATGTTTAGGTACAGATTGTTTTCAGAGTTACATTTTACAAATGGTCCAAAAATGGAAAAACAAATCACTGCAAAAAATTGTTTTCCCCACTAACAGTTCAAACTCATGCCTGCATCTTTATTTCAGAGTACTGTAAAAGACAGGGGATTGAGCTTTGTCAGTATGATAGAAGGGAATATTAGAAACTATCACTTGAAGACTACTTTTCATTCTGTAGCAATTTTCAAAGGGGCAGCCTCTTAATGTATATGAATAAGTGAACTGCAGTCCCAGAAAGCTTACAGATTTGGTAGTCTTTAAGATGCCACAAGATTCTTTTTTTTTATTTTGTGTTTTAAATTTAATTTATAGGATATCAACAAAGAAGGATAATATGCCAATTCTGTGACTAAATACTAGAAAAAAACCTTCCACCACCACCTTTTATTCTATCATATATGAAGCTACTTAGAATTCTACTAGTTGTCACTCGTATTTGAAAATCCAACAACTATACCCAGTGGTGGTTTACACTGCTGAAAAGAGTTGAGTTTTCTGAAGCTTGGAAATAGAATACCAGGGGACTGAAGAATTAAATTCTGTTTGTCCAAAACAGAACGTGTCTTGTTGCATGAGGGACAGTGGCAAACGGGATTAGATGAAGGTTCTTACCACTGGATGATCTCCGTGATCTGGGCTTCCCAGTGCGCTACAGATTCTTTTTTGTCAGCAAGATCTCTCATCTCTTCTTCCAGTTGCCGGTTGCTCATACTTAGTCTCTCATACATGGCTGTAAGCTGAATAGATTTTAAAGACAAGAGGTATGATCTTGGCTTGCTGGCCTAAAATGGCTTTTCTTGTGTTTCTTGTGAACTTTTAGAATCCATAAATGTGCTCCACTATCCTACGCAGCCTGAGGAGGTATGCTTCTGAATACCAGTGGCTGGAAACCACAGGGAAGTGCTCTTGCGCAATTGGGTCATGCTTGAAGGCTTCCCATAGGCATCTGGTTCGCTACTGTGAGAACAGGATGCTGTACTAGATGGGACACTGGCCTGATTCAGCAGGGCCTTTTTGTGTTCTTATGCTCTGCTGGTTGTGTCCTCATGACATATGTTGCCAGAAGCACCTATATAAAACCAACTACCCCAACCCATAGTATCTATTGTGCAAATGGATCTCCTCAATGGTCAACAAATCACATGCATGGGTGAGTCTCATTGTTGCCTGCGGAATGCAAAAAGTCAAAGTATTCTAGAATTCACAATGGAAAAATCATGCCTGATTTGTGGCACTCACTTGCCAGGTTCTCTTTAAGCACACATTCCTTTTCTTCTTCTTCTATTATTATTATTATTATTATTATTATTATTATTATTATTATGCCCTTCTGCCACTCTGGGAGCTTCCAGCACATACAAAAATGTCAAACATTAAAAACTTCCTGATATAGGGCTGGCTTTAGATTTCTTCTAAAAGTTGTGTATTTCTTTATCTCCTTGACATCTGATGGGAAGGCAGTACACAGCCAAGAAGGACCTCTAATTTCAGTGAAATTCAGTACCATCTAGTTCGATTATGCATTCCTGGGTTTTGTATGAATTCTATATTTTGATGTTTCCATTGCGCATGGCTGGGCGGCTTGTGGCCCTACCAATATTGCTGGACTCCAGCCAGTAGGGAAGATGGGAGTTGAAATCAAATATCTGGAGGGCTATGGGTTTGCTACTTCTGCCATATTGCATTCCTATTTTCTGAGGTGGAAGCCCTCCTGAGGCACTACTCACATGAAAGGGACAAACAAGGTGGAAGGAGCTGAGGGGGCCACATGTTAGTCACATTCCTGAAGTTGCATGACTTTTCTCAACCCTGATGGGGCAAAACTTCTGAAGTAGGGAGTCTGCTCTCTGTTCCCCATGCAGGAGGAGCCACACAAGTTTGGAGAGCTAAATATACTTCCTTTCACCATAACTGCCCTTTCATAAGAACAAGGCCTGAAGCTGACTATAGTGAACATTTTCTTCCAGCTAAGGCTGTCCAAGGCCTTTTCATGTCAATATAAGGGTTATTCCAAAGTCCTGGTGTAATCTAAGTCCAAAACAGTTTCACACTTTTCTTTTTGTTTCCTTGTTACACATTTGACCCTCACCCATTTGATAAATTTTATTTTATTCTGATCCCTTATTTAATTGTCTTTCATTAGTATTTTTGAACCACCTAATGAATCAGTCTGTTGTCCATAAATACTTCTGGTATAAGTTTGGATCTGTAATTAACTTTGCATCTTACCAGATAGAAATTACATTTTGGCTCCTAAAGTAATCAGCATGCCAGTGTATCTTAATCTATATTATTCAGTAATTTTGTGGGATCTAATTGGAAATGAATAGAGATATCATCAAATCTAAACTCCCATCATGGGAACATAATTAATTATACTTGAATCAGTATTGGAAGTTATTCACATTTTCCCAGTTATATGCTCCTTTATGAATTTTTCACCTTTGCTCAATTTTTTAATTTCACCCACAAAACACTTACCTTATCAAGCTCAGCAGAAAGCTTTTTGTTCTCCTCTGTCAAGAGAATCTTCTCCCGTTCATATTTCTGTTTGAACTCTGTTTCAAATTCTTCTCTTTCACTTTGGCTAAGGGATAATACAAAATGCAATAAATCATTAGCATATATGGAAAATAGTACAAATATATGCTTCAGCAGAAATCTTGCAGAACATTAAGGACTGACATATACAGTAACTAAGAAAATATTATACAGTAATCTGCACATCTGCACTGAAACTGGAATAACATGATTATCTGTTTTGCCTCAGGACAACAAGACAATGTGTTCTGTGTTAGGAGTACGAATTAACCTCTCTTTAATGTGGGACACCAGAGTCCCAGTTAGCAGGCATTTGTCATTCTATTGTAAAAAATACTTAACCTTGACCTCTTATTCATTGTCCAAATACAACATATTGGATGAAACCAGTGAAAGCAATGGAACGAGTTAAAGTTGCATTAATTTTTGAAGGAAATCAGGCAGGGCTGGAGTTCTCTGGATGACACCCAATCTTGCTTTAATGCTGTGAGAAGGTTTCCACGAATCTCAAACAGTCATAGTTAAGAGTAAACATTATGATTCAATATCCTTATTCATTTTTACAACCCTTTGCAATTCTGAAGCTAGTGAAAGAAAGAGTTGCCATATATGGTGCCCGGAACTGCAAAACTCCCATGCATGAAGATTCTCATTAGGTTAATAGAATGGTCCTAATTATGACAAAATCTAATACCTGAAAACATCCATGTGTCAATTTACCAGATATAAAATAAGCCAAGTACTTTCTAAACATCACCACATGTAACAAATGTACAGTTACCAGATTGGAGAATCCTACAAATGAAAACAAGACACATACAGCCCTCCCTAAAGTCCTGTCCTGGCCAAACACATTGCTAGAGAAGAAAAATGGGAGAGCAAAGAGCAGAATGGGGAAGCGGTCCCCAAACTGGCACAAAGATGAGCATGAGCCACTGACTTTAATTCCAAAATCTGTAATTGGGAAGTTTATGGAAGGGAATTTGCCCTCCTCCCAGTACCTCCCAGGAAGGCTCTCCAGGATGTGTGCTGGGCCTCCAGCGCCGAGAAGAATGAGACTTTTCAGGGGTCACAGAGGTCTAAAGTGGGAGGAGGCATAGGACTTAGAATGCCGAAAGGTGCTAACACCAAGTAAGGCCGTTGGTTCTATACTGTCCACACTGACCAGAAGCAGCTCTCCAGGGTTTCGAGCAGGAGTCCTTCCCAGCCCAACCAGAAACCTCTGCATGCAGATCTGCATGTACTTTAATTTAACTGCAAACCGAATAACTCTCAAGATGACCAAGAGCAGCAAATCATGGGATCCCCAATTTAAAATCTTTATCCATTTGGATCCCTAGTTTGTTTTATATATTTCAAAATATTATGACTTTTCTATGTGGCCTACTATTTTATCACTCTACATTTATTGAAGTATGCCATATAATAGATGTTGAAAGCCTGCTAGAATCAGTAGGCCTTAAACGCCCATCATAAAGCAAGTCAAGAAGGAGCATGCTGGGTTTCCCTGGTAAAACAGGGGATGCTTCTCCATCATATCTTTAACATCTAGTTAGTATAACCATGGTAGATTTCATTGTGGATGTAATGCTTAACCAGACCTGAGGGCAATGGATCAAGGGAGAGGGAATGCTCAGTAATACACTCTATTTCTAATCTTTCACCATGGTTAAGAGATTTCAGTCATACTGGCCTGCCTTTCACATCAGGCTAAGTCAAACCATTGCTTAAAGTGAATGAGCAGGCATGTGGATCAATATGGCTAATATGACCCAATACGCCCACTCACACATACAAACAAACAAACCACACTGCAACCAACCCAACGTACCAACCTCTCATCTCTCAACATACATACATACATGGCCTACTCACATCATGCTGACAAAAAAACCTTGCACAAACAATATACAACAGAAAGAAGGATCAGTATCCCCCTTTTCCCCGATCGCGTAATGTCTACGACAGCAGTGTCTCACACCAAATGTAACTGAACTGTGAAAAAGATTCTATGAATTGAAAACAGAGACACTATATGTATTCTTGTTATACAAGTAAATCTGTAATAAAGAACTTCAGTTATAGCCCATGGTTTGTATGGACAGAACTAAGTTTTTCCTATAGTTGCCCATTTGTGGTCTGTATTGAGAGAGCTAAAACATGAACCTGGGTTCAGATGACACACTAAGCTTAGATCAGCGAAGTGCAGCACTAGAACGACGAAGAAGGAACAATGCAGATCCAATATTTCTAGGATCCTGCATGTTTGCTTATTTGTGCTAAGCTATCGTTTGGCTTAGTGTTACATGTGAATGAGGGCTATGTTGGTACAATGTCTTGGTGATAGAATTTAGTCAATATTTCTTGCAGTTCAGCAAAACTAGCCACCAATGTTTATCAGCCAGCATTTGAGCCATGACAATAGTACTCAGTAAGAGTATTTTTGGTTTGAATTTCCTATTTCTAATTTGAAATTCATTTACTGTTTCAATAAGACTTTGAAATATAGCACAGGAATATCAGACCCAGCTCTGAATTTGTGTGTTGCTAGGCATCATTTGAAACATAACACTTCATTCTAACAATGTAGCATATTAATCACTACTGTTTAAACTCTAATTCTGTAATCCAACACCACCCATCCCTCTCCCCAACCAACAGATTCCATGCATATGAAGAACAATCTGGGAGAAAGCCAAAAAAGATTAAAGCATTAACTATCAGGGGAATGGATAATGGGTCTCACAGCTATGTGGGAGACATGGGTTTAAGGCTAACTTCTCAGACAACAGGTCAGAGTCTTTAATTAAGCATTTGGTTGCATTTTTGTCTTAGTTTATATGCACTTAGTACTTTTTGTGCTTCTAGTATTGGTGGTTTCATTCACAGCTTGTGAAGTAGCTTTAAATTTGCATCTGATGCAATATGAGACGATGGGGAAAACGCAGTATGAAGCTTTTATGTTAAACCACTTTGGTGGTAGCCTTAGAAATCTGATGTGCTGCGAGTCTCAGCTGAGACTGCAGTGGAAAACAGCTCTCCTGAAAGAAACAAGACCAGTAAATAATGGAACACAGGGAAAAGTCAGAGGTAGTTTAGAATGCTAGCTCAGAGCTAAGCAAACATAAACTTTAGAGCCACAGTGAAGAGTATTTGTTCTTTCTAGTCTCTGAAACACTTCTCCTCTGTCCATACACTTCAGTTGTCTTTTGGCTCAAGAACTGTAGAAAATGTGAAGCAGAAACCAGAGCGTGGTTAAATATTTCAGACTGCAGTCAAAGCACACTATGGTCTCATTGGGCCTTACCTGTACATAACCATTCATAGGATCAGGCTCCAAGTATCACAAAAATCAGTGGAAATTTAAACACGCATACTAAGTTGCACCAGTGAATGTGTACTAGGTCGATACTTTGTAAAAAAAAGGGGGAAAACAGTAAGTTCCAGTTCTATATATATTTATGAGATGTTACATGTTCAGGCATTGTCTGAACACATAAACTCTGCATCCATGGATGGGGAAATGCACATTTGTGCATTCAAACAAATGCCTGAACATGCCTATGGTGTCATCATTTAAAGATATATTTTCACAGTGGAAGGAGAATACAGATGATGTCCTTTTGTAATTCTGAAATAATGATGCGTAAAACTGATCAGTACTCCCCTTGCAGTGTATTCAGTTTTTAAAAGAATACTCAAAATTGTTCTAGGCACTCCTTGGAAATATCAGTAGATGTCACCATGCACATGTGAGGCAGTCCTTTGTTTTTAAATGAAGGCTAAGTTAAGCAGGGTAACCAATATAATAAAAATTCATAAACTCAAAACAAGGTAGGCTATGATGCATGAAACTGCCAATATTTTAGTGACTCCCCCTGGGAACATAAACTGGAACATAAATAGGCTTTTTCAATACATTTTCGAATCAACAGGAAAGCAACAATCTAACTGACTTGCTTTAGTTCCTTGCAAAACCATGGAATAAGATGAAATAAAAGTACTCCTGCTCATTCACTGAGGTATTCAACTTGTTTTTTGAAAGAATTTAAAATTAGTGTTGTCACACAGCCTATACTGCCTACATGTTATTTTGATAAAGGGCATTTTTGGCATATTGTTTTGTTTCCTATTTCTCACAATGACCCCATTTGGCAATTTTATCTCACATGCTTCCCGACTTCTTTTACGTAACTTCCTTTCCACTCTTTATATTGCCCAAGAAGGTTTTTCAAAAAAGCACACTATAAAAAGCCCTAACATACAATTATAAAATCACAATAGTACGTTTGGAACAGAACTAAAATAGCAAAACAGAACAGCAGCAGAAACCACAACCCAACCCATTGAGAATATGAACTGCAACATCCTTTAACATTAAAGGCACCTCAAAGAGTAAGGGAAAAACTAGAGAAAGGCCAGTAGCTAGGTTGATGCCAACTACTCTAGTGTTGCTTCCACATCTAAGGTATATTAACTAGTGCAGGTGTTGATTGTCTACATGCAGTGGGATAGTGGAATCAAGCTGCAAACCCACCTGACATCTACAAGCTGGAAGTCTCAATCAAAAGTAGCCCACGTGCATGTAATGCAGTACACGCAGGTCTGATCTAGACCCCTGCAAACTGGGAGGATTACACCTGCACATGTCAACTCCATGCATATAGGCCTCTATTTAAACACAACCTCAAATCCCAAGGGCAAGGTCTGAGGGCACAATCTCAAACCTCCACTGAAGGTAGAGACTGTTTGCACAGGGCTTAAATGAGCAATGAAAAGAGTTGCTAATAACCTTTGCAGCTTCTTTTCCAGAAATGGGTTGTGTGAGGTACACGTGTGGCATAAAGCTTTTATCATTTCCTTGCTTGGAAATGCTTACATAACTCATTCATGGCTTTGACAATCATGGGCAGGCAATACAGCTAATAAAACTATTCTATCACATTCATCACATCAAAATGTAGCTCTGACAACTATTTGTTTTATGGTTTTCAGGTGTGTGTGCTTTAAAAAATATATACTGAAGCACGTTTTGTCTTTTTCAGTAATTCAGCTTGATTTCACCTAAGACCCACAGATGCTTCACCTATTCCTTCAGTCCTATTATTCAATATTACAGTACCAAAGCAGCCTTATTCATATTTGTTTATGAAATAAAAACAAGTGAATGAAGAATGATTTGCCTTTTAACACAATGATGTTTTCTTAAGTACTACTTGCTTTATGACTTTTCAGGTTGGTGGTAATAGATTCAAACTACTGAATTCCAAATGTCTTACTAAAGCTATCTATTTTGATTTTTAATGCCTGACCTACTGCAGGAATTTTAAGGCTGCCATAGAAAAAATTCAGCAAGGGGAATGGTTTATGTTATATGGAGCAGAAATATTCTTAAATGAGGGAACACCAACCCCACATTGTTTGTGTGGGGGGACACCTAAATTGTGAAGAGAATGTTATGTCCTAAAACAGTAGGGAATGTATGGTCCCCAGGTGTTGCTCAACCACAACTCTCATTGGTCACAACTATAATGGCCTATGGTCAGGTCAGGGTTGATGGGAGTTATAGTCCAACTACTTCAAGAGGGTCACAGGTTTCCATCCCCACCTGTAGTTGTATCAGGTTATCTAAAAGAGAATAAAGCATGAAACACACACACACACACACACACACCCCTCTGATACTTTTATCATCTTCTGCACCTCAATGGTAAACGAGAAACTGCAGTTGTACCATGCATGGGGAAACTCAAGGATCCTACATTTTCCATGTAGGTATTTCAGAACCCTAAATACATATAAATTATCGAGATAGCCCATCACAAATGTCTACTCATACCTTGCTACATCTGGAAGTGGGAAAGGATGAGCCAATTGTTTCAACTCTCAAGTCCGCTCTACTGACCCATACACCAAACATTTTCATGAAATGACAGAAGGAACCTGTGTAACATAGGGGAATGCTAGCAGATGAAACAGGGGACAGTTGTGTGGCCGTTAATGTAGCAGCCTCATCTGGTTTTTGAAAGCAAGCTACAGCCCTTTTACAATTTGCAAAGCTACAATTAGATCAACAGGAAAGGGCTCAGTTGATGCTTTTAGCAACAGCTCTCACACATGTCTCCCCCAAAAAAGTCAAAGGAAGAAAATAATGATAAAACTCGAGCCAGGTGGGTGGGTAGCTTACTATGTTAATAGTATCTTCAAAACCTCACAAAAGAAAATTGCATGGCAGTGCACCATATTTTCCTGAAAAGGGAGCAGCTATCCTGCAAGTTTCTTATTTTCATTCACAGAAAAAGGAAAACACACGTCTGCTTACCAGTACCATCTTACGTAATCTTTTTACTGTGCCCTGAAAGCAAGTGACACACATAAAGTTGCAGCTTATCATTATATTTAGTTTCCTGCTTGGGTACTGCACTGATCTTTATTTTTGTCCTTCTGATCATCTTTGGGCTACACCTTTTAAAACCCGGGAATCTCCTGTTAATATGAGGCAACGGTAGCATACAATTATAAGATACTTGAACATTTTATGAGCCAGTAAGTTTGTTACTGATAAATACAACTGAGGGGCATTCTCAGCGCCACTTCTTTCTACCATGGTAGAGAGAGAAAACAAACCATCCTGTCAGAACAGATAAAGAAGGCTTGTGTCTAGAGTGGATTGATGACGAATGTTAGCACTGGATGAAATCTGGAGCAGAAAAGCCTCGAGACACCTTAAGTGACACTTCTTGTGCTAGCAGATATAAGCAGTACCTTAACTCTGACATATTACTTGTTCACGTCAAAGACAAGCAATGCATTTGAGAGGGCTAGAGGAGAGAAAAAGCAAAGCAAAACAACAAAGCAGATTTACAACTTTGGGACCTCCTGGTTGTGTCAATGTTCATAACTCCAGTATACAGAGTTTGAACAAAGAGGCCAGGCATTTTAAGAATTCTCACCATGTGAAATGAATCACTCAAGAGGGCAAAATGCAAGATTCTACCTGGCCTCTCAATTCTAACCTGCATTTCTCTTGATCTGAAAAAGAAGTAAAGTGCTGCTCACCTCCTCACCTCCACCAATTTTCTCACTTTCTGAAGCAGATTGTGCTGCAGGTCAATGGGAAACTATATACTTAATGAGGTGGGTTCTTTACTTTCTCAAGTTTCCCTTATCCAACTGCCTCATAAAGCAAGCTCTGTATCATTCCAGTGGATTATGATATGTTGAGATGGGTGGGAATACATAGACTGTGTTATTATTTCACCGAAAATTAAATAATAAAGGATCCCTCTCCCATTTACTTTGAGCAATCTGAGCTCAAACAAAGAACAGGCACCAGCGATCATGAACAAATATGTATACTGAGTAACAACATATGTACAGAGTAAACATACAGTCTTATATGAATGAAGACACCTGCATAAATGTTTCTGTGCAGTGCATCACTGAAGAACCAGCAAGTACAGGGTATTGGGACCCGGCAAACCTGTGCCCAGGGAAATATGTTTTCAACTCCATATTTCAGTCATGTGATACAATGAGTGAAATGTCAGCTTCAACCATCTCACTATGTCATTGTGAGAATGTAATGAAATGATTCCATGTACATCATGCAGATGTAACTAATATATATCAAAACTTGCCTGCTGCAACACGTGAAGGACAAACAATGGAGATTGTTTAGGAACACTATCCATCAAAATAGTACTGCCACTCTAATATAAAGCTTAGGCTCAAGCCACCAGTTTTAATTACTTATCAATTACTTATTCCTCCTAATGTTTAGTTGGAAATAGTTTCTACCAGGTTTGCTTAGTACTGCAGGTTAGGTACACTTCAGAATCTAAAATAGACTTTTTGTTGCCTCAAAGTTAAACAAAGTTGAACATTTACATACAGTCAGTGTAAGTATGGTGAAGTACCACATATCCTGAATGTAACTATTGTATCTGATTTGCCACAGTGGCATCGGTTTTGCAAAAATCTTGCAGAGATTCATGCACAGACATTGGGTTTGGCAAATGGACATGTAATCAAGCAGCAAAATAACTGGATTATGCATACCTTTCTCTCCTTGTCTTTTCTAACTTGTCTTTCAAGATTAGGATCTCTTTTTTGAGAGCAAGTTGTTGGCTTTCTGCATCACGCAGTTCCTTCTTCAAATTTTTTATTTCATTACAATGTATTAGTTCTCGTTTAGATATCTCTTCTTCATAAAAAACGCTTTTCTTCTCCAAGTCAGATTTTAATTTTGTGATCTCTTGTTGATGTTCTGTGCTGCTCACCCCTGGGGAGCGACCAATTTGTTTTTGCTATTAAAAAAAAGGGGACATCTCATAATTAGCTTCCATGATTAGTCTTCATTGCAGAACTATGAAAGTATGAGCTTAGAAATACCTCAATCTAGTGGGGGGGGGGGAGAGAGAGAAACACATTTAAGTGAAAGTACAACTAACTGTAATTACATTTTACATCAATATCCAAGTTGTTTTGAAATCAATGTCAAACTAACAATCAGCAAAGACACCCTATACTGTATCGTATCAAGCAATAGATTGGTAAACGTAACATGATCCGTGGGCTTTAACAGTATTGCAGTGAAAACCTATGCATATATACCCAGAAGTGAACCCCACAGCATTTAATGGGTCATACTCTTAAGGAAAGCATTCATATGAGTGAAGCCTTAATTGTCTCCTGTCATTTCAGCATTCTGTTCAAGTACAGATTGAAAACACTAACAATTTTTTAAAAAAAGCACACTGAATTTCTTATATTTAAAAGCACAATTCTACTTCAGGATATGCTTTTCTGCCTGACAATATATAAATGGCTGTAGATGGCATACCAGCCAAAGCTGGTAAAAGGTGCTCCAAGCCATGACTACTACTTGGGTCTCCCTCCTCTTTCAGAGTGAGTGTAGCCTCATCCAGTCAGGAAACTGGTCTATCTCCCAGACACAAGAACCTCTCACCCACAGGGTCTCCAGCTTAACAGGGTTTGTTTCACTGGCCCTTATCTAGCCACTGTGTCCAGGCATCAGTTCTCAGCATGCCTGGCCACTCCCAATTCAGGTGTTACGGATGACAATTCACTCCAAACAAGGCCTACTCTCAATAGCTTCATATAGATGTTAAATAGCATTGGGGACAGAATTATGTCCTGTGGAACCCCAAAGCAAGGAACTTGAGAAGCACCCCCCCTAATGCTACTTTTTGGAATTGACCCTGCAGATAGGAACAGAACCACAGAAACACAGGGGCACTGATATAAATCCAATACAGTTGATCCATGAGCATACCACAGTCAGTGGTGTCACGAAGGTGATATGTGGAAGGAGCAAGGTTGCACTCCGCTTGTCCCTCTTTTGATAAAAGTGGCAATGAAAGCCCATTCAGTCCCCCAATGAGGCCTGAACTCAAGACTGAAACGGATCCAGATAAACCATTATTATGGAACTATGTCTGCAGTCACCACATCACAACCCTCTAAAGCACATTCACCCCAAAAAGGCTTATTTGTGGCCAGGGAGTAATTATTACTGGGTCCAGAACCCATAATTATTATTACTGGGTCCAGAACAGTCTTTCTTAGGGGAGGCATACTACTGCCTCATCAACTGCAGTCATCATGACTGCATGCAATGGTACTGTCACCTACAGCCCCTAGGCTAGCTTTAAGTAGCCATGAATGGTATGGGTAGAGTGGGCATGTCATCAGTTGTAAAGATGCAAGTTCCTTGTCCACGTCATCAAGCCGCATCAACTGAAACTGATCCCACAAAACTGACCTAGGTGTGGCACAGGATGCCTCAATGGGGACAGCATGATAATGGCATCAAGATAGTGAAGGTGGCTGATTTTGCTTGCCAAATAGGTTATAACAGGCCTGATAAGACAGGTGTTAATGACAGCTCTGCTGTGCGGCTATCTGAGGATGCAGCAGAGGCAGCAAAATACGCATTCTCCACTGCCTGCACTGCCATGTTGTATGTACGATTATATGCTCTAACCTCTCTTCGGCCACCTTTGGAGTGAGACAGTCGCAATCTGCACTCTGGTCGTTATCTGGCCTGTTTCATTGACTACAGTTCCCATAAATACCAAAGAGAAGCATGGAATCTGTAATGTCAGAGAGGACACTCAGAAATTATCATGTCCATGGTCCACCTCATCTTGCCATCCCATAGCAAGACAAAGTTCCCAACAAAATCCCCTGTTTGATCCACTGGAAAATGGCTTTCCATTAGTCTCTAAATGCACACTATTCTAGTTACAACTGGGAAACTTTGCATTAGAAGAAACAAACTAGTAACATTTCTTGGGATTCTCTAACCTTTCATATTACATGTAAATGAGGTAATTGAGGAAAAGAGTTTGTACTAATGTGCTGGAAGTACATTGAAGCAAGCATTCAAAAGTTTTTGTTTTTCCCTCCATAACTAGATACAATAATATACACTACTAACTTGCATTCCTCTTTATTCTGTGTCTGACAGTGATCTATCAGATCTAATATGTGGCTATTCCATTTTAAAATGATGAAGTTAACAAAGACTGACCTTTAGTCCTTCTAACTCATTTTCCAGCTGCTTAGAGTACTGCTCACTTCGCTCACGCAATTTCCTGTCCTTGGATGCCTCAGCAGCTGCAGCTTCAGCATGAACTTCCAGCTACAAAAATATTTTTTTAAAAATCATAACCACTGTTTTGAACGTTGGTTTCTTTTATAATGCACAGAAAAAGAACTCATGTTTCTTAGTATTCTGTCCTCAACTGTGACCTGTTTCGGATGGTTAGGCAGAAGCCAAGGGCAATGAACTTCCCAAACCACCCTGACTTTCAGTAAGTCCCGCTGACATCAGCTGGAATAAGGGTGCTTAGATTGTACACTAACAGTTCTATACATGTCTACTCACTGAACTCCCACTAAGTTCAATGAAGCTTACTCAGGTAAGTAGGTAAGCAACTGCAGTGTATTATTCATTCCTATTTTTAGCCTCCAACTTCTGGAAAGGAGTCATATTACAATGCAGCTGTGTTGTCTAGCAATCTTCACTCAGAGCTGCAAATACTTCTATTCTCTGTTATTAAATAATAATCGTTTTGTTGTTTTGCCATTATATACAAAAGCATGGCTAATTCATTTACATACATCAATAATTAAATATTAATAATAAATAGTAAAACAGATCATATAATCAGACACGCTGCAATCCTATACACATTTACCTGAGTACAAGTCTCACTGGACTAAATAAGGCTTACATCTAAGTAAACATGTATATGATTGCACTCTTAAAATTGTAAGCGAATATTGTATCTATTCACAACAGATAAAAGGGATTCCTGATACCTGACTTTATTCTGTATTTTTTTCACAAAATGGAATAAAAAGCATTGATACATTATCAGTATTCCATTAAATAAATGTGTAAGCGAAATAACCTCTGCTTGTGCAACAAGACATCCCCCCCCACCCCCAACACCATGACCGCATCTGCTCTGGAGGTTTGGGGAAAAACCCGGAAGAAATTTAGGGGGCATGGGGAGGGGGAAGCAGTGAGAGAAGTATTGTTACACAAGCAGAAGTCATTCTGCTCATGCAAAGTGCTACTTAGCACTATATTGAATGCAACCCTTCATCTTCCCTCCATTAACGTTGCCTAGCTTGCAAATTTATACTGAGATACTCAATTTTTTAAAAAATCTTCCAGACTTTATAAAGCCAGACTGAAAAAAATGAAACACTCTGAAAATATACTGAAGCTACTGCAGAGAATTACAAACAAATAGCAAAAGTAAATTATTTGTCAACTATTATTCCATGTCAACAAAATTCACTGGGAAATAGGCTTTATTTTGGTCAACCTTCCTTGTAGTTACTATCCCAAAAGTGACTTACTTCCTTTTTCATTCTGTCTGTTCTGCGTAGGTCTTGCCTCAAGCTTTCTACTTTTTGCATCACCACTTCCATCTCTTCTTCCTTATCTCTGACTTGACGAGTAAGTTTCTGTTTTTGTGAATGCAAGTCAGTAAGACGCTCATTCATCTCAGAGAATTCTTGCATAGCCAGTTTCCGTTGGCTGTGTGCATCTTTCAGCTCTTTGGTTTGGGCCTTTAATCTTTCACTAGACTCAATTAGTTCCTGCAGTCAAAAGCAAAAGATAAAATATCTATGAATTTTAGAATTCTGCCACTAGATGGGCTGCAGAATTAATATAAACAAGTATCAGTTGCCCACTTCCCACCCCCAAACAAGAAATTCTGTAAAGAATCTTTAACAAGTGTTTTAACAAGCAAAAAAGGTTCCACAAAAATGCTAGCATTCATTGGAACTTCATAACCAAATTTGAATTGGTTATGATTGGTTATAATTCAGCTAATTATATGTAGCTATGGCCAAAGTCAAACCTTTCCAGCACTAGCTCACTTTCACACTCCTATCTTAGTCTCTATCTTGTCTTTAACTGCTAGTTTGGAAAAACTGACTCTCAAAGACAGATTATATTGGCAGGACCAGTCACCACCCTCTTTTGTCATGGAAATTAATATAGCCTTGTCTTCTTTGCTCTGGGCTAAGGAGATCATGGATGTGCCAGATCACAAGATCTACTGCTTCCTAATTCAATCAGGTGAAACACCCTGCCACTCATTAACGGGGCCCTTATACCAACTAACTAAACCGAAGATGGAATACCTGCACCTTTGATCCAAAGCAAATTTCCTATCACTCATCATGCTGTACTTCTGTTGATTTGGTTAGATGTGCTCATTTATGAGGTTGCTCTATCAGACCCACAGCAACCTGTCCTCTGGCAAGAATAGAACCAGGACTGCTATGGGAAGAGGTTCTCCTGGCATTAGAGCAAATCCCCACTCCCTCCCAGTTGTTTATGTACCAGAAGGTATTACTTCATGAGCACACATTTGGCAAGGCTAACAACGCTCTTTAAATAATAACCATTTCATAAATAGCATTCAGATTGATATGTTTATACAGTGTAATATTTTCCCCCTGTATACGTATGTTAAGACCATTTAAATCTCAAGTAAAGTGTTCCTCAAGTGCAGTGGGTGCAAGCATGGTCTTTAAATAAAAGCACAGATGAAATCATTTTTACCTTATTAAGATCATCCCTTTCTTGCTTTAGTGCTTTGATTTGCTTCTCAAATGTTTTGATGTGTCTGGAAGCATCTTCTAATTCTCGCCTTGCAGAACTGGCCTCTTCAAGCTGCTGCTCCAGTCGTCCAGAATCTAGGAAAGAAAATTATTGTTAAGCATCATAGGGTAAAATATAATACTTACTGCTATACAATAGCGAATAGCCAATTAAGACCCCAAGGCTAAATCCAGCCCTCTGAGGATTACCTGTTGAACAATAAGTTGCCAACTAGAAAGCAACAGAGATGTGTGTGGGGTGTTATTTATAGCAACAGGGCTTCCTAGCTCTAGAGACAACTTCCATCTCTGTTTCGAACTGTCCCTTCTGTAAAATAAGTTGCTGATGAGATTCCACATTTAGTTATGCATTCACATTTGCACATATCAAAACCAGAGTTTCTTTAAGGTCCACTTTCCTATACTGATGTTACTAATTTGCTTGTTGCTGGATAGAAAACAGTGAGCTAGTGTGAAAATTTGCCTAGGTAGGCAACAGAATATCGTGACAGCTGGTTGCTCTCAACCTCTGTCTTAAACCTGTTCGTTTCCAAACATTTTATTGAACTTTCAGGGCAGCCTTTAAAAAGTTAAGCACATTAAAACAGATATAAATAATAGAATTACATGTCAGGGTAGACTTGCCTAAACAAGCTCTGAAAACGGTGAAAGTGCCTGTCTAATTTTAATGAACAGCAAGTTCTAGGGAGTAGATGCTGCCACACACAACCTCCTTTACCACCACTTTACCAGCATCATCCTTGTTCTATCAAGTTGACAGATAGCTATCAATTTTTTGTGATCATGCACAGCAGACTGACCATATTCAATTCCCATCCCCAAATTTCTTTTGTCGATGAGAAACAAGAAAAAAAGAACCAACAGCTACATAGAATAATGTCTTACTCTGCATTTCTAAATGTTCCCTGAATTGTACTATGTATAATGTCAAAGCTAATTATTTCTATAATGAGAAAGAAAAAGTATTAAGAAGTCGCTGTCTGGAAGGTTTTGCCTTTTTAATGGAAAGGTACAGGAAGACAGAAACAAGAAAACATGGCCACACATCTCACTTGGACTTGAATAATCCATATGTGCTAACCCCAGAGAGGAACCTAATACAGAAAAGAACACACAACCAGAAATAAATCTGCTGTATGTAGCCACAACCATGACAGACAGAAGCACTGAACCAGCCAGAAGTACAACAACACTCTGCTCTCAGGGACAAAGTCTAACTGTTTCAACATATCTTAATTCCAAGGAAATGGAACTCCAGGTTCAGCATAGTAATTTTAAGATCAGATTTTTAAAAAACCCTTCACTGTTTAAATTTTCAACTTTAGCTGATTGCCAGAAATAGTATGCAATTTTATGATGTATAATCACAACATGCAATGCTATGACATTACAAATCAAATAGCAGGATGTTCTGCTTTTGTGTGTGTTTTTAAACAAACTACCAAAAATATTGAATTACTAAAGGCAATATCTTGTTGATCATATTCACATTACATTCAGATACCTTTTTTTATTTCTAATGCTAACACCATTGCGGGGGCTGGACTAGACGACCCTTTGGTTCCTTCCAGCTCTAAGATTCTATGATTTGTGTTTGCATGTCCTGTTAGGTTTATTGCATCTGCAACTACTGAAGAAACATACTCCTGAAATATTTTACTCAAAGAAAACCCCGTAAACCACTTTAAAAGCAAACATGCATTTAAAAAATGCATTTAAAATATCTCAGCTATGTCACAAAATGTCATAAAGAAATCTACCCAATCCATCCAAAATTATTTCAATCAGGCTTAAGTTTGCGACCAGCGTTCTCTAGTCTAGAATCCCAACACTGGCTTAATCTTTTTCACCAACATGGTTCTGAAAGAGCAGCAATTGTATACATAGCTAGTGCTGAATAAATTCTCAAACTCTCCTTTTAATAAGTTGAGAAAGCTTAAACGACAGCTGTATCTCAATGGCAGAAATGATTAACTCTCTGCTGAAGTCACCAGCACACGAAATTGATATACTGTTAAAGAGAGCCAAAATAAATCTCTCTTTCACGTGTAAATTACTTTGCTCTCTTGTCTACTCTTTCCCTTACATTTTTTCACTATATTAAAGATTCCTCAACATTTTCTCCTATGTAACTTAGATAACTAAATATTATAACTTCAACCTCAAAAACTAAAAGCATATGCTAGGCTTTCATTGTTCGGAATGATGGGGAGAGAAAAATGCCATAATTTACTAAGACTACTGCTGAGCAGAACTCCAATGTGAAACACTTCAACTCTTATTTTCACTAGAAGTGTTCTTAAGCAGGCATTCAATAAAGAAACAAAATTAAAATCCAGATTCAGCATCTATTATCTAGTGATAAGCTATTTCCCATTCAGTCTTCCTGTTCTAGGTTAACAGCTGTAGTTCTACACAAAAGCAGCTGTATCACTATATAACAATGGTTCTCAAACCATGACCACCACAGCATGCTGGTGAGTCTTAGTAGGTTGCCAGTCCTATATACTCTTCAGGAGTAAACTGAACACAGTAGAACTAAGCTCTGAACAAATATGCACAGCATCAGACTGCCTGTGAAGGATTCCCAGGACCCATTGTAGGATCCAGTGTCTTGTTTCTGATCTGTACAAGCATAAGATTAAATGACTCTGAACCACACTCTGGGGCCCCACAATAAGAGATGCAATCTGAGAACAGATTAGTAACAGGAGAAATAGCACTGGAAAATGGAAAGGAAAAAAAGAGTGGTTTTATAACACCTTTTTATACTCCAATATCCTTACAGATACAAAGAAACGTATTTTACAGTATGGGTAATTCTTTAGTGACCAATGTAACATTTGTAAGCTTCTTTACACACACATATATATAAAACATTAGGCACAGCACATAATATTTACTCTGATAAACATTAAACTGTTTGTTAGCTGCCTTGATCTGCCCTACAAAAATAATCAAGTAATATGTCACAGATAATTTAAATGCTTTCTTTTTAAAGAGAAAGGTAAAGGGGCCCATGACCATTAGGTCCAGTTGCGGACGACTCTGGTGTTGCGACCCTATCTCGCTTTATTGCTGAGGGAGCCGGTGTACAGCTTCCGGGTCATGTGGCCAGCATGACTAAGCCGCTTCTGACGAACGAGAGCAGCACACGGAAACGCCGTTTACCTTCCCGCCAGAGCGGTACCTATTTATCTACTTGCACTTTGACATGCTTTCAAACTGCTAGGTTGGCAGAAGCAGGGACCGAGCAATGTGAGCTCACCCTTTCGCGGGGATTCGAACTGCCAACCTTCTGATGGGCAAGTCCTAGGCTCTGTGGTTTAACCCAGAGCGCCACCTGTGCCCCTTGCATAAGTAAAAGAAACATGTAAAATACCATTTCGAAAAACTGTTGCTTGGGAAATTATCCTTAAGTGATATGAAAATGAAAAAGGAGTCTGTAAGGTGACGTTTTCATGGAATTATCCAGTGTTCCAAGTATCTGCTGTTTGTGCATTTATAAAAATATTCTGTTGTCCTTTTTCTCATGCAATGGAAACCCATTTACCAATGGCAACACTTTAACTTTCTGCTTTTCACAGCTGCATCACCAGTCGAAATATATAGATTTTTTTTTTAATGTAATACCATACAAATAAAATTGAAGCTTTGACTTAAAATTTAGGTGAGAAAAATCCATGCAAGAATTCAGTGATCTGCTTCAACCACAACATTAATCCATAGTTTAAAATGAACTTTGGTTGAATGCACGCAAGTGCTTTGCTCCTTCCCAAGGCCTCACTATGTTGCATGGGAACAAGTCAGGTACATGCATTTTCCCAAGCCATATTTATTTTTGCCCCACCCACCACTGGTATGTGGGCCCTGGAAGGTTGGGGAAGTTCCAATCCATCTCTCAGTCTGAAATAGTTTCCCCACCAATGTTCAGTATAATTTGGAAAATACTACACAATTTAATACAAACATGTCACTGAGATCATCAACAACTGGAAGAACTAATTTCATTATCAGACAACCCATCTCAATTTATAAATTCAGTATTGAATTTGATCCCACTTTCAGCACATTTTTGAGGAACAAGTAAGCTACTCTATATAACAATATACCAGCCATAAATTTCACTTCAGCATTCATACTTGAATAAGTGATTTATACAAGAAACCAAATCAGATCATAAACTCTTCCATGCATACCCTAACCAAGTTGGGATGCCAGAGTTATTCAGTGTAGTTTTTCCATATACAGTTGTTTTGGACAGAAAATACATTCCTGTATAGCTGTGATCATGAAAAAACAACTATATTTTAGGATTTTTTAAATAAAAAAACCTCAAATAGAATGATCTTATCTTCCAATTTAATTCCAACTCCGCAGCCAAACCACAGTCTCACTCAAAATGCCAAGAAAACCATGAGTTTAGTTGATACACTATTTATTTAAAACTTTGTTTCTAGCAAGCAAGTATGATTACAATCAGAATTGTGATCACAAACTCATTATGTCTAAAATATCAAGAGCCAATATTAACTGAAAAGGCAGAGTTCAATCTCCAAGGACAACAGCCACTGTGATGATGGGGATGAATTATTTAATTCTATATGTGCAAATGTGAATAAATACCAAACTCCACTTATAAAGGCTGGCAAGCTCCCAATTTTTATGGCTACCCTCCTTGTGTTTACAAAGGTAATCAGAAAAACCTTTCTGGAATGTTGAACAGTCTCCCTGCTGCCAGGCACAGCTGGAAGAAGTGCTACTGTGTACTCATGCAGGCCTATGAGTCAGGGCAAACTGGTCACTGAACTGCTTATGCTAGCAAAATCATAAAGTGAGCATAGGCCAAATATCTGCCTCAGAAAAATGTTACTGAAACCATTAGCTGCAGGCAGTCACACAACTGTATCCTGTCTTAACAAGCCAGGATTCGCGTGGGCTGCATAAAAGCACATGGAGCCCCTTCGCTGCCACTTCGCTCCTCTCTTCATGCTAGTGGTGACACGAATCTGGTAGCTGCAGTTAAACCACAGCTTCCCACTACATGCAAACATGGACCATGGTTTCCAAACAAGCCAGATTCACAATCCAATTTGAAATCTCCGAGATCCTTTTTGAGAAGGGGACACCAGACTGCACAGAGCATTCCAAATGAGGTACAGAGGCTGTAATAATGCATCAGCAAAGAAGGAATGAACCACACCTCACTCAAACGTGTAGACTAATGGATAATGTAAATGTGGATGTTTGTGTAGACAAGCATTGTTTGCTCCTTATTTTCTGATAAATATGAA
Source organism: Podarcis vaucheri (assembly GCF_965113315.1). NCBI lineage: Eukaryota > Metazoa > Chordata > Lepidosauria > Squamata > Lacertidae > Podarcis > Podarcis vaucheri. The sequence continues at coordinate 33,919,924 of NC_138761.1, forward strand.
ATGGAACATAAAAAGCAGAAACAGAACTAGTGATGAGTTAAAATGTCAAATAGCCAGGACTTACCAGTCACCTGTTTTCTTAGTTTTTCGATTTCTTCTTTTAAGCTTTTAATTTCTAAATCTTTGCTTGCTGTTAATGGACCATCTACAGTTGAATAATGCAGGGCCTGGATTGTTTGTGTGGACTCTTTTTTAAAAAAAGAAAGGGAGGGAAAGAGACACTTGTGAGAGACTGCATCCACAAGTTTCAATCCAGTTACTGAGCATATAGGAGTTACTGGACCTTGAGACCTTGCATAAAATACTGCCCAAGGAATACCCAAGGCAGTGTCTATGGCCTGGTAGCTGTCAAAAACACATATCATCTGTTTCACATGCAGTGAAGAAAAAGAATCTTTAAAGGATCAATAAACATTTTCCTCACTCAAAATAGCTTGGACTTTCCCCTTTTTTGAGAGCAAGAAAACAGCCCTATTCCCCTTGAGTGGCCGGGAACATTAGGAACATGTGCATGAAACTGTCCAGATGTTCCCATGTTACAGGAACAAAGGATGGACAACCTGAAGTAAAAATAAGACCAAGTAACAGCGTTTGCACTGAACGTATAAAACAAGTACTGTTTATGCCTATTTAATGTGAAATCATGGTTCCTTATGTCTAGCAAAACAAATGATGCAATTAATTCTTCAAATCCTTTGTCACTTTATCATGATATATTAAGGTTTCTGCTAATGTCTCCTTTTCTTTTTTCACTTTCCTCCTTCTCTTGGAGTTTCACAAGTTTTGGTGGGAAGTCCTTTTCTTCTCTATACAGGACACTCCCAACCAAACAGGGGTTACGTTCCAGGGATAGCATGCAAAGCCCAAATCATGCATGGTCAAAACACATTGTGTTCAATGGTGGTTGCGATTGCCTAAGTCCCTTTTCCCTAAGTCATTTATAGATATTTTTGAAAAATCATAAGACTACTAGTTCTTCAACTGGCTTCCAATGATCATTTTTACTAAGCTGTGACTATGGCAAATTTGGTAAGTTATTACTCATGTTATATATGGGTAATATATTCATTTTATCCAATGAATATATTAAATGAATTTAATTCAAGTAAATGATTAAAGATCCTTCTTATAGGAATACCTTGTAGTTTTCTGCTAAGTTCAAGTTTTTCCTGCTCCAGGCGCTTTATTCGCCTCTCATATGCTTCTGTTGCTAAGGTATCCTCAAGTGTCCTTTGAACGTTGGCATCGAGATCCATAGCCCGTTGCCCAGCTGCATATCTTAGACTACTGCGGTCTGAAAGGACACTGCGAAGATAGAAACATGAAAAAGCCAACTTACTCATTATTCCAGCAGTTCAACTATTTTATCACATTACGATAATTTAATTCGTTTTTTAAAAAACTGCATGCAACATTTGCAAATTACTCTAAAATACAGGCATCATACACATTTTTTAAAAAAGTGGTACAGATTCTGCCTATTTCACACATTATGTAGTGGCAAACTTTGATTTGCCACTCCATGTATTCACAACAGCAGTCACACCAGTCATGGCATCCTGAAGAATGCACCTGTATGGTACAGTGTTTCCAAACACTGCTGAAAACACATTACATTCTTAAACTTGAGTACAACCTACACACACTGACCCAAGAGAAAGTTCCACTGAATTTAATGGAGCTTACTTCTGAAATCGTCCTGTATAGGACTGCAATATTAAAAACATTTTATGTGTACATCTAAATAATGTAGTGAGTGACGTGACCTACTGTGTAGGCTCTGCCCTATGAGTGCCCTATGAGTGTGTCATCAGATGATCAGTTCTCCGCATAGCTAAATAAATTGTGCCTGAACATTTTGTTGTGTCATTATGATCCAGCGAACTACTATTTCTCACTTCACTGAAGAAAGAAAGCAATACCTAGCCTCTTATTATATTTGTATTCAGCCATTGTTCAAGCAATAGGAAGGAAACAGAAATATTTTACATGTTTACATTTGAATTGGAGGAGAAATATGTCTGTTATCAACATTGCATTAGAATGCATGCTTTGTGTGACAACTGTAAATAAGATAAACTTGCCTTTTCCTAGATTAAAGTATACAAAGTCTCTTGAAAACCCAAGACTTCTACTCACCAGCTACTTGTATATGTGAATCCTACAAAGGGCAGATGATGGCCAGAAAATGCAGTATGTGTTGGTGGGGGCATTGTCTCCTGTCGGACAAAAGCAAGTTAAATTTGATGTCATTAGTTTGCAAAAGCTGATATATTACATCTGAATCAACTGAGCACTCTTCCAGGGCAAACAGCAAATAGCCTTAGGATATAAATTAATAACAGTACCTTTCCCCTGTTCTTGGTGGTTGCAATGTTACCATCCAGGAGCTGAAAAAAGCACCATAGAATTGATGCAGCTGTCTTTCCTGGGCCTTTATGATACTGCAGCCCCCTTTCTAGCCCAGGGCTTCTCATTCCCGGTAGCACTCAACAATCAAAAGTAGAGAGGTAGATTGCGAAAAAGCAGCCTGAAGACTGCATGTCAATGGGGAGTAGTGGGACCAACTTTATGGAACTCTCTCCCAACAGAAATCAGGCAAGTACCTGCTAAGTTTCAGGTGCCTTGTTAAATTTTTTAATTCCAGGAGGAATGGAATCCCAGAGAATGGGACTCTGGTGTTTAAATTACTAATGTTTGATATACGTTTCATATTTTGTATGTTCTGTTTTTTTATTTTGTAAGCTGCTTTGGGACCCAGATGGTGAAATGAAGTATACATTTTTTAAATATGCTATATATGCTATATGCTTTCTCTCCTGGGAAGGCAGAAAAGCTTTTTTTTAAAAAACTCATTGTTATTTTAAGCCTTCTTTGCAAGTCAGCATGCAACTAACACACCATAAAAACAAATTTTAAAAAACAAACAGAAAGCCCCCTCAATTATGGTTTATTTTGTACTTCTTTCGGCTATAAAAACAGTAAGGTATCTTCTTGAAATCTAAAGTATCTGATATAAATGCTGTATTTTGGGCATATTCAGTCCAAAAAATGGGACTGGAAGATCAAAGTTTGCAGAAGTTGCTCTGGAGTAACTTACAGAATTCTTTAAACAATCATCATCTACATCAAAATTTGATGTATCCGTTGGACTGCTAACTTCAGGGATGTAAGGTGCTTCGCAGTTTCGAATGTTATCCCAGTCAATCCCGGAAAAAAATGGGTGGCCTTTAAAGTCTTCTATTCCATTCTGCCCAAGTCTATGCTCTCTGCTACAAATGAGTCTTCGAATTAGGTCCTTGGCGTTTTCAGACACATCCGTCATTTGGACAGGAAACTGAAACCTCTCCTTAAAGAAAAAAAGATGGGAGAATTAGGATCATACTGTGAAATAAAATAAAATAAAACAAAACAGTTCAGTGTTATAAATAGAACAGTGCCATATTTCCTAGTATTTCTATGGCAATTTCTTTATAATTGAACCAAGACAACAACACATGGTCCACTCACTAATGTATGTGTTTATAAATGCAGCCTCAGTGGCTAGTAGGACTTCTTAAAGGAAAAACAGTGGCAGTATCTTTAATTCATTTCTACTGCTATTATTTTACAGTTAAATATGTTAATTTTGTCAAGCAAACAGCACTCCATTACTCAATGAATTATCCAATCACTTTCCAATAATGTTACACAGCCAAAATATATTAATATGTAGTGATTTCCTGCTTGGCAGGGGGTTGGACTCGATGGTCCTTGTGGTCTCTTCCAACTCTATGATTCTATGATTATAGGACTTCCACTAGGTCCAAGCTAAAAATATCATTATAAAGTAAAACCTGAACATCTGAGGTCAACAAAGACAGTACTCTAAGCATTGAAGCAGCTAAAAGCCAAGCCTATAGTTTATTGAAGCTAATATATTCTCTTGGTGAAACAATCAATGTTAACATCTTAAGGACAATAAAGCACTGAGCAGAATTGCTGGTCAACTGTTCACAAATACTGCCCCACTCACTTTGTGGTTCATTATCTTTCCATATGTCTCCACCAGGGATTCTGCATAAAAGGGTGTTTCACCATAAAGCATTTCATACATGCAAACACCAAGGGACCACCAGTCACATTCAGGACCGTACTTTCCTTTCCCATCTTCCATGGCTTGCAGGATTTCTGGAGAGATATAATCTGGTGTTCCAACTGCCACTGAAGACTGAACCTGAAGAGACAATAAATTCTATTACTAAAATGATCTCTAATATTATGTGTGTTTCTGTACTGTTGTGAATATATATATTTCTGATTTGATACTGCTACTGAGGACCCGAATGGTTATGCCCCTTGTCACGCGACGGAGAACCTATCAAATCTACGCTTCAGGTAAGATCAATCATTCTTTTCATGTGGTGATTTGCCCAAGGAGATGAAAATAAAGGAAGTAGCTTGACAGCAGGCCATGAGAATGTTACAGGCAAGACAAGTCTTTAATAAAACATTTCCCCCCCCCATTACAATATTTACTTAAAAGCAGCATTCTTATTTAGTTCCCAACACTTGAAGTGAAATGCTGTGTGTGTCTGTATTCCTATAGTCTTGTACTGTATTTCTTCCAGACAATGTCAAACATTTTAGGAGTCTTCCATGCCAATGAATCTTTTCATTAATGTCAATCGGTCCACTTTGAGTAAAATTTAATTGGATACCCCAAATTCTGTAAGATTCTGCATTTAAAAAGATACAGCAAATAAGCTTCACTTCTCCTGTCATGTATTTATTTTACAGATATACTGTATATAATTACAGATAGCTATAATGAATGAAATAGACAGAGGACTGAAGTAATGAAATTTATTAAACATTAATGGACAATAATGGTGAAAAGTGAATCAATCTAATCAATTAGTCACCCAGATAAAATGTGTAATTACATTACCATAAAACTATAATTTTTACAGAGGTACTGTATATATTAAGAAATATATCAGATAAATTATCAAATATATTATCAAAAATTGTAGTGGCAGACTAGGGACAGAAATGAAGGTGACTAAAACTATATTTTAGCTTTGTTTTTATTATTATTTACCGTTCCATCTTCCATCAGTTTCAGACAAGAACCAAAATCTGCTAACCGAATATGTCCATTCATATCCATCAGGATGTTGTCTGGTTTGATGTCCCTGTAAAAGAAATTTATTTGGGTCATTCCATGTTGTTTTTCATTATATTGAGACAAGTGTAATAAAACATTTTGCATTCAAAATTATTTGTGTATCATTTTGGAGACAAATGAGACTAAAACGTATTTCTTTGAGGGGTCATCATCTGATTAAAGAAATCTTAGGTCAATTAATTATATAGCATTTTATCAATTAATACATCATCAATTTAAATGTGCACTGAATTTTTCATATGACGTTAAAACAACAGTTCTGAACAACTTTTTTATTTTTTGAAAAAAGATGATACTTGCATGTGTCACAATAAGCATAACCTTAGAAAGAGCAATCCTTCAGAAGTCACCTGCAGTTCCATAAATGCCTTATTTTTATTTTTTTAAAGTAAAACGTTAAATAAAATTTGCTGCACAATTAATTGGAAGCATCCTTCTGGTTGATCAGAGCTATGGCAAAGAGGTTCTTCCCACATGTTTCTAAGCAGAAAAAACGTGTAATTGATTGGACTGCCCTTCAAAGCAATCCCGGGATGAAACCTTGCACCCCAATTGTTATTATGAGGGCTAACTAGCTTTCACTGTATTGGCCTAGAAAAGGCCGCCTTGAAATGCAGTCTGAGCATGCTCAGAGCTGTTCCCTAAAGCCACGCCCATACCTCAAAGGATAGTCATTGCAAATAGCCAGGAGAAAGGTGTGGTTCCAAGTTTGAGAAGTTTGTTTTTTAAATTAATATTTATTAAGAGAAAATTATGGTAGAGACAGCATCTTTCTATACTGCTTACCTTTTGCTTAATCATTTGCAGTTATTTTGATGTTTTGCATTACTGTTTTTCTCTGTTTAAAAATGCTGTGTGTGTTTGGCTTCGGTGAGAACAAGATGCTGGACTAGATGGGCATTTGGCCTGACACAGAGGCTCCGCTGTGGTGATTATACAATGTACAATAGGCAGGAGAGAGACGGTTTACTGTGATTATTCCTTATTAATCAGAAATAATCCACCTCAGAAATTTTACATATTTATAAATACTCCATCAAGGAAATACAGAATCGTTTAAAAGTAGTCTGTGGTTACTCTTTGGTTATCTCAAGCAGAGTTTTCCAGACGTTTCATGTTGGTGACACACTTTTTAGACATGCATCAATTCGCAACACAGTAATTCAGTTTTAATAGCAAATCAGAGCTTAAATTAACCCCTTTCCGAGAGTTTGTGTAACACACCGACACCCTAAAGTGTCACAACACACAGTTTGGAAAGCTCTGATTTCAGGTAAAACACATGCTGATTGATACTAGCATGGGAAAAAATATGTGATATTACATATGTAACTTTTGGCAAAATATTCTATTATTAAATAAAATTTGTTCCTAAAGCATGTACTTTTCTTAATACTAAATTTTTCTGACCAGACTTTATTCTGAAAATAGTGAAGTATCTGCTTTATGGTATCTGGCTTTCTTTATGAATTTAAAATGCTAACAAAGCAAGCAATAACACACAACGGGATATACATTCACCAGCCAACATACGCACGCCTTGGGCGTACTCAGTTACTGGTGTTTATTCATGAAAATACACACACACACACTGTACAAATCTTGGCCAGGGAATGCATGCCTCGTCATGTTTCACTGCACTTACAAAATAGTCTCTTGAAAAAATACCCTAGTTTAATATACAAAAGGGAAAGGGAGGAAAGTATAAGGAGAAGTTTTGTTAGATGCAGGTTATATATAGACATTCCTATAATTCTAGCTACATATATGTTCACTTTTATTGCACCCATATCCATAATGGATAATTGATTCAAAAGTTGTGGCTTATTTATAATTGTTCCTACCAGAAAAAAACTGACTCAAAAAAACCCCACAGGGGTGCTTTCAAGTACGTTTTACACAGAGTACACCTATTGGAATTAATAGACCTAATTTAGTCATATTAAATACCGTATTTTTCGCTCTATAACACGCACCCGACTATAACACGCACGTAATTTTTAGAGGAGGAAAATCCGTAGGCATGCCACCCGTAGGCATTCCCTCCATAACACGCACAGACATTTCCCCTTACTTTTTAGGAGGAAAAAAGTGAGTGTTATGGTGCAAAAAATACGGTAATTTCAATGGGTCTACTCTGCATAAAACCTAGTTGAATATCAAGTCTGATTATAAATCCATTTGTCTGGTAACAATGAGCATAAGAATTGAGTGAGGTAGATAATGTACATAACTTTTGAATCCCTTACCAATGACCTGGAAAATTGTGCCCAGCAAGGGAAATGTACATGTATCTTGAGTTAGAGAAACTAACATACACAAACCACTTCCTAATAATTTGTCGTATTTGTCCTGTACCTTTACACATTTCTAGATGTCATCACATACCATGAAATGCAAAGTCTTCCCAACAGTTAGCATCCCTTGCTCCATCCTGCTACACTTCCCTAGTTTCAGAATCGAGATCTCTCCTCTGAACGCCCAGAAAAAAATGTTCAGCCTACTTCCCCTACTGCCCCCTGTTGCCATCACACTGGTTTTACACTATGGTTGTTGTTTTTTATGCCTCCTCACCCTGCCCCACAGGGGCCTGGGACTTGTCTACACTGGCGGAGGAAGAGGCGGGCAGGGGGAGCGCACCGCCCCCAGCAGTACGATCCCAGTGGGTTTCCATTGTGTCTGCCCCCCGCCCGCGCTGGGCGCCCTGCCGACGGCGCACCCCGCCCTGGGACGTGTGCCAGCCCTACCCCTGCCTGCTCTCTGGCCCCGGTGCTGGAGCATGAAGCCCCGCCACTGCTTGTCTATCCATTCCCAACAGCAAGGGCAGGTGGACTGGCTGGCTGGGTTCCCTCACTCGCTTGCTTGCTTACTCTGAGGCTGCCTCAGCTCCTGGCAACCAGCACAGCCTGGTCAGCCCCAGAGGACCATTTGCCTGTGGAGCTTATAGCCAGAGGCTGCTGCAACAAACAGCTGTAAAAACCTTTGGGAAGCAGAGATGTGAGAGGGCATCAGAGGAGGGAGGGAAGGAAAGAGGGACAGAGGTCAGTGTTGCCTGTGGCATCCTTGACTGTTTTCTAATTCTCATTTAGATTTTATCATCAGGTAGGGCAATGCACTGCAAAATTCAACCACCACGTCAACTCAATGAATACTGATTAGGCCATGTGAAAACCATACCGTTTGATAGAAGAGGGGTGGTGCTATTGTAACCTAAATTCATTCTGAGGAAACAGGTTGAATTTAAAACTGCAGGAAGCACCAAGGGAAATTAGTAAACATGTTACCAGCTGATCCAATTTGTAAAGCTCAAGGAGTAGACAATTGTAAGGAAATGAGATAAATAATCTTCAGCTGAAACATGACAAATTGCAACAATTATGGAATACTATTCCAAGGCTCTGGAGGTTAGCACGCCATTCGTTAATCAAAGCTAATCCTGAATTACAATGTTTAATTATTTGCAGGGCTTCCGTTTCCATTCTGTGTTTCCACAAGATGGTGATTGCATTTTTTCAGAAGTCTCCCAATCTAATTTAAAGTACAGTAAATAACAAACTTATTTTGCAAACCTTAAGTTTCATTAGTCAAACACAGTTTCCATTTCCTTTAGTTTGTTAGAAAACATGTGCTCCATACAATCACCATAAACAAGATCATATTATTGCTCTTACGGAAATTTTGTTATGATGTGTAAAAAAGAAAGAAAATGTGGTCTGTCATTTTCACAAAAGCTGTTTATCAAACTGAAACCACACAAACCCCACCCTAAAGTCCTAAAATAATTCCATTACTCTTGCCAAGAGCTTCACATTAGCAATGTGGGCATAGGCAGTACTCTACAAATTCCTGCTATAACCATTCTCCTGTTAAATGAAATGAGGTCTCACAAAACTTATGAATATTATATTTAAAATATGCATATCATGCCTCTCTACTAACAAACTTCCAAAGGTGGCTTACAAAATCAACATAACACCATTAACAATAAAATCCAATTAAGACAATTGAAAAAAATCAATCAAACCGTAAAATCCAATTTAAGGAAACAGCAGCAATATATGGCAGCAATAGGGGGGAAACACTTTATGAACCCTTAACTTGCCCCTCAAGTCTCCTTTATGAAGGCAGGAGCTAGAAGGAAGTTTCCTTGAGGTATTTTTTTGCCTTGCTCTAAAAACTTCTCACATGCAAGTCAAGAAATAACCACACTATCTAAGCCTAAATTGACTCAAAGCATTACTGTATGTGATCATGTAAGATCACCATACAGTCGTATCTTGAATCCCAAATGCCTTGGTACTCAGACGTTTTGGCTCCTGAATGCCACAAACAAAGTAAGTGTTCCAGTTTGCAAATGTTCTTTGGAACCCAGATGTCTGACGGGGCTTCTGATTGGCTGCAGGAGCTTTACAGGGACATGGGTTGCGCTGTGATCCAAACCAGTGAGCCTAGGGCTTGCTGATTGGAAGGTCGGCGGTTCAAAGCCCCGCGACGGGGTGAGCTCCCATTGCTCAGTCCCAGCTCCTGCCAACCTAGCAGTTCAAAAGCACGCCAAAGTGCAAGTAGATAAATAGGTACCGCTCCGGCGGGAAGGTAAATGGTGTTTTCATGAGCTGCTCTGGTTCACCAGAAGCGGCTTAGTTATGCTGGCCGGAAGCTGTCTGCGGACAAAAGACCGGCTCCAGTAAAGCGATATGAGTGCCGCAACCCCAGATTCGTTCACGACTGGACTTAATTGTCCTTTACCTTACTTCTGTGATTTAACATTCTGCATTTCATATAACAGCCATCTATACAGCCTGGCTGCAAGGGTGGGAGTATTCTTGCTTTTCAAATGTGTACAGCTGCCCAATATTATTCTTGATTTAGCCATCCTGCTTGCTGTCTTTCAAGCTAGGCTCTGCATTCCTCAAAGGAAATTTTACACCAACAATATGCTCCAGAGGATTCACCCATTTGATTCAGCAATTTAAAGGATTACGGCTTTCAAGTTACAGTTTCCATACTGTGGTGCAGATTCTAAAATGCAATTTATAGGATGCCTGGCTTCTACAATCTTCCATATAAATAAATTGATATGTATTTTTTAACATGCAGACTATAGCATGATGTGTTGCTATAACATCATAAAAGGGGAAACAGGCAACACAAAGTCTATACTGCCTTCCCCAAACTGCTGTTCTTCGGATGTTTTGGGCTACAACTTCCATAACCCCGAATCAGAATTGATAATGGTCAGGGGTGGGAGTGGAACACATAATGTAAACTCGAGGTCCTACACTGCCTACCTCTGAATTACGAATTGATAAAGGTAGGCAAATGAATTAAGGTAATTGAGTTACCCATGTAAATATTTATTTCCAGACTGTACAGAGTTCCAAGAGAAAACCTGGTAGTAGCAAGGAAAAGAAAAGGAAGACAGAAAAACAATCAGAAAAACTGTAGCATGAAGTATACTTTGAAGCTGGGTTGGTAAGTCAACCATGGTTAGGATACAAACCTTGTTATTGAAAATATAAGTATTGTAGACAACTTGTTAATACCACTAACACAAGTCTGTAGCATGGTTTAAAGATTAAATAATTAAAGTCTGCTAAGTATAAGGCTAATTCATGTGAGAGCTTTTAGACCCGTGTGGTAGTAGGAGTTGCTAGCTGATAAAGGAGTAAAAAGAATAATCTCCTTAAGAATGTTACATCCATCTGTGGATACCATCTGTCAAAGGAATCCTGAAAAGGAGAAGCTAGAGAAGAATCCAAAATACGTTCAGCTGTTATAATATAAATTGCTACCTGATACTGTAACCCCAGTCTTTAGAAAGACTTTCACCTCTTTTACTTCTAACTAAATATAGGCCAGATACCTTTTATACTGTTCTATTTTGACACAACTAGCAAAGCCACTCCCTTTCTCCATGAAGAATGGACAAACACTGGCACTGACTGAGACTAGACTACCGAAGAACCGATTCCTACCATTTTACTTGTGGGGATGCAAGGTAGTACAGCCACATCAAAACATCTCTGGATTAAAAAAAATATTACTATACTATACATTGTTCCGTGTGAGTAAATCCAACTGAAGACAAAAGGACTAAGTAAACATGTATAGGATAAGGCTTCAAATTCCACTGAACAGAAAGAAAATGGAAATAAACACCACCATATCAACATACAGCAATATATGTCTGTTGTCATATACTACCATTTTTTTAAAAACCAAACAAACAAATAAATACTATTTACTTTACTATGGACTGCAATTTAGAGCAATTTCACATTTTAAGTAAATAAAGAAATTATTTGTTTATGCTTGTCAGATGGAAACTGCTCTGATTTTGGATTAGTGGAGCAGTATGCTCAAAGTAAAAATTATTGCGCAAAATCAACGAAATGGGAGATCTAATGTGCTTTGAATGGAAACGTCCATTATATACAGAAGCAAAGTTGCATTTACTTACTTACATTTATTACCCTTTCTTCAAAGAAATAAATTGCTACCTAGGTTACATAAAAATGCAGCCTATTATAAAAAAACAACAAATATCTTATATGCTTCTCAACAACCAGTAGAACAAAAATATAACAACAGACAGGCTTAGGCACAAATGTCCAAGCTAGAGCATTCCCAGAAGATGGCAGTCCAGCTTTGGCTTGAAGACTTGAAGTGAGGGACAGCCTGGGTCAAGGATAGGGAACCTCAGGCCTGGGGGCCAAATGGAGTTCTCTGATCCTCTCTACTTTACTCCATCTTCTATGTGACAGCCCTTCAAATGTCTAAAGGGCTGCCACATGGAAGATGGAACAAGCTTGTTTTGTCCTTCTCTGGAGGGTAGGACCCAGTTTAGTGCCATATATGTATACATCTGTTATCACGACCTCAAAGAAGAGCTCATCACTGTCCACAGTGAGTTTATCCTAGTCTCTTAAGGGATATTTTCCCAGCAACTAATGTGCAAGCCTCTACCCCCACAAATTAACACAGAAAACATTTCCAAGGCCTTTCTTCTCAAGGCAAGCAAACCCTTCAGAATGCTCTACTAGCTGAACCACTCACTATGTAATAGTGACCCCTGCGGCCAAGACCTCTGCCAAAACCCTCTAGGGAACAGAAAATGCCCAGGCTATTTAAAGGTTGTTTAAAAAGGGAAATGAAATACAAACTACAGAGCAAAGTGGCTGTAAAATTTTGATATAACTTTTCCAAGTTTTAATTGCGGAACACTATTATTCTGCTATTGAATGTCCAAATAAAATGGCTAAGAGTGCCCTTAATAAACTCAGTATTATTTATCTAGGTTATTAGTTCTCAGGCTAAAAAATGCTGGAGCTAAAAGGGTATTCACAGCGACACTGTCTCTTTCCCATCCCTTTCCAAGCAAGTGGCACTAGCCACTCCAAGTGAAAGAATATCATACAGCCCTACAACAGTTCTTATATTTTCCACTTGGCTGGGCGGGGGGGTGGGTGGGCCCTGACTGACTCCACCTATAAAAGTTTAGGATGCTGAAGAGGCCAGATACCATCTTGGCAGGGAGACCTGCTCCTTGATTTGCAGACTTTTTTCCACCGGGTCTGGGAGGACTGACTCCAGCTACAAAATAAAAAAATTCCTTCTAGTAGCACCTTAAAGACCAACTAAGTTAGTTCTTGGTATGAGTTTTCGTGTGCATGCACACTTCTTCAGATACACTGAAACAGAAGTTGCCAGATCCTTCTATATAGTGAGAAGGTGGGGAGGGGTATTACTCAGAAGGGTGGTGGGAATGGGTGATTGGCAGATAGCTGAGATGAGCCTGTTGACGACTCTTAACGACTGCAATAGGTCTTACAGGAAAAGGCAAGGGGTGAGAAGGTGAAAAATGGCTTGTCATGTATAATGAGATAAGAATCCAATGTCTTTGTTCAGACCAGGTCTTTCCATGGTTTTAAGTTTGGTAATGAGTTGCAATTCAGCAGCTTCTCTTTCCAGTCTATTTCTGAAATTCCTTTGTAGTAAAACAGCTACTTTGAGATCTTGTATAGAATGTCCTGGGAGACTGAAGTGTTCTCCTACTGGTTTCTCTGTTTTGTGATTCTTGATGTCAGATTTATGTCCGTTTGTTCTTTGGCGTAAGGTTTGGCCTGTTTGTCCAATATAGAGAGCTGAAGGACACTGTTGGCATTTGATGGCATACACAATGTTAGACGATGAGCAATTAAATAGTCCCGAGATGGTATGTGTGATGTTGTTGGGGCCAGCTACAAAAGTTAAGGTTGCTGAACAAACTCTTGGGTTGGGGCATTGTAGGGGTTTTGCTGCTCTTACTGATATTATTTTTTTTGTATCTATTTTATATTTTATCATTTATATGGAAATTGTTCAATTTGGTTGTGTATTTTTTATGTTCTATTTATTCTTTATGACTACCTTTGGCTATGTTGTAATTATGCATTTTTTCATATTGCAAGCCACCCTGAGTATGGTTTGAAGTATGGAGAGGTAGCATACAAATAAAATTATGTATGTATGTATGTATGTATATTCTTATAAAATATTCTAAATTACATTCCTTTCTTATGCCTGAAAATGTCTCAAAATAAATCTACACATTCAATTATCTAATTACAGTCCCTGTTAAAATGAGCATAAGCTACTTAGAGACCATCATGTTAGTAAGGCTAGGCTAATAAGGTAACCTATATATGAAAGGGAGGGAGGGAGTGATGAAAATATCCCACTGCATAATGTCAGGTGGGGGTTGAAATTCAGGCCTGATTAAGTAGATCACAAATCCAAACTAGTAGGAACGTTAATACCTGTAATCTCTTGTGGGCTATACAGAATCTATTTTAAAATCTTCAGGAAAGATAGGGGGGGGTCAGATAATTCAAGTATGTTTATCCCTCATGTATTTTCCAAAACATTATCTTTCAAATTACTTTGTCCAGAAATAAGCAGTTTGTGAGCAATTTTAAGGGAAACCCATACAGATATTCATGGAAAAGTGAAAACCCAGAAACAGAGAGAGAATTTTCTACAGCAGGGGTAGACAAATAGTAGATCTGGATCTACTGTTAGATCTCTGGGTAATTTGAAGCAGATTGGCAACCATTTTTGACTCCTAGTTGTTTAAACAATAGCAGTAATAGCACGCCACCTTTCTTAATCATACTGCTGAAATGAAGAAAATTAGGGGTCAACAAAAGTGAAGATGGTTCCGTTATGGGACTCATAACTCTTTAATTCCAGGTGTCTATCGTTTGCGCCAGGTTAGTAAGCCCCTTACAAGGAGATATTGATTATCCAGCTGGTCACGCCATTTCTGCATATTTTTCTGCAAGGAAACCAATCAAATTCACCCTCTGAAGCAGGTTTGCAACACTAAGAAGCCAAGAAAAACCGAGCATTAAGAATAGATCATATTTTCCATTCAGTGAACTAATAATTAAAAATCAAATCCAAGGAATGCAAATCAAGGATTAAAAAATATTGCCTTCCCTCCATTTATTTATTTTCTTATGCCAAGTTTTAAGAATTATAGCATTAAAGCAAATTCTATCATTATTATTTTGCTGGTGAGCATTAAATACTATATAAGGAGCATATCAGCTACTTATAAAATTAGAATCACTTGCCAGTTAACCCCATTGCCACTCTTTAAGCAATGCTATTTATTATTTAGCTGCCTCTTTGTTTTCCAACTAGCTAACAAACGTCTTGTAAGTGAGTGCTTGTGATCTTTTCTGAGGTGGAAATAATTCAAAAGTAAGAGCCCTTGCCATTATGCAAATGTAATTATAAATCTCTATTGCTGATAAAATTTCAGCATTGCATGCAACAGAAGTAATACATGTAAAACACGTGCACGCTAGGAATTCTAAATATTATAAAGGGCTAGTAGTAGGCACACTTCCGAAACATGTGTGTTTACATACACTGTGTGAACAAACATTCATAGCAGCTGGTGAGCAAAGAATGAGGTGTTCTTAATTTACTTTATGGACTGATGTTTCTTTTTCCTCTTACAGATAGGTAGCCGTGTTGGTCTGCCATAGTCAAAATAAAAAAAATCCTTCCTGTAGCACCTTAAAGACCAACTAAGTTAGTTCTTGGTATAAGCTTTCGTGTGCATGCACACTTCTTCAGATACACTGAAACAGAAGTTGCCAGATCCTTCTATATAGTGAGAAGGTGGGGAGGGGTATTACTCAGAAGGGTGGTGGGAATTGGAGATAGCTGAGATGAGCCTGTTGAGAGTCGTCAACAGGCTCATCTCAGCTATCTCCAATTCCCACCACCCTTCTGAGTAATACCCCTCCCCACCTTCTCACTATATAGAAGGATCTGGCAACTTCTGTTTCAGTGTATCTGAAGAAGTGTGCATGCACACGAAAACTCATACCAAGAACTAACTTAGTTGGTCTTTAAGGTGCTACAGGAATGATTTTTTTTATTTTGTCTTTTTCCTCTGTATCTCTCTCTCTCTCTTACACACACACACACACACACCCCTCCATTGAGGAGATGTGGTCCGGGGTGGTGGGATGTGTGCCAAATGGTTACAGATAATCTCTTCCCATGCTTCAGAGGAGGTCTTAGAAGGGGATTGTTTAAAAGTTTATTTCCTCCTTTTCACTGTCCAGATTTCTCTCCCCATGCACACGCACACACACACATATAAAGTACTGAGGTTCAAGGCGAGCAGCCAGTCTTTAGCACTTTGTAACACAATGGAGGAAGGATATGGAGGGAAAAAATGGTTCCTTCCCCACTTCCTCCGGATTCCATTCAGTAAGCCCTGTACAAGATTCCCATCCCATGTTGCCTGGAGCCTAAACAGGAGCAAACCTGTTAAGGCCTGGGGATACACAGCAACCTTGGGTGGTGGTGGTGGGGAACAGCCTCACTTGCTCTCAGCTTAATACCATCTTTAGGCTCTTTCAAGTTGCTCTCTGGTACTCATGACCTTGCCCTATGTTATGAATTTTCTAAAAACCTGAATGTCAGAATCCAAGCAATACAAGGAGATATTTAGATGACTGGTTCTGAGCAAAGCTTTTTGGTTGATCAATTTATATGGGGTCCATAAAAATCCTGTTACCGATGCAGATAGGGTAATACTGGTCTTAGTAAAGCCAAATACTTCTTAACTTCTATATATCAGGTTTGCATCGAGTTCAATTTGCCCTTTCAAAATTGATTTTTTAAAAACCAGCTGTCCAGGCAGGTGGGTCAGGACCATGATGCAAGGAGGGGAATATAACCCTTTGCCCTCACTGTAGTCCCAATCAGAATCACTCCTCCACCCCTGGCAATACTGTATCTCATCTCACTGCGTCATGGTCCCAATCTCAGGCCTTCTTTTAAACTGTCTTTTAGGTTTGCTTAGTTTTTAAATCAGTGACACAAGACATAAAAGATGTCATGTCTACTTTCTACCTCTTCTGAGGTATATTTCCACCACAATGTACTCTGCTTCCTTAAAATTTTGCAGCTTGGATTTTAGCCAGTTTTGCTATTTGAAAGCAGCTGAACTATAGGGGCGATAATATCACCACTTCCTGCTGCTCAAGAAACTGTTAAGATTTCTGAAATGTTTTTATTAGCTTTTAAACTATATAAACACAACTGCACCTGAATCAATAGCAGCTCTCGACAAACCCTTTTGAAAGACATCAGGAAAAGCCTAGCATTAATTAGCCCAGCTATGTGTTGCTCAACTAGGCATATACCTCATAAAAATGCGACTCCTGATGAGCAAATCATAATTTACATGATTAGGAAAGGTCCAATTTTCTTTTAAAAGTGACAAGGTATCAACATTTAGGTTTGGCATCACTGGTAATTTAGCTGTAATCCCAGGAAGTACGACAGACGTTTTTGATCTGTCTGCTCAAACAGATAATTTTCCACCTGCTGTTTCACAGTCTCTTTGTGCAAATGCACTAAATGGTAATAAACTATTTCTGATGTCACCTGAAGTACTGAAAAAAAGGAAAGAATCAGAACACCCACTACACATGTTCCTCCCTCTTAGGTAAAGGAAAAAGCGTAATCTTTGAAAAATCACTGACGGAGAAGCAGCAAACTGTACTGGACTATATGTTGAAGCAGATACCCAAAATTTGAGGAATATCAACAGTCAACATGCATAGCTTGAAAAGTATGCATCTTGTTATCCTCCTCCCTTTTCTTGAAAAGAAGGTATATATGTATTTGAACACATAGGTCTAAATTGTTCATAGTGTTCTCAGGATTACAACTAAACAAACTGGGGGCCTATGAGGAATTGCAGGGTGGGAAAATAATTAACTGGGAAATTACACCCCCCCACACACACTTTCATATAGTACATGCCCCTGCTGAGCTTAGTCTGCTTACCTAGTCTAAACCTCCATAACAAAGTACTATAGTCCTGTTCACAGTTTAGGCAAGTAGGAAATTGCTGATGTTATAACTCTAGGAGAAAGCAAGCTTTGAGATCATACAACTCAGCCTATATGTATCCATATTATCTCTTGCTATTTCAGCCCAATTTCTTCCTCTGAAGTCACTGAAGCTCAGGATGTTATGGGGCACTGACCCTCTGCTTTCATTCTGTTTGGAATGGACTATGTAAGTAGTGGCCAGCTGCATATTCTTGTTTTCTATTAGTATTCACAAAATGGGAACCCAAAGGACTTGGGAAAGCCCTCAGTATCAAAATGGGTTGCTGAGTTCTGGAGCTAAACGATCAGCTTCCTGCTCACACAAGCTCTGAACTCTAACAGTATTGTACATTATTATTATTGTATTATTATACAAATAGGATTTTATTATCATAGAAAACCACAAAGATAAATAAACTGGAAATTTGCTTTTAACATATGTCAGATGCAGCAGATGTAATATTCCAAATGAATACCATTTATTAAGAACACAAACAAAAATCATTCTTAGGTTAAAAGCAGCTGTACTATTCTGCTTCAGACTAATTCTGTCTTTGCTCTTTAGGTTTCCTTTGGCCTCAACATAATCACATTTCATCAGAAATTCCAAGCTTAATTTCCTTACATTGCCTTGGGAAATTTCTGAAGATGACTAATAAATGCTAAAAATAAATCACTGGATTTATTTATGATGTAGGGGTATGGAAAAGAGCCCCAGTTCTGTCACTTGGCCATCTTTAACAGGCACAGGCTTGCCCAATAATAGATGGAAAGTATTTCTGGGGAGTTTTTAATCTTTGACCAATGAAGAGTACTTTGTGCTTTTGTCATAAGCAACTGATGCCTAGCATAATGGACTTGTGGCTCTCACAGATTAGCAAACAGTCCTTAGCAATCTACTGTGGACAACTATTAGATAAATGTAGCAAAGTACTGAAATGATGAAACGGGGGCTCTGAGGCAGAGTTAACTATTTGCAATTTTACAGTAAGAAAACCCTGCTATTTCCCAGTAACAGCTATAGCTGGAACTCAACTGCTGCTTCACTGCCATGCCATCTGCTTTATTGCTCTACTGATCTAGGGTTTTCTATGGCTCTACTGTGGCCAACTTGTATAAAAGAAATAATAGTGTTCAAGTGGCATTCTATAAAATACTGTTGATTGTCCATCAGTTTCATTTTTATTACATTTATATCCAATCTTTCTTCTGTCATGGAACCCAAGGTAGCACAAATGTGCCACCCAGGCGCTGTTTTGCCCATGGGTATTAAACTGCAAGTGGAATAAAATTTTGATGGGCGCATGGTAGAAAGAGAAAAGGTAAGGGAGGCCCTCCCAAATATATGCTTCTTTTGTGTGACTGAAGCTATTATCTGGCATGTTTATTTTTATCATATAACAATGTTACTATATAGGAGACAATAATCAAATGAATCAGAAAAAAGGGTCAATCAAGGTTAACTGAAAACTAATCAAGGTTAATTGAAATAAAAAATAAGAACATCAAATGTTTGACTGTTTTATATTTTCATTTAAAGTGCACAGCGGTAGCTCTATTGAACTATGTTCTCCAGCCTCTGGCTCTCTTAATTTTTTATGAGATGTTTTGGGTGAGTCATTTGTTTTAAGTATTGTGCATTATTCTTTTCTTTTCTTTTCCTATTGTTTCAATTCTGTGAACCATTACTTCCCAAGAAGTATTTAAAAAGTTACTCTCTTATGCTGGGATAACAACTAAATTAATTTCAATTAATCCAGGAATTACAGAAGGCATGTTAAGCCTATTCACACACTTTTAAAAACAAGAGCTCAGTGATCCATCCCCCTTTAAAATAGAATTAGCTAAGGCAGAGTGGAAACAAAGAATAAGACCCCCTGATAACAGAAAGGACTGGCATCCACAATCAGCCCCCAGGCCTGAGGTTCCCTGCCCCTACCTGAAGTTCCTGAAACACATGCTTAGGTTTTTGTCACCTCTATTAAGTACTGGAAAATAGTCATCTTGTCAAATGCTTCCTCTAGACAGGGAAAGTTCCCAAGCTTTCCTCTAGAACAGAGCACTGGCACATACAATCTTTTCCCTTTTCTTTCTACTGTTACAGCTGCAAGTAAAATAAAAGGGAAATGGGTCACATTTCAATGACTGGTCAAGTTAACGACTTTTGCAGTTTTTAATTTTTGAAAGAAAACTATGCCTTACAAGCATGGTTTGTGTAAACTGCAATCCAAGTGATAAAATATGTCATTTCGGATATAACGAGGAGATTTATGAAACAGGCAAGCCAGTCTCGTTGGCAAAAGCTGCAAGCAATACTAGGAAAGACATGGGAATCTGTTATGAAAGGAGTATGAGCAAGACAAGAAGCATGCCTGCAAACATCTAATTTAACTAACAGCTAATCTAACTCTGGTGTGCTTAACCATTTGAAGATGGAAAATATTACAGAATGTTATGTACTGCAGTCAAACGATGGCTCAAGATGGAAAGGCCCAAATAATTTAGTCATAGCTACTGCAGTAACGCTGACACACTGAAGGGCAGTCCTTTCTACTCTGCATCCACTCTTTTCAGTTCCACTCCTTTCCATGTCAAGCCACTGCCCATTTCTCAGAGACTTCATTGCTCATAATGCTTGCCATTTCTTGCTATGTTTAATTTCCTTGCCACATTCCTAAAATCCTTCACCACCTCATCCATGCAATCACACCATTGACACATATCACACCAGTAATGTCCACCAGCTTTCACTTGCCCTGTTATTCTCTTCAGTCTTTCTCCCACGTGTCTCTAACTGCACATTCTGCTCCTTAGGAACATCCTCCTCCTTTCCCTGAAAGTTCTAGAATCACAGAACTGCAGAGTTGGAAGGGACCACACGAGTCATCTAGTCCAACCCCTGCAATGTAGGAATCTTTTTGTCCAATGTGGGGCTCAAACCCATGACCCTGAGATTAAGAGTCCCGTGCTCTACCAACAGAGCTATTCAGAGTCCCATGTGCTACCTCCCTTTTTTCATTCTTAATCTTACTGCCCTGGAAGCTTTTGACTTTTCTTCCTGCCATCTTATGTATTTCTATTAAGTCTCAGGATCACTAGAGTTTCATCTGCTCTGAAATATCTGCTGTTGCTCTTCCCATATAACCAACTTTGATTTCAATGCTCCTTCAGCCTAACCTATCTCTACAATTCTCCCAAGTTATTTAGGTTGTAAACCTACCTTGAATTGAACCACACAACCAACCACTAATGGTTAGTATTGCGCCTCCAAACAAAAACAAAAACAAAATAACTTTGGTTCACACCATGAATCAAAATATAGTTTCCCAAATAATAACATAATATGCAATATAATAAATATGGCAATCTTCAATAAACATTCAAGGAAATTTCACAGTTAAGTAATCATCCAGCTTCCTTAGACAACCAATCTACTACTATAGTTCCTGTTGAAGTGTTGGATCTCAAGAAATCAATATTCCATTACAGTACTTTTCTTTTTGAGACAGTTTTGTAAGAAAATATATGAACACACATAGATAATATAACTGACATATCGTAGGAAAGAAAGAGTCAGTTTGTCAACTAGAAATATGTTTGGAATTCACACAACATTAACTGAGGATGCTACAATGTCCCGTGTATGTAACCTGAATGACATAAGGAAGGCACAGAACATGAAGGCCTTTAATTGCAGTTAACTCAAGCTATGTTTGGAAGGTATGCAGAACACAACTCTCTATTTAGCAGGAAAACCCTCAACGAAATGGGATAGCAAGATGGAAGTTACAGGCAAGAAAGCAATGATGCAATTTTAGGGCAACACAGTCTAGGAGAGTCTCAATAAAAGTCATAAAGCAAGCATAAAATAGGTGAGAAGCACATACCACTACAGTCATAAAGTCACTGTTTATTATATTCAGACAGTGACATTCAGTAGCAATGAAGTACGGAGTAGAACAAGATAACAGCCTCAAAATTGTGCACGTTTAGCTTTTCAATCCTCTAACTGTTCTAACGCAAATATTTTCCTTGCAGACTACAAGCAACACAGTAAATCTAGTAACCACAACCACCTTCTTCAAAAATAAAAAGGTAAAGGTACCCCTGCCCGTACGGGCCAGTCTTGCCAGACTCTAGGGTTGCGTGCTCATCTCGCTTAAGAGGCTGGGAGCCAGTGCTGTCCGCAGACACTTCCGGGTCATGTGGCCAGCGTGACAAGCTGCATCTGGCGAGCCAGCGCACCCATGGAACGCAGTTTACCTTCCTGCTGGTAAGCGGTCCCTATTTATCTACTTGCACCCGAAGGTGCTTTCGAACTGCTAGGCTGGCAGGCGCTGGGACCGAACGACGGGAGCGCACCCCACTGCAGGGATTCGAACTGCCAACCATGCGATCGGCAAGTCCTAGGCGCTGAGGTTTTACCCACAGCGCCACCCGCGTCCCACTTCTTCAAAAATACTTCATTATAATTATAACAAATTTAGTTTCAGCAGTATGTCAAGTCAAATCTTAGTCCTTTCTGTGCTGGTTTTAATCTTCTATTTCAGTAGTTATATAAGCAAGAATTGAAAATTATTTACAAGTTACACAGCAGCACAGTCAACACATGGTGCATAGGCCCAAACTAAGATCATAAATACACTAGAATATTATTGGAACACTGAGACCTCAAAACCGGAATGTTCAGAACTTCATAGCCAAGTCACAAATAGAATCCATTTGTTAAAAACACACCCACAATCTAATTCAGTGACACCCACAAGCTCGCTATCTTCTATGAATCTATCAGCTGCATATTGTTCTGCGAACCACCCAGAGACCTCTGGGTATAGGGCGATAAGTAAGTAAGCAAGCAAGCAAGCAAGCAAACAAACAAACAAATAATATACAGCACAAAACTATGCTGTCTACTCAAAATTAAGTCCAGCTAAATTCAGAGGGACTCACTCCCTGGAAAGTATTGTAGAATTTATATCTTTATATCTTAGACCTGGGATGCTAGATGCCCGCCAAAGCAGCAGTTTGTGCAAAGTTCACATGGAAGAGACAAAGTATGGTACACATAACTTATCTGGTGTGAATGAGTTCAAACAGAGATTTCACACTGTGCTATCTGCATGGATCTTGTGGAGGAATTGATCGTGTCCTTATTCTTTTATAGAAATTGGTTTCAAAGATATCAGACCTAAGCAAATATATCTGCCTGCCTTTAGCATTACAACCCTTATATGGATAATCTCTGCATTAAAAGAGAGAAAACCAGCTTCTAAATTATCTGCACAAATAAGTTTATCCATTAATTTTCTGGACACAAACCAACCAGTATTTGATCTCTTTGATGATGTATACAAGAATCAAACTTCAAGTCTCATTCCAAATGCAAGTCCTGATTCTGCAAAGCATCTATCCTAAAAACAAACCATACTTTTCATAGCAAATTTTATACAGCACACAAATTATATGCAAGTATTGTTATTCCATATGTTACTGGATAATATTTAATGCTGTTTCAGCCAAGCCTCCAAAGGACTGATTTAGTGAAACTCATACAGATGAAAAAAGTTTGAATACCACCAAAGCGTTTCCTCCAGTTTTATCAAAAAGTCAACTAAATAACAAAAAGCAACAAAATCATCTGGCTAATTTTCAGTGCTGTAATTCTTTAAAGAACAACTAAGTATTTCCCTCATTTTCTTCTGGAGCTGAAAAGTGAGCATTGCTTTAGATCAAATAGTGAAGATTCATATATTCCATTGATTATACTTACCGGTGGACATAATGCAGCTGATGTACAGAATCAATTGCTACTACCATTTCAGCCAAATAAAAGCGAGCCATTTCTTCAGGTAACCGGTCCTCAAACTTACTAAGCAAGGTAAGCAGATCACCACCCACATAATAATCCATTACCAGGTACTAGGAAAAAAGAAGACAGAAGGCAGTTATAACAAATTTAGAAAGGCAAATATGCGAAAAGCACAACAGAACTAGGGCAGGAAATACCAGTGCTGTGACAGTAATTGTGCTTTTCCTATTGCAGAACTACTGCATTCTATTCAATAGTAGAAACAGGGTATTTTAAGTTCTGTAATGCTGGGCCAACCTTGAAACTGTATTGCTATGGCAGCAGTGTCTCTTATGGAACTGCAGCATTTTGTTCTCTTCCCAATTGCAAGGGAAGATAGTAGAACACACCAGCCACATACTTTAAACATATGGTGTGTATCCACCTTTAGTGTTGCAGCTCGAGTCCTCTGGAATCAGTTACCAGTTGAAATTAGACAAGCCACCTAGCGGCTTGATCCTTAGGCAGCTACTTAAGAAGCTTATGTTTAAGAAGTCTTATCCAGAAGTAGGACCTAGTCAATTTATGAAATATTAAGTTCATTCTAGAAATGGTTTTATTGCTTTTAGAGTCCTTAGGAACAGTTTTATTGTTTTCAGAGCATATATATTTTGTTTTGAGTTACATTTTCTTTTATTGTACACCACTCTGGT
This sequence comes from Podarcis vaucheri, assembly GCF_965113315.1. Lineage (NCBI taxonomy): Eukaryota > Metazoa > Chordata > Lepidosauria > Squamata > Lacertidae > Podarcis > Podarcis vaucheri. The sequence goes on from NC_138761.1 coordinate 33,944,005, forward strand.
AGCTTCTGGCTTTGAAGCAGCTTATAAATCTGTAAAATAAATAAAGTTAAAAAATGAAGGAATTTTAAAGAGTACATTAAAGTAATACTCACTAAATAGTTTTCGTCCTGAAAGGCATAGTGCAATGTTGTAATCCATTGGTTATCTCCGTTCACTAACACATCCCTCTCTTCTCGAAAACAAGCTGTCTGGAGGGTAGAAAAATAATATTTTAGGTACTATTTCAAATAATGAAACAAATATATTTAGATAGATGCTTAGAAACACTGTAGGATTACAAGGAAGTCATCTCTCCTGCAGCCAAAGGTAATGATCTGATTACTAAGAGGTTGCATTAATCTTTAATACCAATGCAGACTCAATTTTTCTCCAGCTAAAATGGGGGAGGGAGCCATGGCCCTCCAGATGTTGTTGTACTCCCATGAGCCCCAGCCAGTGTTGCAAAAGGTCAGGGATGATGGGGGTTGTAGTCCACCAACACCTGGAGGAACACACTTTCCCCAACCCTGAACTAAAACATCAATTAAACACAGCAAAGTTGTGCTAACCATAGGAAAGCAATTTAGGGTTGGCTATGAGTAATATCACAACTTTTTTTTACTTCTCACCTGCTGACAGTTAAGGTGGCTATGAATTATGATAAGGTGGGATCCCTGAATGATTACTACTGCTGCCATCATAATATTAGCTTACCTACACTTAAGGCTGGTAGGGGATGGGGTTTTGAACTCCATAAAGAGAGGAGCATAAGATTGTAAACTGTGCCTCCCATACCTCCTTATCAATCAAGAGGTTTATTTGTGCACAGCGTCTATGAAATCAGCACAAGACCCAAAATTCCATCCAATGGAATTTCTCTCAAGGCTCCATGTATGGTATAGATTTTCTGCCTAGTATGCTTAAACGTCAAATATTAAAGTTACTGTATACAGACATGTACTAATATGAAACCAGCAGTATAATGAGAATGCTCAAGTTTTTTATACACTTTGTACAACATTAAGATCCATGCTGAGTCAAAAGAAAAGTCTAACTAGTCCAGTAACCTACTTTCCACAGCAGCCAACCAGATTCTTCCAAGGAAGCCCACAACCAAGCTGTGAGAAGGCAATTGCTCTCCCATAGCACACCTTCTCTCAGCAACTAGTATTTAGCTGCACAAATATGGAGATTCCATCAACAGCCAATGATAGACCTATGCTTCATGAAATATAACAGCTTTAACTCCCCAGAAATATATCCAACTTGTGGAAGTAAAGTTGCCTTTCTCAAACATCAACCCATCAACCCACAACCCTCTACCATGGCAAGCTGCCTTTGAAACTGGGGAAATTGTGATACTATATGGGTGGCAGCTGTTCAAAGTTGTTTGTGTTTTTTAAAAAGCAAGTTAACAATTCAACAGAGCAAAAACAAATAATTTTTGAAAGCCCAATACTGTAGTACAATGTTTACTCAGCCGAGGGATGCAATCCTAAAGACTCCTCATAGGCATAAGGCACAGACGAACAGAATGTGACTTACGGCCAAGTAAACAGTCGTTGGATTGCACTACAACTAGCTCTTCGGATCCTGACCTTTGGCATGCAATACCCAAAAGGCTAAACTTGCTCCATCCAGTTGTTTCAGGCTTCTATTTTTAACTAGAAGCAAAAGCAGTATTTTTTTTCTAAAATAATACTAACTACCATTCAGAGTTGTGGAATGAACTACAGTATACATGAGGGAATTGAGCTGCATTTTTGCATCCCACTGTTTATATTTGGATGGAGTCTAAATATCTGAACTGCCAATTTTCATTAGTTATAGAATCTACCATGGTCTGGAAGGGATGCCATTCCACATGTTAAAACTTTGTGTATGTGTGTGTAGCCATAGAGTGTGTGTTTTCTTCATGTGTGTTTGTAACCAGGCCCCCCGCAACTAGGCATTTTAATCATGACATTTTATTATAAAAATATCATGCATATTATTACTTGCATCTAAAAAATATTAGCAGTGCTTTTTGAGTTACTAGCTGCATTGGCAGGTCACAGCAAACTAGTTAATGGTCTACTGTGAACCTACAAATGGCTCCTAATTAACTCATCACCAAGTGTGTGGGAGAAACAAATGGCAACCCCTAGTTTAGCACTATGTCCAAACTGCAGATTGTGGTTATTTCAGCGCAAACAAACTGCTGGGTGAAGCCATGGTTTGTACTTGGCCATTGCTGGCATGCAGCCCCAAGAATATTGCCCCTGAACTCTCAGGCTGAGAAACATTCCCCAACACTGAGCAAGGGGAGGATCCAAGCAGGAATAGTATCTGTATCCACAGTTAAATATAGTTCACCATGATGTGGCAATGAGGCCACTAGGTTCTCATCATTATTTAAACTCGGAGGCATTTTAGATTTCAAAAAATTAACAATTGTGGTATGTAAAAAATAAAGCTAAATAGAGATAGCTTTCTAAGAGAATGTATCATAACAGAGTTGGTTTGAAAACAACCTTCCCCTTAAACTAAGGCTATTTATAGCCTATGAACTATTTTCTCTATGCAAGCTTCTCTTCCCACAAGTTCTGCTGGTTGGAATTCTTGACATCTATTGCATCTTGAGAGAAACTAACTATAGTTTCCCTCTCTCCTTCTGCTATCTGCCTAGATATTATAATGGTAGAACACAAGCTTTCACATATGAGGTTCACTTCCTGGCATTTCCAGTTAAAGAATAAGCTGGGCGGGGGAAAGGTTCTGCCTGAGGAAGGTGTTACTAGCCAGAAAAGACAATATTGGACTAGTCTGATGCAGTCTAAGGCAACTGTATGTGCACATATGTTGATATCATTTGGTTATGGAACAAGGGAGATACTGGAATTATAAGTGTGACACTCAGGTTTTAAATTCCTTTTTTACTTATAACACACAAGTAATAAATGCTATTTATAAAGTATAAGGAGTTTCCATCAACCATTACTAATATCTGTCACTTAAGGAACAAAATCCAAATAGACCACAAAATACTACTGGTACACTGATATAAATAAGGATCTGTACACAGGGGGCACACTCTTGGGCACTGTAGACGTATCTCAATCTAGTAATATGACCAAAGTGTACAGACCTATATGCTTAATGCTGAGATCCAGTAACAGAAACTCTTGGGCACATACAGATTATGGCATATTGTTCCCAGCAAGGGACCTATGCCTGGAAGTCTGGTTCTGCAAACAGAACTAGATTATTTCTAAACACAGAACTGTGTGCAAATTGTATATATGCCTAGTAGCTTTTAAGGTACTCTGTAAACACATTTTTGGGTTTCTCTGGTTGCAGAATCCATATCAAAACATCTTAGCAGACCAAAATCTGTATTTTAAAAGTTAGACATCAAAACTTGAAGGAAAGATCTTAAATCATTTTTGCAAGCAGGGTAATATTAAGCATACAAAGCAGAAGGAGTTTTGGAAATGGAAATGTTTTAGATTGGGCATTATTTCCCAAAATGTTCTGTGTTTATAAATAATCTAGTTCTGCATTTATTTCATGATATTTTATTTCAATAATGGAAGCCAAAACTAATAATCTTAACAGAAGCTTGAGTATACATTTCTTGAGAGTCTTACCTCAGCTCTTTTCAGCATCTCCCATTTATTTAATATTTTCATGGCAAATACCTTATCTGCGTTTTTCAATTTTACTACTGCAACCTGAAAAGATAAAATTAGTTTTTAATATATATCTCTACAGTATGTTCATAATACACCAATACATTTCCAGTGCAGTTCATTTTCATACAATCTTACTGCAAATAATGGTTGCATAACTTCAAATTTTACTGAAGAAATTTGTACCAACTGATGTTTAGATTTCACATATGCTGCAGTACCAAGTACAGTGGTACCTTGGGTTAAGTACTTAATTCATTCCGGAGGTCCGTTCTTAACCTGAAACTGTTCTTAACCTGAAGCACCACTTTAGCTAATGGGGCCTCCTGCTGCCGCTGCACGATTTCTGTTCTCATCCTGAAGCAAAGTTGTTAACCTGAAGCACTATCTCTGGGTTAGCGGAGTGTGTAACCTGAAGCGTATGTAACCCGAGGTACCACTGTACTTAATGACATAACCACAGACTGAGTATATTACGATTTTACTGTTTTAGGCCAGCAGATTCTATGAAGAAAATAAGAAAGCAACAGCTCAAAGGGAGCAGATCATGCAGTACAAAGACCTAAAAGAAACCTTATGCCAAATATGATAAACTCTGATGCTAAAATGTGCCCCTTCAGACTTGAAATGCAAGATGGACAGATTTTTTAATGCTCCATTGCATACAAAGTTCCCTATATGTAAGAAGATTAGCATATCTATCTCTAATTTTTATTTATTAATTACATTTATTAGATACCCAACAGCTATCACTCTCGAGGCATCATACAAAGTGGAAGAGGGATTAAAACAACAGCAATTGTGATACAGGATCCAACAATTACGAAAAATAGCAGCAACAGATTTAAAACGCAAGAAAAGTAAAAACCTATTTAAAAACTACAGAAACAGACGAATGATAACAGGAAATTTTAAAAGCAGCAGATTTTTGCCTGCCTGGGGAGTGTATTTCATAGACACAGAAGCATCACTGAGATAATTTACTACATTAAGAAGTGACCTCTTCCCACCTGCATAATGAAACAGGATATGTAATTCTATTGTCTCAATTATCATCTCAATCTGCATAATAAAAAAAGAAAGACCTTCAGTAGTTACCTGGGTAACCACTGCATCATGGCTCCTTCTTGTGCCATTGGGGTGACAGCAGAAGCCCAGGGGCCTGTGAGAGGAGTCCATGCTGTGGCTTGTTCCTATGCCAACACTGCTCCAGTTTCTAGAACAAGTCACAGCATGGACCCCTCCCATATATAGCCAGAGGTTTCTGATGTGACCTTCATGGTGTGAGAAACCACCACACTGAAGCAGTTCCCAGGCCATGAATGCAAGGCTGGTTCTAAATAAGTTTCCCTAACCCACAAGACGGGACCCTGTGAACACCAAATTCCTGATTCTATAACACTTACTTTTATGCTATATCTGTTTTTATGATACCTTTTAAGATTTGATGCTGCTTAATTTTTTTAAAATTTTAAGTTGTTCAGAAAAGCTGTTAAATAAATAAATAAATTAAATTCTATTAAACTTGTAGAAAACATAAAACGAGAACTCAAAAGTCTAATCACAGCTTGTCACATAGCAGTAGGAGTACGCCACACCCAAAATGAAAATACTCACTGATGAATGCATTTTAAGTAGTCACATTCCATACTGCCATTACTTGGAAAGGAAACTCCCAATCAATTCAAAAAATATTAACAATTATTTTTGTTTCTACCTGTTCACGCATTGGTACTCTGTGACAAAGATTTGTATCTGATTTTTCCCTTTGGGCTATCGACAAAAATAAAATAAGGTTGAACCTTGCCCTCTTGTCTATCTATCCATTCTTGGTGTGAGCCAATGAATCTGTGGGACAAATGTTGCAGCAGATGACAGCTTGATGAAAGTCTCTTTCATGAGCCCAAGCAAAGTCTCAAGCTAATACACCATGCTGAATTCTTATAAAAGTATAAAGCAGGAAACATGAAAACTTGGATGGAATAGTTATTAGTTCCCAGAATTGCTATGGTATAATAATCAAGTCTGACCTCTTCCACAATCCTACACTTGTAAAAATAAAATAGAACCCAGGAATATATGAAAATGAAGGGACAGAAGAAAATGTTTAATTTAAACTTTGTTTTGAAAATGTTTGTGCCTACCACTAGTAATAGTTAAATGTACTTCTCATATAGTATACCTGGTACAGATTTTATATGTCTTCTTTTTCTTAAGTGTTTTACTGATCAGAACTAATGTGTTCTTATCAAAAAATCTAAAAACTTCTCTAGAAGTCATCATAGCACTTTATTAGGGCACAGTTAAGGTGAAAGTAATCCTCAGAAGAAGATTATTTTCTTTTCATAGTTTATGTTATGGCACAGTTAAAAGTAATGTTGGTTGTACATGAATTTTCCCCGTTTACTGTTTTGTGTACATTTACAAAACATAGAGATGGACACATCAGTTAATTTTCATACCACTTTGTATGTGTTCACAAATTCTGGAGTAATCTGCTAAAAACAATCACATTTAAACACATATTTTGTATCAATGTATGTGATAAAATGTATGTTACATTGTGAAAGACCTGCTGGACTAGCTAAACTGACAACAGGTCCTGAAAGCTTTCTTAACTTAAGCCATTCTGGAAGCAATACTAAACTGACACTCTCAGGCTGCATGAAATTTGGTTCAGAATTACCGGGAACAATGAATTTGACTTAGGAAGCAGGAGCTGGCTATGGTACTGTGCGCTCTTCCCCTAACCTCTCTCCTCCTAAACATAAGTACACTACGTGATCCTGCCAACTAACCAGAGATCACTCTTAATCCAGCATTTGAACTCAGAATGTGAAACTGGTTTTAAATCCTGTTTAAAAAAATTAACAACGGTGAACTTATTTCCATCTCTTCTTTCCTTTGTAAATTCATTAACTGGCTAACCTACCTCTTATTTTACTCCCAAACTGGGAGGCACAAGAGGACTGTGGAAATTTGCAAGCTTTCTGGTCCGGCCAGGCAATGGTCCAATCCATACCTTCCTCTTATTTTCTCTCAAAAGTATGGAGCAACGTCTGGCAAGCAGACAAGGCAGATTCTAACTTAGCAAAATCCTTGGTGAAATCCAAGACTCAAATTAAAGTTCTTTATACATGAGATTCAAGATAAAGCAAGCAAGAAAAACAGGAGGTTGTTTTAAAATGAAAATAAACAGCATCTTATAACTAGCTCTTATACTTGAAACAGATACTAAAGTTAGTTTTAATAAGTTACATATGAACTGTAAGATACTTCAACACGCCAATCACAAGCAAGCAGGCAAAGCTTCCCCAAGTAAAACAAAGAAAATGGTATTTCTGAAAATGATCTACAGTAGTTTTATTTTGTGTTCTAGGGGGCCAATGACAAAAAAGAGGGAAGCAAGTGATCAATCAGACAGGGTGCAATTCTTTTCAGGTTTCACTAGTGATGTGAGGTTTCCAGAAAATTTAAATTGGAACATTTTCAGTTTGCATCAGAAAATTGTCTTATTGCTTAGAGAACAGCCAATTTTGCATGTTTCTTTCACTTATGCAAGGGGCACGGGTGGCGCTGTGGGTTAAACCACAGAGCCTAGGACTTGCCCATCAGAAGGTTGGCAGTTTGAATCCCCGCGAAAGGGTGAGCTCCCATTGCTCGGTCCCTGCTCCTGCCAACCTAGCAGTTCGAAAGCACGTCAAAGTGCAAGTAGATAAATAGGTAACGCTCCGACGAGAAGGTAAACGGTGTTTCCGTGTGCTGCTCTGGTTCTCCAGAAGCGGCTTAGTCATGCTGGCCACATGACCCGGAAGCTGTACGCTGGCTCCCTCGGCCAATAAAGCAAGATGAGCACCGCAACCCCAGAGTCGGTCACGACTGGACCTAATGGTCAGGGGTCCCTTTACCTTTACCTTTACTTATATACATTTAGTGAACAAAGCTAAAAACTTTGAAACTATCAAGCTTGCCTAATAATTATTTGCATCAATTCATTATTAGTAATGAATTTATGAAAAGGAAAGATTTCTGTGGAAAAATAAAAGCACTGGAATGTTTTCACCTTTCTTCGTGAAGACATTTTTATTGTAATTTTAACAGTTTTTTATTTCAACAGTGCTGTGGCTTTATGGGAACTTAAAAGGCAACAGGCAAATGGCAACATGGGTAAACAAAGAAAGAAAACAAGCAGAAATGAGAATGACAATGGAAAAGCAATTCAAAATAGTCTGACTTAAATCCAAATTTATAGTGCAAGGATAAAACTCTTCTTGTTCTAAAAGTGGTTTAAAGTGAGAATGTCCTAATATGTCAGAATGGACTGATTTAAATCACCAAAAATAATAATTAAATATTTAGACTTAATCAAGTTTTTCTGCATTTTCAGAACAAAAGTACATACCAATTGGTTGCTACAACAATTAAAAAGCATACTGATATGCAACTAAATAAAGCATTAGAACCACAATCCAAAATGTCTGGTTATGCAACCCACATGCCTTTTACATTACACACAATCTGCTTATAGACAAAGGAGGACAAGTGGGAAATTAATAAACTTCTGTTTGCCTCTGTGTACATTTACCATGATAATTGCTAAGATCACGTACTTAGAAACAAGGAACACAATACAGTATGAGATAAGGGAGCTGGATTGTTGGCTAAAGACCCATAACTTTCGAGAAACAAGAGTAGTAATTATTGGACAAAAATTCTTGTTTTTTTTCTTGTGCAGGATTTAATTAAATGTGCCTGCTAAGATGGTTACAAATTGGAGTTTTTCAGGAAAGTAGAGAATATAAATTTCAAGTACATAAAATCTAGTGGGATCCAATGGGCAGAATTATTTTCATTGCAGGTGCTATGGGAACATATTCTTATGCTCACTTCTCCCAACACAAATCGATTCTCATTTCTGGCCAAAATTCTTGGAAAGCTAAAGAAATCTGCTGAGGGATCAATCATATTGGCTAGGATCCTCCGCATCTCCCTTCTATCAATCTACTCTCAAGTGCTGGCAGAAGATTTTAAATAATTATACTTTAAAGGGTAAGAGACCACTTTAAATTCTATACACAAAATCAGATGAGGGGGTGGGGATTGCCCAATACTGACTTGTATTATGAAGCATTCCAATTCCGCCAACTTTGTTTCATGATTTTAAAATCTTGTAAACATCGGACCACACTGTAGAAGGTATTGCTGAACCAAGGTCCACACCTTTTTGGAATGAGAACATGGCAGTTCTACGAAAAATCGCTTTATTCTCAACACCTTTCAAACATGGGAAGTGTATCCCATCTGCTCCTCATTATTTCAAGCTTAGAGATTTTTATAAGAATAATATACCGGTCGCCCAGGAACAGCTCTGGGTGGACCTGAGATGCTTGAGTCTGGGCCTCACAAGGTTTGAGGCCATTTTGCTAATACAGTAGAGGGCAATCTGGGAAAGGACTGTTGGCTAATATATATAGGGCACTGACAGACACTACTGAGGGGCCCCTAACAGAATTGAAAAGTACATGGGAAAAGGAGCTTGGAAACAAGACTGAGGATACACACACACACACACACACACACTTCACAACCTTCAAAAGCTCTCTAACCAGCAGTTAAACAGCAAAGAGAAACAAAATCAAAGTGACAATTACACTATTTCATCCCTTCCCTGCAAAAGTCTGGTCACTGATTTATTAAATCTGAAAATTTAATATTTTTAAGTGTATTTTTCCTCCATGAACAGCCTGCTAAAAATGCTTGGTATGTGCTGATATAAACATTTTGGTTTTAGTCTGAAAGGAGAAAGAAGCCAAAATCCTTCTTCCAACTGTTTTCCATATTTCCCACAAACAGTAATGCTTCCTGGCTTGCCGTCAAACTCTTTCTGCCTCTTCACAAGGTTTGGTCTCTCATGTACTTGTACATCAACACATTGCCGTTCCTTCTTAATTATTTTAATGGATGCAGCTATCTGGAGGGAAAAAAATTTGCTAACAGATTCCTACTGCTTCTTGGATAAGCAATAGTTTAAAAAGAAACACACTGAAGGTAGTAGGAATGTTAGTCATTTTGTGCTCATTTGGCTTTTAAGGGCAGCACACATATGAATTTCATAAAATCAAAGAATTGTAGAGTTGGAAGGGACCCAGAGGATCATCTAGTCCAACATTCAGATTCGCATAAATAATCCACGTCTTGGAATAAAGTGACACTGAGATGAAACAGCCACACCCAATTCTTCATTCTAAATTAAGAAAAGCCTGGACTCCTTGTAGTATACCCCAGGGATTTCCCCTGTAAACTATCCCAAGTTATGCAGACTGAAGGTCTGATACCAAGGAACTGTAATTAACTCCTCTCGTCTTGCAGTCTCTTGCTCCAGCAAGAAGCCTTTGCAAAGCAGAGGGATTTCGTGTAAACCACCATCTCATCCCTCAATGACACCCCTCCTCCTCTCCACCCTGTCCCACATCTGCAAGAAGATCTTAATTTGGTCTGGAAGACTACAGTACTTGAAAAGCCTGTATTGGCTTAAGGCTCCCTATACTACATAGAGCTCAGGATCATGCTGCCTAAGGGTTAGAAATTATCAGCAGATATAATACTCTCCTGTGAAATGTTGCTATTCTCTTTAGCTCCCCTAAAAATTACACACTTTCCAAAAAGGAATATTAGAGTTCAATTTTGCAATAGACTAAATTTCAGTGACAACTGCTATTATCCGGAATAATTGGTTAAACCTTGTCCAAACCCTTCAGAGTATAGAGACAGAAAATTTCATCCAGAAGCAGGCATGCTCAGTCTGGTTCATTTACTTTATGACGGAGATGTTATCTGTACTAACAAGTCCAACACATGTACACAAAAGGGAAGTTAGGGTTCAAACAAATGCCACATCTTACTGAAACACATCACAAATTTTATATTTTGTGAAGTACTTATTTTGTCTGCCCTGACTCTACTTCCAATCCAGCTCTAAAAAAATGAGAAAGGACAAAACCTTTCTCTCTACGTATTCTCTCCATCTAATGTTTCTGTAAACTTCTATTATGTATTATTTCTAAGACAAACAAAAAAAAGCCCCCAAAACATGGACTTGCATCATAAGGAGGGTGTTCCAACTTCATGAAAGTTTTGTTTGTCCTTTCTGTACCTTTTCCTGCTCAAGGATATTCTTTTTGAGATGAGGCAACCAGAATTGTACACAGCATTTTCAACACAGCCATAACCATATACATCTTTTAGGGTACTTGTTAGCCCCACTCCCCCTTTCTTAAGCCCAAACATGGGATTTTCGTTGTTCACAGATGCTGCACACTGAGTTGACATTTTAATGGATCTATTAATCATTACCATACTGAAATTTTAGTGTTGTATGGGTACCACCAAACCAGTGAAACACCAGCTCAGACTGAGCCTGCTCCCCTAAAAGGAAGTGGCAGTAGTGCCAAAGAACTTGCTAGCAGCAACAGCAGAAGTACCAGTTGCCACAGGAACCCAGGCCAGGAGCGCTGTACCAACCAAGTTGCAGGGAGCCAAACAAAGTGCCATTGCAATGGGAATGGCGCAGGGTCCGAGTCCAGAACAAAATGATGCTTCATGGGAGCATGTGCAGCTTTCACTGACCTACTTCTAGCAAAGAGACAAAGACTGAATTGGGAACATCTCCCCCCCCCCACACACACACACATAGAAGGCAGGAGGAGGGTGCTGGCAGAAATCCTGCAGAGAATGAGCAGGAAGCTGAAGGGGCTGCAGAAACAAGAACAAGGACTTAGCCACCCTGGGTAACCTACTCGTCTGCCTCATGTGTCATCCACAAACATGGGAACCTCACAGTTCACACCTACTTCCAGATGATTTCTGCAGGTAGCATCAGTGTTAATCTAGAACAGGGTGATCCAACCCATGGCTCACAAGCCACCTGAGGCCCATGAGGCTTTTTTTGGCAGCCCTTGGCAAGAAGACAACACATTAAAACCTTTAAAATTTGTGGTTTTCTCATGCATTGTTAACAAAAGCACATACATCTGTTTGTGTACTAAACTTGTTTAATAATTAAATATATTGTGTGTTTTATGTATTTAATTAAGTATATAAATTGTGTATATTAAGTATATTGCAAACGCTTTAATTAATGATATGTAAATTTAATTCAGTGTGTGGCCTGCGGGTTCTGGGATGAAGTACTCTTGCAACCCGCTTGGTATGAAAAGTTGGACTGCCATGATCTAGAACCCGGGAGAACCTACTGCTTACTTACATCCATTGCAGACTTAAGAAACCGCAAAGCAAAGGTCTTTCCAGATCATTCTTCCTTCCGGGACTTCCGGGTTAGCGCCTCCGGCAATGGCGGATTTCCTCTGATCTGGAGGAATCCGCTCCATGGAAATCAGGGTCTGGACCGCCACGGCGAGGCGGAGACCCACTAAAAACCACAGGCGGGAGAAGCCTGTGGACGTGGGATTCGGCTGGCACCTTTTGCGCCTCCCCTACTCGCGGGGAAACCCGGTTTCGGGGATCCGGAGCGACGTGGGGTGAGCGGCGCGGTGCTTCAAATCGACTGCTTCTTTCACGGAGTGAAGCCCCATTGCTGTTGCCAGAGAGCGCTGACTTTTTCCTGTGGACAATTGGACTCTAAACAACTACCCGTGAGTAGAACGGAAAATTGGATCTCTAAACTTCGTAATTTGGTATCGAAACAGGAAGGTTTCAAACAGGAAGTCCACCTTCCTCTTTTGTAAATAGATTGAAGCAAAGACGTTGCAAGCTAAAGCCTGGAAAGTCTTTTGTAAAGGATTAAATCTCCATCGGTCAAAATTACTAAACCCCCCTTGGAAGCAGGAGAAGAGGGGGGAAACTTTAGATCGTTTAAGCCTGCAGGAGAGAGAGTGAAGAAAGATAAATCACTACCGTTTCGAACCTGGGAACGGGCTGCCAGTAAGATTGACATTTTGGGAAAGTTCATTGACTGTGAATAAAACGTATGTTGACAGATAGTTAAATAAGAGAAATATATTGTTTCCATTGTTGCCTTTTGCACTTAAAAAGGAGCAAAAAAGTAACTGAAAATCGAAACTAACTCTGTCGCTGGATTTGTGTTCAAAAGTATGGGTACAAATAGAAATTGTTTCCCCTAGAGGGAGCTTTTGAAACTGTTGCAGGAGTGGAGCTGGGGAATTTTCCAGCTGCATAGATTATAAAGATCGTGAGAATCAGAGACTGACCTTGGACAAGAATGTTGACAGAAGAAGCCTTAGTGATTGCATTTTGCAAGACAAGTGCTTTATTGGAACAGCTTCATGAGAAGACGGATGTGATGATTATTAAAATTGACAATTTGGGACAAAAAATGACTGAGTTGGGACAAAAAGTGAATACCTATACAGAAATTACTCAGGAATTGACTCAGGAACCTGTTTTGACATGGCAAGCTGTGGAGAAGTCGAAGGAGAAAGTTGTTGTTGAACCTCAAGTAATTCAAGTGGAGAGAGCCCCGGCCTCACAGAGGCAATTTGATGAACATAAGCTGTTGCCCTTTATGATCGAATCTAGAGAAAGCTAGATTTGGTGGGATGGAGCCCTGCTTGGATTGGAGAAGGAAAGCTGGATAGATCCTCTTATGCAGGGATGCTCTGGCCTTTGGGATCTGGATTTGGGTCAGGGGGAGATTGGCGCTCTGAAATACCTTTTGGACTTTAGTTCTGACTATGGAGAATGGGCTGACCTGTCGAGAAGGAATAAAGACACTGTTAGGTTGGAGTTTCCCCGAGAGCTACTCCTCAATGCCAAAGGAAGGGAATTAAGAACAAGATCAGCAGAAGATAAAGTAAAGTGCATGTATAAATATGAGGAAGATCTTCAAAAGGGACATGGAAGAGAGTTAAGAGCCTTGGACAGAAGGTCACCAGGTTGATGGACTATATGGTATTGATAGAAAGGACTGACAGAATCCGAGACCAGGGAGAAGAGACGGCGGAAGAAGATTGGGGGGGGGGGAGTTTTTTTAAAAAATTATTTAGAGAAATGTTGCAAAATTAATGAGTGTTAGAAAAATGTTGGAATGAAATTATATGGCTTTAGTAGAAATGTTATAAGGAGTTAAGTATAAATAGGTTTTAAGGTTTTAATGGTAAGATAAGGTTAAAAAAATTAAGATAATTAAATGAAAGAAAACAGTGAAAGATGGAAAGGATTTGCTGAAACAATTAATAACTAGAACACAAAAAGGGAGGTGTGAGGAGGTCGTTGAAACAAGTTAATGAAAGATAAAGATATGGAAATATTGGATGTGTTTTTAACTGTTTTTGTTTTTGTTTTGATGTATTGTGTCTTTTGCTTTTTTATATGTATTGTAATGTATTGATTTGTATTGTTTATTTTTTCTCTTTCTTTTTTACTGCTTTTTTTAATTCTTAAACTTTGAATAAATATTATTTTTTTAAAAAACACAGATAATTCTTCCTTCCAGTACTGTGACCATATAGTGATAGCTTTAGAAAGTTTGTACAAAATGTTCAGCCCACAAATCCTTAAATATGCAAAGCAAAGAAATAAATAAACAAACAAATAAAGTGACATTAGTAATGAGGTCCTAATGCCCCTACAAAAATAAGTGCAGAAAACCAACAAACTGTGGAATGAATTGAATTCAAGTGCCCAACAGTGCATACAATGCATTTCCACATCAAAAAAGCTTAGAAGTATATCCTGTGATTTAGTTGTACATATGATTCTTCCACAGGCCCGTTCAACATCTAAATAACTCTTACCTCCCCAAAGGCTCCTCGGCCAATCACCTTCAAGATTTCAAAGTCTTCTTTATGTAGTCGCATCTGTTTCACTTTAGACGTGAAAGGCTTGGCTGGAACAAAGGAAAATATCAATCATTTTAGGCAGAGTAACAATATTAATATATTAAAAACCTGTACACGACTAACATTTAAAAATGAGTGGTATAACCTATTATCTACCAAAAACTAATCAAAATTATCAGGATTTGACAACATGTTCACAGTAGACATCATTCTACATACATACAGCAAGTATTTGAAATACCTCCATGGTATTTACATATTACCGTCTGCATAAATTTTTGAAGTTAAAATCTTATTGAGCTTTTTTTGGGGGGGAAACTAAGTTATTGAGCTCCCCCCCCCCCATTTTTTTTTGGCCAAAGTTGCTGAGTTTTTTTGCAAAATCACAAATAAATTAGATGTTTTTGAGCTATTTATTAGGAAAATCAGCAAAAACGATGCTGCCCAACATCAGTTGTCATATGTTCCCGGACATTTAACTGATTTCTGGCCGGATTTTGCTTTCGACTGTGGTATTCCAGCTGTGCCCAGGAAATTCTGGACATATGGCACCCTTAAGCTAGAAGGTTGTTCATCTATCCAGATCAAAATGGGAGCAATCTACAGTTATTTAAAGTTTAAAATTAAATAAATAGGATTGGGAAATACTATCATGAATTTCCATATTGTAGCTATCTGATACCTTAAAGAGCTATGCAAAAGAATAGACTCTGGAAAAGAACTGTGGTTTGTCATGTGGGGATTGCGGAAAACTTCACCTGTCAATTTTTTCTCTTTTTTCTGGCTCTCGTTTCCTCTGGTCATTCTACAGAACTCACAAAACACAAAGGCTGAGAAAACAGAACTGACAGTCTAAACCAAATGGACAGTTCATGAGATAGAAGAGGTAACTCATTATAAACACATTTCAGCTATAACCTAAGAGGAGTCCAATTTGAGGGTTATGGGCAGAGCCCTTCAAAATTTCCATACCAGCTCACAGCTCTTTGAACACTAGAGGAAAGAGCCATAGCTCAGTGGTGGTGTATCTGCTTTGCATGCAAAGAGTCCCAGGCTCAATCCCTGCCATCTCCAGGTCGGGCTGGGAATGTTCCCTACATGGAAGCCACTGCCTATCAGTGGAAGCAATACTGAGCTAGATAGACTAGTTCAGTGTTTCACAACCTTTTTTGGGCAAAGGCACACTTGTTTCATGAAAAAAATCTCGAGGCACACCACCATGCCAGATGGGGAAAGGTCACTTTTTACTTATGTAAAAAAAAAATAAAAAAATAGTAACAGCATAGAAGGTAATGGTTAGGCTAGCATCCCTCTTCCAAATATGCTAGGTTTTTATTTGCAGGGACTGTTCTACATGGGAAAGCATTCAGCACTGTCATTCTCCCATCTGCCATCTGAATTGGTACTATTCTGGGTCAACTTACTCTGCTGCATGTGTAGATGAAAATGGCACCAAGTGTGGGGGAGGGGGCAGAACAGGTTTCAGATACAGGATATTAAGCATACACGTACTTCAGATTGAACTGGTTGCTTGCTTTGCAAGTTTTCATTTCCCAAATGACTGCCTTGGCAAGCGCAATACCTACCAGGCTCAACGCCGGTCTCGCGCTGCCGCTTCCCGCGCTCTCAAGGGCCCGGGAGGAGGAAGGCGTGAAGGCAATCCCGAAGGCGCGAAAACCTCACGCATGCGCAGGCCTTCCGCCTGCGACAGCCCAGTAGGCCGGCCGAAGCGAGCGGCGATGGGATGTGGGAGGGAGCTCGCTCGCCACCCTGTGTGTGCCTATGTGGGGCACGTTACAGCCCCGTGACGTCAGCGCCACGCAGGCAGCCAGGCAGGCAGACGGCGAGAGCCCCGCGCTGGGCGGCCTCTCCTCGCTGCCGCCGCCCCGCCTCTCGCCGCCCGACTCGCCCGCCTCCCTCCCACGGCACACCAGGCAACGTCTCGCGGCACACTAGTGTGCCGCGGAACACCGGTTGGGAAACACTGCTCTACTTCTCCTTAGATTTAATCAAGTAATTCACAATCTAATCTACATAGTGCTTGTATAATGTTTCTTTTGTGTGTTTTTTAACTGCAACTTTTTTTCATTCTAAACTTTGGTTTGTTGTTTGGCTATTAATTCCCCCTTATAAGAATGGTGCACCATGACTCTTAGCTAAAGATCTCAAACACGTGCTGGTGGAGTGTACATTCATATGTATGTGCAGGGAAGGTCATGCATTAATAAGAAGCTGTCGTGGGAATACTTGAAAAATAAGCACTGGTAAAAGTAGTGAGGGGGGGAGTAACTTCTAAAATATGCCTGTGCTACATCTGATGATTTATGATATCACTACATCTTTAATAATGTTTAGAATACTTTTCATGACTAAGAAAATAGTTAAGGAACTATGTGACCATAGGGTTCCATAAAGACAGATAGTGCAAGAATAATTAATTCCCTGGGCCATTTATTTTTGAACAGCTCTAACTTGAGATGTCAATTTGCTGTATCATCAACATCATCATAATTTCTCTGCCATGTAAACATCTGCAGTCTTTGCAGCAGCAAAATCATTAAGAAAAAAACTCAGTGGCCAAACTATGAAGATGTTCCCTCACAGCAGTTTCATTGCTTGGTCAGCAAAGAGGTCTGAGCAAGCAGCTACTGCTTACTGGATAAGAACATAAGAAAAATTCTGCTGGGTCAGACCAAGGATCAACCTAGCACATCATCACATTTCTAATATTAACTATGCAGATACTTTTAAGAATCCCACAAGCAGATCATGAAAGCAACAGTCCTTGTCATTTTGCTTCCTTTATCACCACTGAACATAAACAAAGCTTCTATCATGTCACCTCTCGCTCACCTTTTCTTTGAATCAAAAAGCCCGAATGCAACCTTTCATTACATCGGCAAACTGGAATCTTGTGCAGATGAAACAAGCAGAAGAACACAACATTGATCTCTAATGAAGTTTGCTGCCCTGCCACAGAAGAGTTCCAATCATTGCCCACCCAGTTTAAAATTAAACTAGGAGCATTTCTAAAGTGAATCTACTTCCTAATATAAGGGTATTTAACCAAATCCTGTGGACTAAGACATTAACTTTTCAATCAAAATGAGTGTTGTACAGGCTACTACAGAGGATGTTGACATGGGACTCCATCTTATCAAGTTCACACACATTACTGCCTCCCACAAAACCAGCAGGACTTAGAATTCCGGCTCTCTCTGACTGATTCTGGAAGAAGATCAGAAGGGCAGTGCTATAGGGCTTACTGGCTCTGGAAATATGATGTGGGAGGATCAAAACTAGGGGAAACAGAGCAGACAAGCAGGGATCAGGTAAACATAGAATTCGGACTGAACATTCTTAGTGCATACAGCAGGCTTAGCTTACAGAAGGGATGGAACAGAAAAAAATTCCACAAACGCAGAGACCGAGAACCACAAGATGAGATGCAATTAAGAAAAACTCCTGTCATGTGCTGTTGACCAGCCTATCAGCAATCTCTTTCTACTTAAGAGGGGGCAGGACTATAGTTCAATGTTCCAGCACATGCTTTGCAGGCAGATGTGCACAGGTTCCATTCCTGACATCTTAAAAACGATCAGATAGAAGGTGTCAGAAAAGACATCCACATAAAGCCTCAAAGAGTTGCTGGCAGTTAGAGTAGACTAGTCAGAAAAATGATCTGACCTTTTAAGGTAGATTCCTGTGCTCCTTTTACAGGGCAGAGTCAAGAATAGCCAGATGAGTCCAGTTTGTGTTTAACTGTCAGTCAAAAACATAGGAAGGAGGACTGGTTTCTGTCATATAATGGAACATACATCAAACCCATTCATGACTGCGCTCTGGACAAAACACACTGAAAAGTGTGCCTTGCAAAAAGTAATTCACAGTGGGAAAGTGGCCAAATAAAAATGGCCCTCAGGCTCTTCTGATTTGGACTCTGAAGTCAACACAGCAAGGCATGGTGCTGTTACACAGGAAATCTACAAAATACTGCTGCAGTGCAGATGGATGGCGGCAGCAATGTGCAAGAGGAATTTCCCTGTGCAACCCTTCCTTCTTAATATAGGCATAGAAATAGTGCAGAGAATGAAGGGAAGGATAGACACACATATACTATAACAGAATACAGACTCCAAAAACGGTCAAAACAACAGCCGGGGGGAGAGGGGGTGACACAGAAATTTGGTTTGCAAGTCTGAGCTATCAAAGCCAAAACAGGGAAGAAAAACAAAAGATGGAATGAAGAAGAGTGAATCAACCCTTCACACACAAGCACACATATATTCTAAAGGCACTTAAAAAAAGAAGACTGCAACTGCCTGCCAATTTTCTGTCTAGCAGATGAGGGAAAACCCTATAGTCTGCAGGAATGGCAGCTGGGTAACAGAATGTTATTTACACCAAGGTTAAAAAAGAAAGAAAAAGCCACAAACATCTCTCTCAGTTTTAACAGTTATTACTCTGTTTTCACTCTTTAGAATCATTCTTCACATACTTTCCCTGACAAACAGAAAAGTGCCAACATCTGGAAGTAAAGCTGAAAAAGATCTGGCATTTCCTGAAAATATAAAGTACACCCACAGGTTCCTGCCCTTTAATAGTATAGTTACGAGAATAATATTTTTATCCCTAATCATGCACAAAAATGTAACACATTTCTAGCTAGGTCAACTGGAGATCACCCAAACATCATTGGCTACACCCTATTCCACCCTAGGATGGAGAATTTAATTTTTTTGTTAAACAATCAGTTTTTTAAAATTTAAAATTGAGTTATTTCATTTAAAGCAGATTTTATCCAAAAAATAAATGAAATGAAATAAAATTGTAAAGACTACATTTCTGGCCTAACCTCATGTAGCTTGTGTTTAAGATACTCATATCCTGCTTCAAAGTCCTGATGGTCTCTCAGAGTGGTTTACAAAAAGGTTATTGCAATAAAAATCACATTCAAACCTGGTATCAGAAACAGAAATAATGTGGTGACCTATGGTACAATTGTTCAGGTGACATTTCCTGCCCTCCTCCTTCTGCCATCACCTACTAGGCACTGAAGCTCACTGATGATCTATGAGGCAAGGGAGTGGGGTTGAGAACTTTTATCTTCTTCCACCCATGACAAAAGCAATCCTTCCCTTGCTGGCAGTTACCAGGCAACAGCCCCCATGGATATGAGACAGAGCAATTTGCTCTTACTCAGCCTGTAATGGAATAAAGTCTTCTTTTGCTGACAGCAATTTTAAAAGATGGACTATTCATTCATCATACTGGGGTCTCCGAATCCAATCTTTACCTATGTTGCGAGATTCAGGTAGGTAGCCATGTTGGTCTGACACAGTCAAAATAAATAAATAAAAATTAAAAAAAATAAAAATAGCCTAAAGGTAAAGGTCCAGTCATGACCGACTCTGAGGTTGCGGCGCTCATCTCACTTTATTGGCCGAGGCAGCCAGCGTACAGCTTCTGAGTCATGTGGCCAACATGACTAAGCTGCTTCTGGCGAACCAGAGCAGTGCACAGAAATGCCATCTTAAAAAGGTAAAGGGACCCCTGACAGTTAAGACCAGTCGCGAACGACTCTGGGTTTGCAGCGCTCATCTCGCTTTACTGGCCGAGGGAGCCAGTGTTTGTCCACAGACAGTTTTTCCGGGTCATGTGGGCAGCAAGACTAAGCCGCTTCTGGTGAAACCAGAGCAGCACATGGAAACGCTGTTTACCTTCCCACCGCAGCGGTACCTATTTATCTACTTGCACTTTGACGTGCTTTCGAACTGCTAGGTTGGCAGGAGCTGGGACCAAGCAACAGGAGCTCACCCCATCATTGGGATTCGAACCGCCAACCTTCCAATTGGCAAGCTAGGCTCTGTGGTTTAGACCACAGTGCCACCCACGAAAGCTCATACCTAGAACAAACTTAGTTGGTCTCTAAGGTGCTACTAGGCTATTTTTAATTTTTTTGAATTTTTTGAATTTTTAATTTACTTTACCTATGCTGGTTTGACAGAAAATTAACTTTAAATTTATTTTATATGCACCATTACATTCACAACCTCTCCCCCTCCCCATCGCCTTGATTTAAATCAATATATCCTGCTCCACTCTTGACCCCAATAAGCAATACATTTAAGGTCAGAATGAGAAATCAGATTATTTTATCTGTGAGCGATAAACTACCAGCATAAAGGACACCGAGCAAATTGCTATTGTACAACACACAATATGCAGTGCAATCCTATGTATACTCAGAAACAGTCTCAGTTCATTGAAACTTCCAGGTAAGCGTGAAATAGTCCACATGCTTAGTTCCACTGGTGCAACGGGACTTCTGTTTCCTCATGTCCCCCTGCATGTTTCCTAAATCGCTCCAGAGGGTTCCCCAATCCTCTGAAGCTGATTTTGAGAGTGCAAATGAGGCTGGAGGAGATGGGAGAGAAAGAGAAAGTTCCCTCGTGCACACAGAGGGCTGCTGCACCAGCAGAACTGCAGAATTGGATGCCACCATGAAAATCCCAGTTTCCTCCAAGGACCCCAAGACTGTCATTTAGCCTACCAAAAGTCTTAGGACACAGGTAACCTTAGACAGGAACTTGGTCAAGGCCACCTAACAAGTGTCACAGCTGAGCAAGGATTTGAACCAGATTCTCCCATATTGAAACAACAGTTTAATTGCCATGCCACACTGTCTGTGATTATGTATCCAACAATGCTGAGGCTATTTCTGCTATTATAGGATCCTTTACTAAAAGAAGTAAAATAAAAGCCTTTACTACTTAAGAAACAGAACCTAAAATTAACTCACTTTACATATTTAATTGAAAACAGTCAAATTCACTCTATCAGGGTGTACCGAATACATACCATTATCTACTGATGGACAGCCTATTGCTTGGTGGTTGCTGGGATTTTTGCAAATAACACTGATTTGTTGGGCTGAACCAACAAATCACTTATGTTAGTTAAATAAGAGTACACAGTCAGAATCAGTTAACACAAACTTGTTGTGTCCTAATAATTAAGAGATCTGAGTATGCCACTCTTGCTTTGTAAATTTAAGACACATGGTGGATCATGGGAATACTATTTTTTTAAAGTAGTTCATTCAGGGCTGAATTCAGTCCACTCCTACACTATATCTAGACTCATTTCACATATGCTTAGTTTTTGAATATTTGGGTACAGTTAAATCTACCGTGCAATTAGGCTGGAAGCATATTTAAAATTCCTAAGCAACTGCAAAAAAAATTCTTCGGAACTATACAGGAACAAGCTGTTTGTTGCTTAAAATTAGTGATGAAAAGTAGCTGAGTAGCCTGAATTTCGTACAAGTCCCAGTGGCTGTGCTCTTTTATCTCTGGTCAGGGACAGAGGGTGGCACTAGGGAGGGAAATGTCGTTGCGCCATTCCTTGGTGTGTGGAGTGCCGCAGGGCGCAATTCTCTCCCTGATGCTTTTTAACATATTTATGCGCCCCCTTGCCCAGATTATCCGGAGCTTTGGGCTGGGCTGTCACCAATATGCTGATGACACTCAGCTCTATCTACTGATGGATGGCCACACCGACTCGGCCCCGAACACACTGACCAGATGCTTGGAAACTGTGGCTGGATGGTTTCATGGGAGCCGATTGAAACTAAATCCTTCGAAGACAGAGGTCCTGGGTCAGGATGGCATGGGGATGAGGGACCAACTCCCTTCTCTTGCAGGGGCCCAATTAGTGCCATTGCTTTCCATTAAGAGTTTGGGTGTAATCCTTGACGCCTCCCTTTCCATGGAGGCGCAAGTTACAGCAACAGCCAAGGCGACATTTTTCCACCTTCGCCGCATCAAGCAGTTGGTCCCTTACCTTTCCCGCCCCGACCTGGCCACAGTGATCCATGCGACGGTCATCTCCAGGCTTGACTACTGTAATTCGCTCTACGTGGGGCTGCCCTTGAAGCTGACCCAGAAACTCCAGAGGGTGCAGAATGCTGCAGCGAGGCTCCTCATGGGGTCTCTACCACGGGAGCATATTCACCCAGTGCTTTTCAAACTGCACTGGCTCCCGGTAGAGTACAGGGTCAGATTTAAGGTGCTGCTTTTGACCTTTAAAGCCCTTCACGGCCTAGGACCCTCGTACCTACGGAACCGCCTCTCCCGGTATGCCCCACGGAGAGCCTCAAGGTCCATAAATAGCAACACCCTAGTGGTCCCGGGCCCTAAGGAAGTTAGATTGGCTTCAACCAGAGCCAGGGCCTTTTCAGCTCTGGCTCCGGCCTGGTGGAACGCTCTGCCTCATGAGACCAGGGCCTTGCAGGATCTGATTTCTTTCCACAGGGCCTGTAAGACAGAGTTGTTCCGCCTAGCCTTTGGCTTGGAGCCAATTTGATTCCCTCCCTCCCTTTCTTTCTTTTTTCCTGTCCTTCTCCTCCTGCGATGAGGCTACATTTTAATATTTTAATGTTTCCATATTTTAATGTTGTATTTTAATTTTGTTTTTAAGTTGTAATCTTTGTTTTTATTATTGCTTGTAAGCCGCTCTGAGCCCAGCCTTGGCTGGGGAGGGCGGGGTATAAATAAAATAATAATAATAATAATAATTATAGTGCAAAATCCTATGAAGTCTATAACATGGGGGGGGGGGAGGAGAGACAGAAAGACATTGCATTTTCCAAAGATGGTATTTTCTTTGTCATCAACAGTTTCCATATACAGACTGCCTTCTTATGAAACAGAATAGGCACCAGTTTATCCTGCCAATTATGCTCTTCTATGAAACAGTGTTTTATTATATTATATTTTTATATTAGGCCTTCATTTACTTTTATTCTTGTTCGATAAAATCTAGCACTGAAGCTACTGCAGAATATCCTATAGTTGTGGTTGCTTAGTGTAAAACAAGGTGGAGCTGCCCATCAGGATCAAGCACTGCTAATGCAAACTTTCTCAAACGCTTTGAATCACACTGTCCTTCTATGCAGCTTATTTTGCAGTCTGAATGCTCTAAAATTCTAAGCAGTATCTTCCTGCCAGGTCTGCAATGTTTTCGAGTCTTTGCAGCATTCAGCAACCATTCATCTGAGAAAGCACATTCATCTTTCCCCCAGGACATTAATATTTTCTCCCAACCTGTACACCATCTATATAGCTCTACCCTTTTGGCTGGGATATCTCTGGTTACTCACAACTCAAATGAACTCTCAGTGCTTTGGAAATGCATATCTGAGAAAACCAGAGTGTTTTTCCCCCCTGGGGGTACTCAAGGGTACACAGTACTGGCAACTCCCCCCCCCAAAAAAAAGTTAAAAGTGTAGTACTTACTATAAGAACTTTATGGTCAGTACTAGCACCCTTTTTCTACAAAAAAAAGCACTCAAGAAGACGATTACCAAAAGGTCTATTTCTCCTCTGCCAAGTGATTTGCTACACCAGGAGACACAATGTATCATTCATCCCCCCCACACACACACTTAAGTCAACCACTAGAGCAGGAAGAGGAAAGTAACTCATTGCCTTTCCTAGGAGAAATTAGTTATACTGTAGGCAGTTCCTTGCTTTTGAATTATGGTGCTGGAGGAGACTCTTGAGAGTCCCATGGACTGCAAGAAGATCAAACCTCTCCATTCTGAAGGAAATCAGCCCTGAGTGCTCACTGGAAGGACAGATCGTGAAGCTGAGGCTCCAATACTTTGGCCACCTCATGAGAAGAGAAGACTCCCTGGAAAAGACCCTGATGTTGGGAAAGATGGAGGGCACAAGGAGAAGGGGACGACAGAGAATGAGATGGTTGGATGGTGTTCTTGAAGCTACTAGCATGAGTTTGATCAAACTGCGGGAGGCAGTGGAGGACAGAAGTGCCTGGCGTGCTCTGGTCCATGGGGTCACGAAGAGTCGGACACGACTAAACGACTAAACAACAACAACAACAGGCAGTTCCTAGCCTGCAAAAGCTGAATACATGCAACATATCAGGAGTGCAGCCTAGAAATGTCACCCACATGTCATTCGCTATCATGAGATAACAAGTTTTCTTGCTGTGGGATTGCTTGCATGTATACAAGGTCTGCAAAAATACTTTCCTATAGTCTTTCATTCTTGAATACAATCACTCCTATTTTCAAACAAAGTAGCCCATGTTTTTAAATGTTACTAAATAAATGTAATTGCAATATTGTTCTTCTGAAAAGAAAACTAAAATCATCTTCTTCCTTTATAGTAAATAGACATATTAATGGAAGTCAAAATATATTTCTGACACCAAGTTATGTTTCTCTTATTTACTTTTGGTTGGTTGGGTTTTCTGGATGGTCTTTTAGCTTCTATTGTTTTATGATTGTTTTACTTTTATTCTTTTACTGTTGATGATCTGTTTAGATGAGGAGTGGCTTAGACATTTTTTAAATAAAGAAAGCTTCATTATGTTTGTTTGTGCTCACTCCGAGGTAAGTATGTATAGGATTCCCACCTTTACTGTAAGAGTAATACTCTCACTTAACTCAAAGGGACTTTTTCAATGGTTAATGTGCAGGGATTAAGCATTTAAGTATTTCCTCCAACATTTTTACTTTTTCATAACCAAAAAGAATTCACCTTAGTTAAAAAAATAATTTTAATGATATATTCTGATTACAATTATTAGCTCTACACTAAGAACAGGAATAGTTTAACCTATATTACACAACTTAAATATTAATAAACATAAAATGAAATCCACATCTCCTTATTTGAATTAATAATACCACTTTATGTCCACAGACTCTGAGGAGCCTCAAGGATTATGCAGTCTAAAACCGTGCAATGAATCTGTACACCTATGCGAACTCCCTATATTATATGTACATGGCATTGCTTCTGAAGTAGTCTTGCAGAAAAGCTATCAAAGATGAAAAGCCAAGTGCTGAGGATTCATCAAGCTGCTCTGTACATCTGGTAAATTTGCAAAGCTCAATGGAGTTTAGTGCTCTTGCCTTCTTGCATGTGCATGTGCATGTGAATATGCCTGATTTTCAGGAACCAAGAAGAGAATAGTAAAGCCCCATTTTACTCAAACCACTCAGCTCATAGATATTACTACTCCTATTCCAACTCTGACTACTTTATTACCCACCCTTCACCCTAAGGTCCCAGGAGGGGTTACAACATTAAAACACAACATTAAAAACAGTTTAAAACACCTTACAATCATAAAAAATAATAGGGTGAGTCATAAATGAATGGACAGAACTGAGAAAGACACTTCAATTTAGATAACCACACCCTTTCAGACTTATAGACTACCGGTACTTAATCTACTGAATATGTACTTAAGGCCTGAAAGAATTTGCAAAAATTGTAAGTGCACAATGGAAACAAAGATATTGAAGTTCACTGTGTGGTGAACTTACAGCAATAGCTTGAAGACTTCCAAAGTCTATGCTACCATAAGGAGTACTTCTCTTCATACTACAGCAAAAACTCCTGGATAATGTACCTAATGTTTCTATTGCTCTCAGGCAGAACTTTCCAAACTTTTCATGTTGGTGACACACTTTTTAGACATGCATAATTTCACAACACAGTAATTCAGTTTTACTAGCAAACTGGAGGTTAAACTAACTCCTTTCTGGACCAGGAAGGAGAGCGGGGAGAGTTCACACAACACTCCTACATACTGCAGCCAACACACTAATTTGTTGCAACACACAGTTGGAAAGCCCTGCTCTGAGGATCCTTCTCAAACTTCCACTGTCAGTGGCAAGTGGTGATCGTAATTTCTCAAAGCTCAAACTCGTAAAAACTTACATATGGTCAACCATGTTGTAAAGGCAAACTGACAGCTATATCCAATTGATATATGCTCAATCATCAGCAATTGACCTGAAGGAACTGGTTACAAAATGTTCCAAGGAAAAGACATGCAGAGATTTTGATTTTCCTGAAATTGAATCTTTTAAGAAACTTAAATTTTAACATCACAATTCACAAGATTATTCAAAATGATTTGTGTGCTAAAACATTTTTGTATTTGAGAAAGATAATCAAAGATTGTTGCATTACTTATTCTTGCAATTTAAAATAAATTTAGCAATTTCAAAGTTTGTGTTTTTCATTTTTTCTACAAGACACTGTTTTTGAAAATTAAAGTTAGCAATTGGTGAGGGGGTGGAAGTACAGAGGTGGATTTAGGGCAGCTTGGCTGGCTTTACCGCACTGGGTGCCGAGCTCAGGGGGTACGACAGGGCGTTGCAGCTATGACATTGAGCAGAAAGGAAGGCAAGAGGCTTTTGGCGGGGGGGGGGTATTAGCTTCACATAGGGCACCACTGAAATTTGAAAGACAAATTGCACCCCTGCAAGTAGTTAGCCTTGCCCAGGGAACAAAATAGCCTGGCAGCAGCACAGTATACTGTACTAGTCTCCAAACTAACAAGTTATTTCATTGCTTCAGATAGAAATGGTATATTAAAATGATCTGAAGAAATATCAGAGATGGTGGGGAAGCAAAATATATGTTTTAAGCATAGATTCCAATCTGTCCTCTTTCCAACATCTACAAACTTAACCCAAACTTTTATTTTATTTATTTGAACATTTATAGACCATAAAAATATCCAAACAGATAACACTATAGATGAATACATAAGTACATGAAACCATATACCATGAAACGTTTCGGTTTTCAAATGCCTTAAACCCAGAAGTGCTTCAGTTTTCGAACGCGCCTCAGAAGTCGAACTGGAAATGCGGCTTCTGTTTTGAGTTTTCCGTATTGAGGCTTTCGGTTTGAGGCTTCCAGTTTTCAGATGTTTTGGAACTTGAACGGTTTTCCACAACAGACTACGTTCGAAAACCAAGGTACTACTGTAAAAACAATACTAAACAGCATGTGGAATTCCTTTTGTATTTCAGCCATAGGCAAAACTAGTAACAGTTTATTTTAAATATGTGTTCTTAATCATCTGGGTAAGTCTACATCTGGACCAAATAGCCGCTTGAGATCAAGGTGGCATCTGTCAAATTAATTGTAAATAAGCTTCTGCTCCACGATTCTACAGAGTCAGATCTAAAAACAGGAGCACAGAGAACCCTATACAGTGGTACCTCAGGTTACATACGCTTCAGGTTACAGACTCCACTAACCCAGAAATAGTGCTTCAGGTTAAGAACTTTGCTTCAGGATGAGAACAGAAATCGTGCTCCAGCGGCACGGCGGCAGCAGGAGGCCCCATTAGCTAAAGTGGTGCTTCAGGTTAAGAACAGTTTCAGGTTAAGTACGGACTTCCAGAACGAATTAAGTACTTAACCTGAGGTACCACTGTACAAAGAAAGAAAGAAAGCTACACTAGCTTGCTACAGACAAAAAAGTGGTCCATGCACTGATTTCTGACAGTATATTCAGCAGCAGAAATGAACAATTTTCTCACCAAAGACTCCTGTTATGTATTAATTTATATACTACTTAAGCCAAAATCAGCTTTACTAAATATGAAAACCAACTATGCAACACTGCTAAAATACACCATAATTAAAAAAGACTCCTTAATTATAATACACAATAAAATAGTCATGTTAATAAGCAGCTATAAGATAAGAGCTGAAGTTCTATGAATCGGTAACTAAATAAGGTGAATAGGAATAAAATGATAGTTCTTGTAATAGAGGGATATAAGAAGTCGGGTCAAACCCAGATCATAATTGGGGTCTGGGATTTTAAACATTTTAATATATAGAGGCCTGGTAGATCAAACCAAAGGCCTATTTAGCCAAGTAGTCTGTTCTCACAGTAACCAATCAGATGTCTATGCGATGCCTACAAACAGGACACATGATCTCGATAGGACTTTTACACCATGATCCCCAGCAAGTGGCATTCCACAACATACTGCCTCTGATACTTGGGGCAACAGAGGCATCATTACTAGTAGCCACTGATTCAGCAGGGCTTTTCTTAACAATTTCAGAAAAATGCACATGTATAATATATTCACTGAAGGTTGGCTTGGCTCAGTCCCAGTTAGCAAACATACTGATGCACTCTTAAATGACTCACCAGTAATGGAAAAACTGGCCAAAAGGGAGTTACAGTATTCAATTCTCAGAGTCATGTGAGTAAATGTTAGTTGTTCTGAAGCAAATAAGGGTGTTCCCTGCGTAAACTGAACTACTGGAAAAACATTTCTACACAAAAGCAAAAACTGACCATGACGAAATTAGGTCATCATTAAAACGGCATCATCTTTTTCTATGGAACGTATTTCAAAGTTATTCCAAAAATAATTTTTTTGTTCAGGAGCACACTTGATTTGGAAATTAAATATTACTGACATTTTCTGAACATTCACACATATATTGGGTTCAATAGCACTGAGGGTAGTTTTAGAGCTGTACAACAATGGCTACATTGTACCACTTAAAACTGAACTTTGGAGTTACATCTCACCTTGTTTAGCTGCATGACTAACAGTTCCAAGACATAATCATATATTATGTCTAGAAATAGTCTCTATGCAGCACTCCACTGTGTAACATCATGCAAGCTGCTTTGAAAAGACAGGAGCTGTGTGGCAGCAGTGCCAGATGGACCACTGAGAATACAGTACGTTCCTCTAGGCTTGATGAACTGAAACTCAGATGGAAAGTAAAACTACTTGCTTATTTTCTTATCTGAGTGGTTCACAATCACATCAGAAAAAGAAAGGCAGGATTCTAAGCCTAATAAAATGAAAGGCTTTACAAAGGGTCAGTGGCAGGTCACAACTCTCTCTCTTCTAAACACAAAAGGCCACATATACAACTTTCAATTAGAGCAGACCAATAATAGTCTAGAGTTGCTATCTCCCGAACACAAGATATTAGCAGAATTTACCTGCATCCTTCAAACCACCAGTATACTCTGTCAAAACCATTTTGAAGTGTTTACTCAGAAAGCTGAAGTGAGCTCAATAAGACTTACTACTAATAGGTACCACTACAGTGGGAAGGTAAACGGTGTTTCTCTGAGCTCTGACTTCCACGATGGTATCCCACTGCACCAGAAGCAGTTTAGCCATGCTGGCCACATGACCCAGAAAGCTGTCTGTGGACAAACGCCAGTACCTCAGTCTGAAAGTGGAGATGAGCACCGCACCCCATAGTTGATTTCAAGTGGACTTAACCGCCCAGGGTTTGTTTACCTTTACTACTAATTATGAGTACATAATCCTTAGACTGACAATTCTCTATTTAACTGTGTGTGTGTGTGTGCGTGCGCACGCTTACGTAATTTTTTATCATTTTATATTTACACACAGAGAACTATGTTTTGGGCAGCCAACAGAAACATTGCAACTAAATGCTTAACATATCTACAACTTTTCTTATAAAGTGTTTAGATGAAACCTACAACTTTAGTCTTAAACGCTGAGAACAATACACCTCTAAACCAACAGAAATGGCCCATTCTATAATGTATGTTTTAAAGAGTATTTTAAATAATGCACATCACACTACATGAAATCTCAAGGTTTATTAAACAGTCTATCTAGATCTTTAAGTGTTCTACATAAAAATAAAATGACACATTAATCTTTCTACAACATGTAGAAATAGGCAGAAAATGAGGACGGTAATATGTTGCCCAACAGTGGCTTCACCTGTCAGCCTCGTGGATTCGTGAGAGTATCCTATGCCAAGCTCTCAGAGACTGCTAAGCTCTTTCCACCAAATGTAAGTCAATAAGGTGCCCTTTTATATTTGCTGGTGCCTTCCCAGCATTTCTCACTTTGCAGTGGAAAAGGATGAAGCATGGTAATCTGGGGTAGACATTATTGTTGGCATCCATCTATCTCAAGAGACAATGGAGTGCACCTCTAGGGATGAAGTCAAACCGCAATGTTAGCAGCACCAAAGTGACCTCCCCAGGGCACAAGTCTGAGTGGTGTTTCTGGAGGGCCTGGGCCGCCCAGATGCCAAGTCCCGCCCCCTCAGTCTTTGGATTTTGCCCTTCTGTTTCCCATAGATTCACAGTGATTTACTATTAGGAGTTAGAGATATAGCATATATGACCAAATTAATGACTATTAATGAGCAAAGCAGGTGATATCCACTTTACAAGAATAATTACAACTCATTTTCAATGAAGTATTGAAGTTCAGGTTCAAGATGGTGCTGGGAATTATACAGAGGATCCTAAAATATTTAAATGTTACATTACCAGAGATATAGTGATCATATGGTTCACATTGTAAATGGATTAATTTATTGTTTTACCTAAACTAATCATGGATTCTTTTGTCTTTTCTTTTTATTGTAGAAAATTGTATAATAGTGTCAATGGATTCTGTTTAATAATCAGGCCTTTTTGACCTGAAAACAAAAATGAACAATGTCGAACAGAAGGATACAGATGGGGTAAGGATTAAAGATTTAGGAAGCAGTTGCCACTTTTCCCCAGACAACTTCCTAAATCCTTAGATACCCTCCAATCTACAATCCTGAAAATCTCCCAAAGGATGTTTATGAAATCTGGTGCAAGTATAAAACCTGCTTCTATCAGATTGCCTTGTGCAGACTTAACTCTGTTGTGATTTAGGCTGCTTATCTGGTAGAAAAATCCATTTGAGCTCCGTGGAATTTACCTTTTTTATGTGGTTATATCAGGTTTGATCTTTTTACCGTATTTTTCGTTCCATAAGGCACATCGGATCATAAGGCGCACCTAGTTTTTAGAGGGGGGAATCAAGAAAAAAAATATTATTCCCCCCCCAGCCCCAAAGAGCAGCGGACAGGCTGCGTGCAGCCTGTCCACTTCTCCCAGAGCTTCTGGGGCTGCCGGGGGAAGCCCGGGTTACCCCCTCCCCAGCCCCAAAGAGCAAAGAAGCCAAGACAGGGAGCGGGATCCATCCTTGGCTTCCTCTTTAGCTTCCTCTTTAGCGGCGCGCAACCTCTCCAGCCAGGAGAGGCTGTGCGCGGCTAAAGAAGCCATAGCCACGTACAGCCTCTCCTGGCTGGAGGGGCTGTGTGCAGCTATGGCAATACCCCCACCTCCCGCAAAAGCCCACAGGAGCCGTGCACCCTTTAAGGAGCGTGTGGCTCCTGAGGGCTTTTCTACGAGGAGGGAGAAGGGACTGACGTGGCCAGTCAGTCCCTTCTCCCTCCTGGGGAAAAGCCCTCAGGAGCCACAA
Organism: Podarcis vaucheri; assembly: GCF_965113315.1. Lineage (NCBI taxonomy): Eukaryota > Metazoa > Chordata > Lepidosauria > Squamata > Lacertidae > Podarcis > Podarcis vaucheri. Next base: position 33,975,590 of record NC_138761.1, read on the forward strand.
GGAGCTTGTGTGCAGCTCTTGGCAGCTTTTCCTGCCTGCCTCCCCCCAGCATTCGCTCCATAAGATGCACACACATTTCCCCTTACTTTTTAGGAGGGAAAAAGTGCGTCTTATGGAGCGAAAAATACGGTAACTTTAAACTATAAACCTCCCTATAAATCTATGAGGAACAGAAGGGCAAAAATCCCATTAAACCAAAAACCAGTTCACTCCTATATATCTACTCAAAGGTAGAGTCCCATGGAGTTCAAATGGGGCTTACTCAAAGGTAAATGGAAACTGTACTGCGACTTAAGCAGACATTAATAGGTTTCACAGAATGAACTTGCAAAGTCAACTCTTCGTCTCCATCATGAATGTTCTCTCTTACTCTCTGATCTGACATAACAAAGCAGTGATTTCTTATGGATGGCATTTATGCATGAGTGGGATGATTCTTACCTTTTTTTCTTTGAACAGACCGTCTACAATTTTCAAAACAATTATTTTGATACCCCTTCATTTCCAAAGGTGGGGTTCTCACTATGTAGTTTAGGGACAAACACAAGCCCCAAATTCATTTTGCTCATCCAGAACTAGCTGTACAGTTCTTTGGATCTCAGCTTTTGTATATCAAGTAGAATTATGATATGACATTTACATCCTCTGTTAATTTACTTGCATTCATTAGATCATAAAGATGTAAACTAAGCCTGACATTCATGTGAGTTTAACAGCACCTATATTTTGAGAGGATTTGTAAATAACTGTAGCAATTGTTGTTGTTACTATTATCTGCTAGTTTTAAACAAAGTTACATTGAAAAAGCAAGGAATGATGTACACATATTATGTCGGATATAACCTGAGGAAATAAAATTACAAACAAGTTTTTTCAAAGTTTAGTCTACAAAGGCATTTCTGCAAACAGTAAACAAAAATCAGATGAGGGAAGTGGGAGCCACAACAAAATGGTGGAGTATAACCTGACCCACTATAAAGAATGCTCCAATATATTTTAAGCTGAAAGTAACTGAAGCAGAGCACTATATCCCTCCAGTTTTTCCTATTTCCTTTTCCAACCGAGACTCAACAGTTCATGGCTACCAAGAATACTCCATTCTCTTTGTGCTGGTTTTCTCTCCCTCTCCTTAGTTTAAGATTAGTTCTGCAAATACTGAGGTTTTCCCAAGCTTTGTTTCTCAGTGGCCCCATTTTGGCTCCAATACACTCAGCCCAAAACATTTGATAAGGGAATCTGGTTGTCCAATTTATAATCTAGTAAATCCTCATTGACAATAATCCTTCACCTCCTCTTGCAGTCCTCAAATTAACAAGCAAAGCTGTTTATTGTATTAACATATCGTGTGTGTGTGTGTGTGTGTGTGAGAGAGAGAGAGAGAGAGAGAGAGAGAGAGAGAGAGAGAATGTGTTCTAGCTATGTTTATTGTGGTATCTCAGCATAATCCTCAAAACATCTAAACACAGAATGCCTATAACTGTAAACATAACAGAACGTGCTTGCTTAGTCCTTTTGGTTGGCCCACTTTTTTCTCTAGCAACCGAATAACGCTGTGAATATTAACAAAAATGTAGCACATTCAATGAGATACCTTGGACAAATCCATTTTGTCCTGAAAGGAATAGGTTGTTTGAGAAGAAACCAAAGCAATGCAGAAATCTAGCAAGCTGATGTACAGCTGAGATCTGGAAACAACAACTGTGTTATACATTTGGAGACAGAGGTCTAGAATTATGGATTTAGAGACAGATTTAGAGACAGATCTAGAATTTACAGCTTTACTTTCAGACTTTAAAGCAATTGCTTCCTCCAATAAGAGACCGTTCACTCTATAAATCCTAATGTGAAAGCAAGTACCTGTCAGGAATTTAGACAGCACCAGAGTGACAATCCTCCAGATCTAGTAAGACACAAGAGACTCCACCGTCAGTTGCCCTAGGGCTATAGGTTGAAATATAAAGGCTGCACAGATCCTTGAGAAATATGATTTTTTTCCTGTTCACTGTTAAGAACTAGATACCTAAGATGTAGCCAATGTGGCACCTTCCAGATGTTATCGACTACAACTTTCTTATTACAATAGGCATTTGGGAACTGACTGATTTTAATGGGCTTTTAATAGCTTTGAAAGGGCTGGTGCTGTGCTGTTTTTATTGTAATTATCTGTATGTTTTTATATACTATCTCTCTCTCTCTCTCTCTCTCTCTCTCTGTGTGTGTGTGTATCAGTGTTGTCCGCTCAAACCATCTTGCTCCAGTGAGCAACCTGGCCACTGAATACTGCACCAGCTGAAGTTTCTGAACCATATTCAGAGGCAGGCCCATGTATAACGCATTGCAGTAATCTAACCTAGAGGTTACCAGAGCATAGACAACAGAAATTAGGCTACAGTGGTACCTCGCAAGACGAATGCCTCGCAAGACAAAAAACTCGCTAGACGAAAGGGTTTTTTGTTTTTTGAGCTGCTTCGCAAGACAATTTTCCCTATGGGCTTGCTTCGCAAGACGGAAACGTCTTGCACGTTTGTTTCCTTTTTCTTAACACCGTTAATACAGTTGCAACTTGACTTCGAGGAGCAACTCATAGAACGCGGTGTGTTAGCCTTTTTTGAGGTTTTTAAAGACTTTGGTGATTTTTGAAGCTTTTCCAAAACTTTCCCGACACCGTGCTTCGCAAGACGAAAAAAATCGCAAGACGACAAAACTTGCGGAACGAATTAATTTCGTCTTGCGAGGCACCACTGTATCACTGTCCAGAAAGGGGTGCAGCTGGGTGACCAGCTGAAGTTGATGGAAGACCACCTGAGCCTCAAGTGATAGCAATGGACCCAGAAGTACCCCAAGCTGCCGACAACAAGAAGACGAAGAAAGTAATAAAGAGACTATCTGGACAGATCTGGATAGAACTGTTTGATAAAAGCAGAAACAGAAGTGATGTTTTGATCCTCGTTCAGAGCTTGATGTATGGGTACCCCCAATAAATTTAAAAAATTGGCTGTATAATTTGGAATTATTATTTGGAAATAATGTGATTGGATTGGCCTGCTAATAAAAATTATGTTTAAAAAAAAGTAAAGGAGAAGCAGAACTGTGTGTACTCCAAAACTCTGGTTGGCCCCCATTCAGCAGTTTCATTCTTGTGTTAAACAGCAGGGAGCGGATTAAACTGTGAGTAAACCCACACTGACAGCTCCACAGGGCTGAAGAGCACTCTCCAAGCATCACCTTCTGAAGATGACCATCTAAGTAGCACTGAAACCACTGCAAAGCACTGCCACCTACCCTAACTCAGGCAGCTGCTCCAGAAGGATACCATGGTTGATGGTATCAAAAGCTACTGAGAAGTCGAGGTTTTTGCCCTTTTGGGAAGCAGACAGAGAACAGGTGGATGTAAAAGAGAGTGTAAGTTCAACTTTGACTTTGCCAGTTGCCTGAACTACAGGAAGGTGCCATAAACTGCAAAGACTTCAGTATTCAAAGAACATTGGACCACAGACAATCCCTTATCCTTGTCCACAGGACATTCCTCTTTGTGTGTGGTTTGGGGGGGGGAGTATGATCAAGAACTGAACATTCCTGAATGCCACATACATTTTAAAAATATGTTGTAATATAGCAAAAGCAGAAAATTAGTAATTGCAAAAGCAGCCCAGGCCCATATTAAACTTGTTCTTGTAAAAGAGCTAGAAAACTTGTTATATGAAAATAATAAAATAACAAATAGCTTTACTACTTATTGAGAGTGTACTCTTTTCTCAGTTAAAGGAGAAAAAAAGATGAATCAGGGGAGGGGGTAGTATGTGTCCTTGCCAAAAGTATAAATAGCAGTAAGGAATGAAAGAGTCACTTTACCAAAGCCCATTACAAGAGAAAGACATTTCTCTGATCTTTCACAGCGTAGATGGGGTCTCAAATGCCAATCAGTCATTCCTAGCCTAAAGGAGAACAGGTGCTGTTCACATTCCACACAAGGCAGGTAGAAATGAAAAGGGACCTATAGAGCCTCTCATGCTTGCAGAAGCATCCAGCAGAGTATGGGTGCAAACAAATACTACAAGAGAATATAAAAAGGTCAGTGTACGTTTAAAAACAGCTTTTTATAACTCTTTAATTCAAACTAAATAAACCAAAAGACCCTCCTGATCAGGTATATTGTGGCAGGATCAAAATCTCCATTACATATTTAGAGCTGCTTCTAATTTCAAAATGGAATTTTCCCAGGATTCATGGTCAAAAATAGATGCAAAGTATCTACGTATAACAATCCTCTTTAACTAGCACAATGACCGGACCTAGGAAACCATCAGATTCTGATCCTACTCAATTAACAGACCTTGAATCCAAGATGGCTGCATATATTGCTATTCATACTTTTGTTTTTTAAGACATAACTTGGGAGTATCTCTCAGCCCTGAAATTTTATCATGAGTAGATGTAATAAAAGCAGTCCTTTTACAAACACATATCAGTCTATATAATCTAGACCAATGACAGCCAACAAACCAAAAATAAGTCCTCCAACCATTTTATCCCGCTTCTGGTGACTTGGCAGAAAATGTAACAAAAGAAACAGTAATATTGTGAAACAGAGATGCAAGGCTTTGGCCATTCTTTTGGATTTTGAATACAATATGGAGGCCCAAGTGAGTTTGGTGGTGCTACGGAGAAGCTTGGTTCAGCATGTTTTTAATTTTGCTCTGACAGATGAGTACCGTGTCATGGCCGGGAACTGGTGAAAGCAACACTGGTTTAAGCAGCATCTTATTCAAAGTTGCAGCTGTACAGTATTTCAGAATAGTTAAAATACCTTACTTTTGCCTCTTTTTCACCTCTTATTGCTTCTCAATTATAGTGTTTTCTTCAGATTGGTGAGGACTCTTGTAGGAAGAATAAGCCAGTTGTTTTCTATATTTGGAACTTTATAAGGTTCCAGGGCCCTTGGGTCTTTTGAGTTCCAGGGCAAGTGTCTGACTTGGTTTGAGGGCTGCCTTCCTCACCTAAGCCTGAGCCTATCAGGTATACTTTCAGAAGGCAGAGGTAATTAACTGTTTCTGCATACTGAAAAGATATGCTACCCACTTTTGGAATCACTGTCAGAAACTCAGAAAACAGCTGCAAATGTCAAGTGCAGGTCACAGTGACCTGCAGGAGACCATTTATCTTCTCTTTCTCGGGACAAGTCATTAGCGGCATGTCACTCCTTCTTCCTGTCTCACTGTCTTTGTACCCTAGCGTTAGTCCAAATCACAGTTATTTGCATTTGGACTTTTCCACCAGGTGCATTTAGGCCTCCACCTTCTGGTCTCTACTGCCAACCTTCGCTTCATATAAGATATCTTACCCATCACCTACCTCTATATTGCTATCTACAATAGGTACTGTTTAAATTTGTCATCATCATCATTAGAGCTGAACAATATTTCAACTCATTGTCTGAAACTGGTATGAAGTTCAGGTGGCGATACCGGTTTCAGACTTTTTGAGCTGACAGTACATCACGGCTCCATGGTTGCCGCCAGCACAGTGCAATTCACTCCTGCCTCCCTGCACTGTGCTGGCAGAGGCCATGGAGCCGTGATGTGTTGCCAGCTCAAATTGCCTGCTCACCCATCTACCTGCCTGCACATTAGTAAGCAGGGCGGGCTGCCTCCCCCCCCCCCCATCAGTTGCTCCTCTTGAATGAATTTACTGCCACATGCTATGGTGGTACCTTAACAACCTTTGATGCAATAAGATTAAGAATGCCCACTTGCCACCAGTATTGCATACTGAAAGGGAACCAAATACAGTGGTACCTCAGGTTAAGAACTTAATTCATTCTGGAGATCTGTTCTTAACCTGAAACTGTTCTTAACCTGAAGCACCACTTTAGCTAATGGGGCCTCCTGCTGCCGCTGCACGATTTCTGTTCTTATCGTGAAGCAAACTTCTTAACCCGAGGTAATATTTCTGGGTTAGTGGAGTCTGTAACCTGAAGCGTATGTAACCTGAAGCATATGTAACCCGAGGTACCACTGTATAACAAAGCAAGTATCTACAAAACAACTACAAGTTTAATCACTGTAACATGACTTGTCTTTCTGTAATATATATGTATTGTTTAAGGGTGCTGCTGCATCTAAAATCACTATTTTACCACAGCCCTGCCTACTCTGGACAGGAAACTTTGTCTACCCTGCAGAAGTACAAATGATCGTTTTGGAATATGGATCTGGTAAAGACAGATCAACCTGTTGTAATCCGAGGGTTTTTTATTTTCACAAGTTCAATGTTAATAAACTATTTTAAGGTTTCCTTAAGGCTTAAAGTGGCACACACTATTATTATCAAAACCATTTATACAGACAAATTAGCCACAAAAAGAATATATAAGCTTAAAAAATTAACACAATCCCATTATAAATAGAAAGCCATGTCCTTAGCAGTTACACATTTTTTCTGCTTGCAAGAAGTTTCTACCTAAATGCACATGAAATATGAAGTATGAATTGTTAATGTGAAACATGCAATTTACACAAACATTTTTAGGGACATTTCAACTACTCAAATGCATTTGGTATTTTACGTTGTATGGTAAATCCATTGGTGTGGTGACAGTAGAAGGGCACTTAAATCTGCTTTCCTAGATTAGTTTTTGTTGTAGCTAGGAAGGGGGGATTACCCTAATATTTTTCATTGACTAGCAAGGCAGAAAAAAATCAATAGATTTCTTCAGTATGTTTTGCCCCTGCATGTTTCATAAGCCTTTGTAACATATAATTTAGTTTACTATAAACACTGTAAACATCAGCAAAAGTACTATGTAAGTCATAATGTCCTAGGAGGACTATGTTATAGGCATGTTTCTGGGTCAACCCTACAACAAAAACTACACTCAGGGTAGGATTTTGTCCCAGCCTGATTGGTGAAAGTATGCTAAACACTGCTTTAAAGCTATTTTTAAGAAGACAGGAACAAGCTTTCAGAGTTCCATATACAATTTCATTCTATTCATAGGCTGTATTTTGCTTGAGCTTAGATAAATCTTTCTTCCTTTCATTAAGATTGCATCACTTTTGTTTTAATTTGTTATTTTACTGAACAGAGATATAAAAGGGCTAAGCCTTATAGACTGAAAAGCCATAGTAATGTTTTCTTTTTCAATGCAAACAATGAGTTTGTGAATCTGCATTGCTTTGGTAATATTCTGCACATACTACCATAGTATCTATTTTTGTTGAAGGCGGCTTTGTCAGTCAATAAATAGAAAGACAAGAATGAAGAATTTAAAAACACCTCACCATACGCTGGCCTCCTACACTGACTAAGGGATTATGAGGATAAAGCCAACTCACACCAGGAAAGAAGCAGCTTAACACAGTTGTATGCAAAACACATTTTTCCTGCCTTTTCATCAGCTCACATTTTAGATCTATCACTGTTAATAGCAACTCACAGGCATGGCAAAATAATAATAAAAGGAAGTCCTCTCTATTGAATCTTGCCAGCCCTACAAACTCACTAGTCTTGTGTATTTTCAAATAAATCCACAAATCTATTAGACCGCCTTAACCACACACCTATGTTGCTTACTTAGGAGTAAGCCTTCCACTGAGCTTTTCAAAAAAATGTCCCTTCATGATCTCCTGGAGGCTATGGCCTATGGCTATGGCCAGTCATTTGCTACTTACAAGCCCACCTAAAGAAAAATATAATATGAGAGATTAAGTTCATGAAAAAGGGAAGGCACAACAATGTTTAAAAATCAGAATGCAGATCCCAAATGGAACAGCACTGGCAGGCTGGATACAGTCTTAGGCATCTGTGTTTATCACTTGGGTACTGAAATGCCTGCTATAAAACGACTGCTAGGAAATAGATGTTTCCCCAAAAGCTTGTTGGAGGGCCCAGCACAAAATTATCAGTGAGGACAAATAAGGTTCCTTGAAAGGCCACTTCTCCAGCACGGATACCGTCTCCTAACATGGCATACAGATGGAAAGGAAAGATTGAAATGATTCTCGGTCACTCTCTTGGCATGCCTGAGGCAAGAGTAGGGTGACACCCACACATACTGAGAGTTCCCTCTAAAAGTGTTGTATAATCAAGGTGTTTATGGAAAACAATGACTCCCCTGAGCTGACTAATTCATGTGTAGAGAAAGTTGGAAACCATAGCTGTGAAGAATTTTCTCCTTCATACCTTTTAAAGAACTTAAACTGCTGAAATGCCTTTTGTCTTCAAAAACTAAGTTCATTCAAGGTCCTCAAAATTCCTGGGCATTCTTTTTAAAAAGGCTAACTCCACCCTTTTCCTTTCTTTTGAGAACAAAGCTTTTGCTGCAATTTATCTGATGTTGCAAAAACCCCGAATACCCTAGATTAAAATTTCCACATTCTTGTTTCAGGGAAGGGTTGTAGAAAGCTGTGATTACCCCACCCCCTCCCAAAAAAGTGGTAGTGATTTTCTGGCATTAAACAGAGGTGGGAAAGAAGCAGAGGTGGAAGAGTATTATTTTGGAGCAAACATTATCACAAAGGTAACAGCTTAGTCAAAGACTTGGGTGACATCCAATGATAGCTTCTCACCTACACAATGAAAAACTACTTGTGCAATGGGGCTTTCTGTTTCTCTTTTCCCCCAACTTTGGAGTCACATGGGGGGCTGTGGGAGTCAGGAAATAAGGAAGCCCTGCTGCACAAGAAGATGGGACGTGGGTGGGGCTGTGGTCTAAACCACAGAGCCTAGGGCTCACCGATCACAAGGTTGGCAGTTCGAATCCCCGCGACGAAGTGAGCTCCAATTGCTCGGTCCCTGCTCCTGCCAACCTAGCAGTTTGAAAGCACGTCAAAGTACAAGTAGATAAATAGGTGCTGCTCCGGCAGGAAGCTAAACGGCGTTTCCATGCGCTGCTCTGGTTTGCCAGAAGCGGCTTAGTCATGCTGGCCACATGACCCAGAAGCTGTACACCGGCTCCCTCGGCTAGTAAAGTGAGATGAGTGCCGCAACTCCAGAGTCGTCTGGACCTAACGGATGCACTGCTTCCTCTACAAGGCACAAGGCTACCACCTTGCTAAACAGGAACATAGGAAACTCTCTTATACAAAGACCACTGATTCATCTAGCTTGATTTTGTCTAAACTGACTGCCTCTCAAGCAGGGAGTCTATCCCAGCCCAACCTGGAGATGCCAGGGATTGAACATGGGAACTTCTGTAGGCAAAGCACATTGTCTACCACTGAGTTACAACACTTCCTATAGATCTAGACCCAGATCTAAGCAGGTCTGGGTCTAGTTAGTACAAGAATGGATGGATGGATGATTGCCTGGGAACCACATGTATGCTGGCTTAGGTTCCATTACAGCAGAAATGAAGGATGTTAACGTAAGAAAAATTAATGAAATAAATGCTACAACATTCTTTGATTTCAGCTATTTTTCAACACCAGATGTGGAAGTAAGTCTCAAACATAGTTGAATATATGTTTAAGAGAACACAAAGATACCTTGTTATTGCGTTTGAAAATGAAACATGTTCCATTGCCTGCATGGATTCTCATTAACAACAATGTGGGGAAGAAAGTGAGATAGACTCCAGTAGGAAAAAGTGGCCTTACATAATCACACAGACTTGCAACATTAGGACCAGGGACAATTAGCTTTGCCTTTTTCAACTAACCAATATTCAACCACCTCAAGCATTTGCTTGCTTGTGTTTGTCATCTGTTTTTTATTAACGCAATCACAATGCTAGGTAATGACAATTTTTAAAAAATGGAAAGCAAATTCAGTTTAGTCTCTGACCACCTTCAGCTCCTACCACCTCCATGTAGGAGACAGCCAAAGAAGTATGGCAGCCATTGTGGTGCAGGCTAGAGTGTTGAGCTAGCTAGCACCAGGGAGACTGGAGCTCAAACACCTGCTCAATCACAGAGCTCACTGGGTGATCTTATTTTTATTTATTTATTTATTTATTTTAAAACCACACCTTCGTATAAAATATCACAAGACCGTATATAACCTAAAAACATAATACTACAATATGTACAATAAGAACGTCAAACACATCAGTAAAAACTGGTTGACAAAAAAAAATCTCAGTATATTTTACTTAAAATATTGGACCTGTCTCTAACCTAACCTACCTCATAAGGTGGCTGTGAGTATAAAAGGAGAGAGTAAAGAACCATGCATGCTACTTTAAACTCCTTAGAAGAAAAGCAATAAAATAAATTATGGAAGCCCAAGTAGTGGAAAATTCATGCTCTGACAGATTTCATTAAAAAAAAATATTGATGAATTTTAAAACATTTTGTCATTTAAAAAGACAAAAAACAAACAACATTGAACATACTGATACAAAAGGGAAGAAAGGGAAGACTAAAATGGCTAAGAAGGGAAGAAAATGGAAAATAATATCCTACATTAATTCATGTGATGCATCTTTTATAATAACAATCCAAGGCATCGAGAAATCATTTTATTTCTAATGGTTGTTAACTACTGCTGGAGAGGTCAGAAAGCTTTCACTATTGCTCTTAATGCTTATTTTGGTGCTTCCTAATGGACTTCAGAATACTACTTACAGTGAAATCATATGTATATTTACTCTGAAATATTTCTCGTTGTTTTCAATCTTTTTACTCTTAGGAAAGTGTAGGCCAGATTGCAGAATAAATTTAGGACATTTCTGTGTTTTGATATGAAACCTTTGTGTTTTTATGGAAGGAGGTTGGTTTTGGGGAGGGGGTACCGGTAGTTAAAGTGCATGGCCTGAGCAGTCTCTCAGCCACAGGATTTCCTGAGGTTTTGTTCTTTACCATACAGTCACATAATAGACTGTATGCAACTTCCTACTGCAAACCAAAAGGAGTTGACTAAGCTCAGAAATATTACATGACAAAAGGTTTGTACATCCTGATGACAGCATGAACAGTTCACACCTGGTACAAGCTCAATGGCACTTTTTAAAAGATTCAGTTTAACTCTCTTTTATAATGTCAATCCATCAGTAAACAGCAACTGCCTTCCAAATATTGCTATTCAACAAACATTTATAGCATTGGAAAGGACTTTAATTTGTTTTGCGGTCTTAGCCATGTTACCACTGTATAGTGTAATTTTAAGGAGATACTTGACATTGCTGATGTGTTTTAGAGATTTTGAGCTTTCAGGATAAGGTAACCTATTAACTTGCAAGCACTACAAAGTGTATTAGGCAACAAACTATAATAAATATTCAGAGGCAAAAATGTAGGGCATGATCCACTCGGGTGACTCTTTTTGCTCTTTCTCCTATTCTGCATACATTGCAGCATTCTTTTCCTACGAACCCAGCCATCCCTTGCCTTTTCCAGGCACCAACCCATAAGTTGTTGTTTTTTACTCTAGAGCAGAAATAACTTTCAAGCCAGGGTCTGGGGACCAGAGGGATGACTGGATGTATCTATGGCAAGCACAAAGAAGTCTTGTTTAAGAGGAACAGGAAGCACAATGGAAACTAAGTAAAAAACGGTAACAAGAAATAACAGGTCTACATAGCTTTAATCACTCAGGCAGGTAGCGGCCCAAATCTAAACCATTAAATGACATTACATATACAAAATAAATTAAACAGTACTGACTTGCATATTGGTGCAATAACATCAAAATTAGTTATTTGTTACTTGGTGAAGTTCTTGTTACAGTCTGATGAAAATTACATTTCTCACTAGTACATGCATTCAGTTTTACCAATAGAAGTTGGTTAAATAAAGCCATTATATTATTAAAGTGTCTCTCCACTTCTCTGTGATGAAAACAGCAACAACTCTGCAACCTTAATTAAGATCAAACGAAGTAATTAAAATACTGCTGAGGCCCAGATCCCCAACTCTCAGGTGTTTAATTACTGAACCCCTCTTCCATTTATCTAACTTAAAATTCAACGTAAACAAAATTAAAATTTGTTTTCTGAGAGACAAGTATGTATTACACCACAATAGTAAAAGAGAATGCAGTTGAGATGCTCAAACCTTCTTATTAAGAGGGAAATTGCTATGTACCTGGACTGGTGAAGGTATGTTACCTATGGAGGAAATATGTGCTTTTTAATAATAAAGCCTGGGGGACATTCCTTATAAATATCCAAAAGCTGCTCTGCACTTTCATGTGTCTCAAGTCAAGGGCTAACCCAGTTTTTCAGTGCTCTAGGAAAATTAAAATACACACAACACACACATTCACGGCATCATGCCATGCCATTATGCTGAGAAGCACAACAGCCCTCTGGGCAATAAAGAGTATACTGGGATATTTTCATTTTTAATTTCAGTAACTATGCTATTACACCATTGCAGTCCACATTAGTTAATCTGAACTAAATGCTAGCTCTGGATTCCTGAGTACAATCATTAACATAAATTAGAATCACTACGACCTTTCACTGAAAAAAGGAGAGGGATCCAGAAGAGCTGACAGCAACTCCCTCCGCAAAATATTTACATAGCTGAGGCAAGCACTCCTAGAATTCACCTTCCAACACCTTGCATGCAGTGCAACTCTTTGCAATATCTGCACTCTAGGACTGGCCAGTCATTCTGTTTGAATCTACACCTGCCTTGTCCAACAAAGTGACACTGGGAGATGCTGTTATGTGAGACAGGTAATGTGATGGTGTAAAGGGGGAAATTCAATTTGGAAGACTGGAGAACAGAAAGAAAAAAGTAGAAAAAGAGGGCAGAATTATCTTCCAAAGAAAAATAAGCGAGAAGGCAGAAAAACAAAAAAGAAGGGAAGGGTATAGGTGTGAAAGAGAGAGGGGATTATGGGGACATTCAAAATACATGGTATGGTAGGAACAGTTCATGTAACCTGACTGAACTGTACATATTACTGGAAGTCACTTAAAAGTGAATTAATTAATGATGATTTATTGTCATCTTATGCTAACATAAAAGTTGCCCTGCAGGATGCACTGAAGGACCATCTAATCCATCATTCAGCCTCTGACAGATGGTTCTGGGAGACTCACAAGCTGCACATGATGGTGATCCCCAATTATTTTTCAGCAGATTAATCTTGCAGCAAACCTATGCATATACACAGTGTTCCTGATACAGAAATAAAAGTAGCCACAGAATTGTAATCTTAGATGTTAATCTGAACTATTCTTTCACTAGTCAAATGTATTTTCCAAACTGGAGGGGAGTGAAAATGAAACACATTTCCTATGATGATCTAAAGTGTTTAGACAGATAATGAAATTCTCCAGAAACTCCTATTTGAAAAAGCATTTTCTATAAACTCTTCCTAAGCACATAAAAATCACAAAAAGAAAACAAAAGTATATCTGTGTTAGCTTCTACAAGAATATTAATATCATTTCAATTAGGACCAAACAGAACAGCATGCTTAGTCAAATGCATTGCAGGAGATAGAGGAAAAAGCACAGCTATTCAAAGTCTGTTAAGAATTTAGCAGAGCCAAATGCAAGCCAAACTGGGTAAAAATACTTGGATTTCTGAACAACTGCCCTGTGGCATTTTCTGTCTGAAATGTTAAAATCCAGATTTCTGGGTGTGTTAAGAACTATTTTAGGCAATTGCCCAGCAGCTACAGAGTCCATTCATGAAACAGGCACTGTTATATATAAATATGGAAGCAGTATACACCACTCTTACAGTCTAAGATGAAATAGCCCTTCAGTTGAAGTAAAAACCCATTAATTACTGTCAACTGTATATACATAATCAAACAGATGATCAAAAGTATCCAACAGCTTCATCCATTTCTCATTATAGTTAAAAGTTACAAATAAATATGAGTGGGAAGCTACAGCATGAGAACACTCCAGAAACATGTACTTAACGGTCCATCTCTCCCCATATGAACTGACCCGGACCCTGCAATCATAATCTGAAGCCCTTCTTTGTTTGCTCCATCCGTGAGAGTTCTGGGGGATGGCAAAAGACAAGAGCGGGACTTTCCTGCAGTGGCTCCTCATTTGTGGAATGCTCTCCCCATGGAGGCTTGCCTGATGCCTTCATTACATATCTTTAGGCACAAGGCAAAGTGCCTTCTTCTCCCAGGCCTTTGGCTAATTGAACAATTGGTGGCTTTTTAATTTGGTGGGGGGTAATTGTTTTTTGTTTGTTACTATGTTATGTTTTTGTGTTTTTATATTGCAAACTGCCTGGTGATCCTTGTATGAAGAGCAGTACAGAAATTTAATAAATATTATTATTAATAATAATCCAAGTCATGCCACTAGAAGCCACTTTTTTCTTCAAAGAAGAAATGCCTTTGGTTATAACAATTATAATGAATGAATCACCATTCATTCATTCAGGTTATGCATCATTTCCATTGTCAAAGAACAAACTCTAAGAAATACCTTAATTTGGAATGAAACACTTCAAAACTTTCAAAAATCATTTACTTTTAGATATCCTAAATATGAAAATATAAGAAAAGAGGGAGGGAAAGATGCTAGTGTTTTAAAGCCGTAACATTAATTTTTGTTGGTGTACCAGGAAATGAGGCTCAGTAAACATGCATGCCAAAAGAGGTTATGTGAACCAGCAATCGCATGGCTTCTCAAGTGGCATGAGATTTTATCAGCAATACACCTGAAAGAGTCAATAATGGGTGTTTCTGAGCAAACGCTCCCAGATTCAGCATTGTGCTTAGTCATATATCCTACACTGGAAAAAAATATTCATTAATATGAACCTTACAATAGGCGCTCACAGATTTCCTGTTAAGCTTATTCTATTCAGCAGCATTTGTAGAACTGTTAAAAGCTAGGCTCCCAGATAAAGTAACGTATCTCTTCCTTCACAGAATGTCCTTTTCAATCTTAATTATTTTTTCTTCCTTCCCCTCTCCCTTCTTTCTCCACTGGTATAGGCAGAATAGTCCAATGGTGAAGAGAATGTTACATATTACATGTTACATATTAGCTCAAGGAAGTCCAACAGTCACAAATTTTACAGAATCATGGGATGAAAATGTTTATTCTGTACAGTATCAGCCTTGCTTTTTTGCAGAAAAGAAGAAAAATATTTTAAAAATTGGAGAGTGGGAAGGGCATAACTAGCTGTCATCTTAAAAATATTTGGTATACAGTATATCACAGATCCGCCAAAGTAGGTAAGTGACTTCATTTGATAACGAATCAACCAAGTGATAAAGCAACTGCAAGACTATGCAACAGTGTATGTAAGTTATATCCAAAAGATCAGGAAAGGTAGGCAGTGGTGTAACTTTTGCCCTCAAACTGCCTACTTACGGCACTGAAGGATTCTATGTAGATTCTAGATGTTTCTTCTACCTTATAACAGCACCAATACATTTTAGTTTAGCAGGGCAAAACACATCTCTCCACCTCCACCCCAAGTCCTAACTTCAATGGTTGTCAGGGAAAGTAACAATATTCGAAAAGTACATTGTTTTGTTATGAGTTTAATTAATAAACTTAAAAATGAACTCATGGCTCTTGCAGGCAAAATACTGGATTAATTCTTAAAGCTTCAAATATGCTTAAGCCCTATTTAGTTCATTAATCATGTCATGAGGCTTGCAACATAGCTTCTAAAATCGTTCAGATCTCTCTATTTTTATGTTTTTTTAACCAAAAGCATACCAAGTATATCAGGATGGAATAGGAGGAATTCCTAAAATACTTGTATATGCAGCATTAAATAGTTCTCTCCTGTTCCCATTTATTAACTTAGCTGCAATCCTCTGAAATTAAAACAACCAAACTTCAGCCATCAGGCCAAACTATACATATGTTAAACACATTTCTTTTTAAAGTGTCTTCAAAACTGGCCACTTTTAGTTTGAAAGTTTTAAAAAAAACACAACTGCACAAGGATCCTGCACTTGTTTCAAATCTCCTTGCCAGCCATTATTTACATCCAAATATGGTATAGTATGGGACGCGGGTGGCGCTGTGGGTTAAAGCCTCAGCGCCTAGGGCTTGCCGATCGAAAGGTCGGCAGTTCGAATCCCCGCGGCGGGGTGCGCTCCCGTCGTTCGGTCCCAGCGCCTGCCAACCTAGCAGTTCGAAAGCACCCCCGGGTGCAAGTAGATAAATAGGTACCGCTTACCAGCGGGAAGGTAAACGGCGTTCCGTGTGCTGTGCTGGCTCGCCAGATGCAGCTTTGTCACGCTGGCCACGTGACCCGGAAATGTCTCCGGACAGCGCTGGCCCCCGGCCAATAGATGTGAGATGGGCGCACAAACCCCAGAGTCTGTCAAGACTGGCCCGTTCGGGCAGGGGTACCTTTACCTTTACCTTTTATGGTATAGTATTGGTAAATAGCACCTCTGGGGGCAAAAGTAGCCAGGGGAGCTTTTGGTCAGGAGCACAGACTGGATCAGGGCCCATGCAGCTGCTTTTCCTTCAAAACAAGAGTGCCCAGATTAAGCACACATTTAATGCCATAGGTAGTGCAGCTCCTGTCAAAGTGTCTCCTAAGAAGGGCATGTTGAACCCACCACCCTCGATCTTGAAGACTGCAAGTCCAAGGCTTGCAAAGCCAGCAAGCAGATGTAAGCCCTGGGAGCTTGACAGCATCAGCTCCTAGGCTTAAGTTTAAGGTAAGGAATCCTGTGGGTGACCTGAGCACCCTGCGTGCCCCAATTTGAGAGCAGTGCCCAACAAGAAGAGGCATAACTACTTTTTCACCTGTCTGGGAATACTTTCTCTCAACTTTCCTCATCCTGGATACAATCTCTTGTCAAGGGATGAGACCCCCGGGAGGTGAAATTCCCACCACCAGAGATGCAGGCGGCTCTGCCCTAAACTCAGGGTTGCTATAGGATAGTGGCTTTCCACCTGGCTGTTCCCATCCCAATAGCTCCTCCAAAAGCTTCCTTTCCTCCCTGGGACTTTTGGCTTGGCCCTCTACACCTGTAAGCTAGAGATTGCCAGACTCCCCAACCTGTTGCTCCCATCTAACCTGTTTGTGTAGGCCACTCTTCCTGACCCCTTTCCTCTTTGTCTTCTCCAGTCCTGCTCTTCATGCTCCCTTTCTGCTGCCTTCCTGGTTTCTTCAGGCCATTTAATGGTTTCCAGTGCCATGAGGCCACATCCCTATAGTGACCCTTGACAGCAGCCACTCTTTACAAATCTAGAGATCACCTCAAATAGCTCAAATCATGGTTGGCTTGCAGTGAAGACAACATTTAGGTTGAATTTCTAAGCTCTTTTCAATTAAGAACTATGTATGTGAGAGTACAGTCTCAAGTACAGTGGTACCTCGGGTTACATATGCTTCAGGTTACATACGCTTCAGGTTACAGACACCGCTAACCCAGAAATAGTACCTTGGGTTAAGAACTTTGCTTCAGGATGAGAACAGAAATCGTGCTCTGGCGGTACAGCAGGAGGCCCCATTAGCTAAAGTGGTGCTTCAGGTTAAGAACAGTTTCAGGTTAAGAATGGACCTCCGGAACGAATTAAGTACTTAACCCGAGGTACCACTGTATATGCCTGCAGTTTCAGTGGAACAGCAGGTGTGTCTTCTGGAGACCAAAACAGAATTCCTACGTTAACAAATGGTCCTACATTTATCATAGGCTCTCCAAAGCAGTCAACATAAAACTAGTCAGTACTTAGCACACCATACAGAAGCAGATCCAAAACAGGAGATGTTGTAGACAAGGCCAAATAATACTGGGGGGGGGGGGGGAGAGACGGACACACATGTCAGGAAGTTAGTGCTGTAGCATTCCTAATTGTAGGTTTGCTCTGCGTGTTGTTCTCACTTAAAATTGTAACTTCAGCCTGAAAGTCTGAGCCCACAAATGGGATACACCCATGCTCTCCTCCCATCAATTACATTTCATGTTTAAATATTTAATGTCAAATATACAAAAGAAACAACAAAGCTGTATTAATTCAGTGACCAAAAGACAGTTTTATATATTGAAATGTGCGCATTAGACTACTATAAATGAACTCAGCCTCAGAGACAGGATTATAGTCAAGCACATGTATATTGCTTATCTCATCCTCCAGTTCCAACTCTGAAAAATATATATATGTAAATTTCTGCTATATATGCTGTGTATAATCCCTTTGCTTTCAATGAGAATTTTCTATTTAACTTTAATGTACTTTGAAGGTCTTCACTTTGCTGTGCTTAAGTCAAAACATCAAAATGTAATTGCCAAATTATAGTAGTCAAACACTAGTAGCATATAATACAACCTCTGATAAATACAAGACTAGCATTAAATGTCAAATCTCTCTTTTAAAAAGATGAGTTACTTGCTCTATTTTTTTAACATTTCCAGATTAGCTATCAACTGCATGGAATTGGAAGTTCAAGTACTTTTAATAGTAAGGTGGTCTCAAAAACATTAATTTCTGCATTTATTATGCAAAGCCTGGGAAAGAAGTAACATTCACCACCCCCTGCCACATGCATGTGAAGAAAACACTTCCACATATACATACTGGGGAAAGGACATCCCCCCCCCCCATAGCCCTTTGTGCTGCTCCAGGAACATCTTGGGTAGAAGCCTTTTGGAGGGGGGGGATACATGTGACTACTGTATGAAAGGGGGTCCTTAAAAGTCTCCATGTGCAAGTAGAAATACTCAGGCTGATCAAGACTGCAGCCATAATATTTCCCACTAATAGGAAAAGGAAAAATTCAAAATATAGATTCCCCCATATCATGGAATATTCCACCTTTGGTGGAATAGAACCACCAGCACTTTTCTAACACTGGAAGTATATCAATGACCAGATCAGTAATTCTGACTTATAAAATAACATAACTATAATACAGTAGAGTCAAAATATGAAGTTCTGTTTTTTCTCATTGGTATAAGACTGTAAATCATTAATTATTGTAGTGGTTGTCTATGCACATATTTCCAACAGGAGTAGCTGAGTTTTAACAGTGATTTCCATACAAGTCACAGCTTGTCACCTGACTTATTCTTGCCACATTATTAGGTGCTTCTGATATATATTTATCTCATTTATTAATTTAAGATAAAGAGCCAGAAGAATCCATGGCACGCTGAACATGTCAGCTCTGAAAACCCCTGCAGGCCGTGAGGACATTGGTACTTCAGCTTTGGTTTGATGCTATAAAACTGAGTTATTGCCATCTTAACGCATAAGGGTGTACAAGTGAAAGAGTCTATGTTGTGCAACAATGGGCATACATTAAAAGTGGTGTCATAATGATGAGCTATTACAGACTAAGGTGTGAACCAAGATCCTTCAGATCTCACATATTCTATGAACTCAGAAGGTGGCCTCAGGCAAGCCACTCCCTTTCAACCTCAGTTCCCATTGGCAATATAGAGATAATACTACCAACTCATGTTATGTGGTTATCATAAGCATAGCTAAGATAAAGTACATTAAGCATTTTGAACATGCTACACCACTATATAAACACCATTATAATCATTTAAATAATAGCTTAAATTACTCCCTATGATTTGCATGTGACTTACTAAGAAATTAAAATAGTATTAGGACTGCAGCCTTAAACGTTTCCTACTTGTAGCTTTCATTCCAACCCTAGAAATAATGCTGATATCTTCCTTGAAGGAAAAAAATGCTATAAAATTAACCAATACCACACTTTAGCATTTATTTCACTGCTGTATTACTTCTTCTAATCCTCTGCATCCTTGTCCTAAGTTACCTCTTCCAGGGTCACCAGCGACAACGGATGCTGTTATACAAAAGGAGGACAACATGCTTTGCATTCTCAAATCTTTCCAGCTGGCAGGCTCCAGTTGCTACAAGGAAAGGATCTCCTTATTCTGTCACTTAAGTGTAACTAGCGTTCAGTGGAGACTAAAATTGCTCATGTATACATGGAGTACACTGAAATAAACAATGTGGCTCAAGGCCAACATTGTTATGTATTTTCAGGATTTATAAAGATTGGTCCTCAAGGATTACAAAATAGTAAGTTATATATGAAAGGTGTTCTGTAAGGATATTTTTACATCGAGTATTTTTAAATACTTTTTTAAAAAAATAAAGATGACATTGTGTGTTTCCATAAACAAAAGCATAGAAGAAGATTTAAAGATCTACTTATGTTAATCTAAAAACGGCCTGTCCCTGCCATCTTTTTCCACTACTCCCACCACGATTAATATGTAAAAATCACAAGCTCTACAATCTTTAGTTACCAAATTATGCTTATTACAACCCTAACATGAAGTCTTTAAAACAGTAAACTGTACAAGAAATTTACAGCCAGATACAGTAAGGAATAAGTATGATAGTCTTGGCTTTAACTAAACACAAACATGCAACTATAAACCATTCTATAAACGTTTTACCATTCTTCTGCCACACATTTTCATTCTGACATGCATTTTTTTAAAAAAAGGCAAGTCATAAAGAATTTTAGAAGATCACTCAGAACTAAACTGATTTGGTAGCCATCATGAGCCCTAAAAGCTGGAAAAACAATAACCACACAACAGTGTAAATAAAATGTGCAACTTATTAACAAAATGTGTTATCCTTTGCTATACTACCCTTTGCATATATGGTACATCTTTAAGCACGTTACAAATACATGATAGTATTTCCAGGAAAACATTCTTCCCACCTTCAGTTTTGGAAACTATTACAAAGCAGCTACAACAGAAGAAGGCAGGGCCACTCCATTACCTCTGAGAGACCAGTTCCATTAGGCTCCTCCCTCCCTCAACTGTCTATTAGCAGCAGCCATTCCATCAGGCTGCAGCAGAAAGATGGGAAGAAATGTTAATCCAGCTCTGCTGGAAGATCCGTTCCAGCAGGCTCTTTCTGACCCATTTCCATTTACCGTAAGCTGGACATCCTAATAACTTTGCAGCCAAGTTTGCTCCCCTCCCTCCCCACCCTCATTTCCGTTTGTATTATGTCTTTTAGATTGTGAGTCTGTGGGCAGGGATGCCTTGTAATCTTATGCAAGCCAAAGGGAGCCACTGTCCCTTCAAAATAGCAAAAATGCTTTAAATACATAAAATAATCACCCTCCTGATCAAACACAGTAAGATTGAACAAAATCCAAATCAAACCCATGTGAATGACTTCAAAATGATGTTTCCTACTGAACTGCTACAAATATGAGTGATCTGCTGCAGCCTTCACAAATACTATTCACACCCATCAATGTAACTGTAAATTTAGGTGAAAGCAATGAAAATTCAGATGCTCAGCATGTTTCCGCAAATATTTTTTGTCCCAAATCACTGTCCCTGAGAAATTAATATAAAAAAGCGGAAGACAAGTCATGAGAGCAAAAGCTGTAGCCCTTATTCCCTACATTACATTTCCTGCTTCCCATAATCCCTACAGGAACTGCACTATCCTACAATTTACCTTCAAATACTCTTTGTTAATATATGTACTTGCTTGCCTGCTTGCTCTCTCTCTCTCTGTAAATTATATAACCATACACTTCAAACAGAGTATCTGAAATGAAATGAATATTTTCCTTCTGTAGTTGAAAAGTTTTATGTGAGAATAAAGTAAATTTAAAGACTACAGAGGAACATGTACAGAAGTATTAAAATCTTCATGATAGTATTTTACCTTTTGACAGTGTACAGTATAAGTTCCTAATGAGAGTACTAATTTAAAAATCTGAAGTTACTTCGAGAATCATGAAACAACATTCATTTGTCAAAGAGCTCTCACTGAGATACTGAAAGATGTACATTCAATGTGATGGAGCCTTACTGTCATATTCACACCGCTAAGTTTATCCTGCTCCACGCAGATATTAATCTATTGATTTACCGGTAAACCTGTTTGGTTCAACTTTTAAAAAATTATTTTACATAAGAGAAACTGCCAAACTTCATTTATACAACCAGGTTAACAATTTCAATCTAGTTTTCTTTTTAAAGGCATCTAGTCAGGGATATGACCTAATATCAAGCTGCAACTGTTCTAAACTGTGCCAGAAACAATACAGAAATGTCTAGTATTCTAATTATTTCAATGATGCTTACTCCCAAGTAAGTGGGTATAAAACTGCAGTGTTAAGTAACACTTAGGCTACAATCCTTTACTCACAGAGATCAATGAGACTTACCATACAATAAACTGTTCAAGTTTGGACTATTAGTGCCTAAGCTGCCTTAACTATCTGTACACCAAAAATGCAGGAAAAAAGAACAACCTGCTATGCTTATTTTGATTGCAGGGCACACAATGGCTTTCTTTCAGGGATTTTATTATGAAGATCCTGGTTATTTGATATAACTAGCTTAAACCAAACAGGTTTAAAAATTTTCTAAAAATGTTTCAATCCTCTTGTACTATTTTGGTCAAACATTTTTTAAAAATACATGTTTATCTACAGTATGACTTTGACATTTGAAGGTCATACAATAACTGTTCTCATGTGACTTCATCTCTTGTGCTCTAACTACTGTATATTTAGAAGGAAATAAATAACCAGCCTTGTCATGATGCCAGCATTGTTCAGTCACCAATTATCATTTGACTTTCATTAAAAATCCTGAAGTATTACAATACTGTGTTTAGAATGAGAAAATGCATTTTCCTACCTACCAACTTTACATTTTTCCAATGTGTTTTACAGAGGTCAACAGTAGCTGAGGATACATCTGACCCTTTTGTACTCCCACTTCCCCAATTTTTTGCAGATATTGCAAATATTTCAAGTAAGCAACATACAATTTCACTATCTTTTAGCTAAGCAAACGTATACATATATATAATAAGTCATATGGTGTTCCACTGTCACTCATTCTACAGATGTAAACTTCAAATGCAGAGCCTTAAAAGGCCCATCATCAAGACCAGTACTCCCTAGGAGACGTGCACCTGAGATTCCTGATGTAAAATGGTTATTCACCAGTTTTGTATTGTAAAATACATACACAAAATGACTTAGTAGCTGTAAACTCTAGCTCTAAACACTTGCAATCTTAAAATAAATCATACCAGAATACTAAAAGTGGACAGGAATGTCATGTTTGATCAAACTTACCCCATTCTAGATACTCCAGAATATTCTTCTCTCTCCTCAGGGGTGAATTATTACATTCATCATAAAGGCAGATGAGTATATCCAGCAGCGTTTCCACACTAAAGCATTGCCCATTTGTCTGAGTTGGTCCATCCAAAATAAACTGTTCCAACTGTCTC
Source organism: Podarcis vaucheri (assembly GCF_965113315.1). NCBI lineage: Eukaryota > Metazoa > Chordata > Lepidosauria > Squamata > Lacertidae > Podarcis > Podarcis vaucheri. The sequence continues at coordinate 33,998,718 of NC_138761.1, forward strand.
AAGCGTACCTCTCCAGACATGATTGCTTCAGTTCTTAATGGGCCTCTCCTCAATTATTATTACTGGTTATTTTTGAAAACTCTAACACATCAGAATGTTTTAGTTTCTAAAAAGTGTTTTGAAAAGTCAGTGCTTCTTCAGGGATGGTGCTGAAGGTACAATGCATCTCAGGAATTCCCACTCTGAGTACTCTGTCTTGGTCAGCTGTTTCCACACACACATACACACACACACACAATATATACAGGATATTGGAGAAAAATAATTACCCTAAAATCTCTTTTAATACATTTAAAAAGAGAAAATATATATTTTATACATTTAAATAATAATATTAAAAAGAAACCCAACCCAAGACTGAATCCACTCTTCTCTCATATAGATGCGATTTTATTCTTTCTTTTTTTAAAAGGTCTCCTCCTTCATTCAAAATTCAGATCATGCAACGTAATCCCGAAACGAATCCTTACTGCATCATTAAAGTGTAAAACCCCCATCCAATTTGCACCGGCGATTCACTTTTCGAGGAAAGAGCAGCAGAGGGAAAGATCGCTGGAGATGGGGAGAGGGGAGGCCCCCGGCGAAAAACAAAATGCACAGGCTTGGGAAGGTCTAGCGCTGGAGAATATCCGCTGCTGCTGCTGCCGCCTCCGCCGCCGCCACCACCGCCTCCTCCTCCACCACCACGGCTTCCACCTCCACCACCTCCACCTCCACCACCCTTTGGAAAATGCATCAGTGGCAATTCTTCAGAGAGCGGGGGGTGGGGAGAAGAGGAGGAGCAGCAGCAGAAGGGCAGGAAAAGTCCCCGGGAAAGGAGCCTTCTTCTTCTTCTTCTTCCCCTCAGGGTCGGGCTCCCTCTTCTCTCTCCCGTCGCACCAGCTCCTCTCTCCGGCTACCCGACCAAGAAAGGTGAAGCCTTCATTTCCTCAGGCCGCCGCTCCTTCTTCCCGCGGGTGCATTGGCGGGGCCAATATTCGCCCTCCCTGGAAATGCCGGCCAAGGGGCGGCTGAGCGAATAATCCCTAGCAAATCCTTTCCATGTCGCCGCTGCTTGTTTTTGTCTTGCGGGTGGCGGAGGAGGAGGAGGAACAGGGTGACTAAGGGGGGCTCCTTCACACACAGCCGGCTTCTCCCCCCCCCTCCACCCTGCCGCTGTTTTCCCAATTCGGGTGCCGCGTTTAAGGCATCTTCTCAGGGCGACGCGGCGCTGGTGCTGCAGCTTCCCGGCCTCCTCCTCCTCCTCACAACTGCCCGCCCGCCGCCTCCGCCGCCGGTTTCCTTTTCCTCCTCTCGGCCTCCGCTTCTCCCCCGCCCCGCGGCTGCTCCTGACGCCCTCACGCACAAACTGCCGCCGCCGCCGCCGCTACTGAAGTCTCGGGATCCAACATGGCGGCCTCTTCCCCTCACCCCCCCCCTTCTCTCTCGCTCCCCAGCAACTGAGCCAGCAGCGGAGAGGACAAGCCGCGGCTGTTGGGAACGAGAGAGAGCGAGGGGATAGAAGGGAGGGAGAGAGAGGGAGAGACGAGCTGGCTTCGGAATGGCCGAGCCTGGGAGGGATGATGCTGCTACTGCCGCTGCCGCCGCCGCTGCCGCTTCTCTCGCAGCACGGAATGCAGGGATACAGGCGGACTGAGGGGAGGGGACGGCAAGCGCGGAAACGCCCTGCGGGCTGCTGCAGGACCAGGTTGCTAAGCAGAGCTGGGAGATTGTCTTGCTGCCTCTTGGTCACCTCGCGAAACTGGCCCCCTGCTTTTTCTTGTCTCATGGATCCCTCAAAGGAGGGATCTCCCCAATCTGCCTTTCCATCCCCCCCCCCTCTCTCACACACACATATACAAACACAGTCCCTTAGGGCTATGAACCCCCATTCCTAGGTTGCATTGTATGCTCCCACCTCTTAAAAAGGGCACCTTTCCGGGTTGGGGGCGCTCTCTGTCCCAGAGTATTTAATAGCCCCCTTTTTATTACTTAAAAACGAACAGGAAAATCTTAGTTTATTTTTTTAGGAAAAGGCACTTGGGTGAGGAGAGCACTCATTATTTCAGAACTACAGCTATTGACTTTTTTTTAACGAATCAGTTGAAAAGGAGAATTTAAAAAACTAGGATGGCCTTGATCCCCCTACATTAAAGGTGTAATTATACCCATTTCCCCAGGAGAAAGTCCCATTGAATTCAGTGGGACTTTCTGAGTAGACATATTTAGCATTGTGCTGTTAATGTTTTCACACGGTGTCGTCCACACAACCTTATTTTCCTTATTCCCTTATTTTCAAAGTGCCCGCAGAGGATCACTACTCAAAATGCAGGGTTGCCAAAGTAACTGCCCCATCACACTGATTTGGCACTTCCATCACACACACTGAAGCTTTTGTTGTAGGTCCTTCCAGCACTTTCCATTTTTAGGTAGTCCTCTTTCTATTGTATGTGTATTTTCTCCCCTACTTGCCCACATTCACCCTTACATTTCTTTCTAGATCCTGCTATCTCTTCCTCCCCTGTGTCTGCCGCATATGCATGGATGTGGGCGGGGGGAGGGGGAGATGAAGCTCCCCCCCCCCCGTTTGAGTTAATAAATAAAAATACTTAACTAGCTGACCAATCACATCACAGACAGCTCGGTTCTGCCCCCCAATACAAATCCTGTCCCCTCCAACATAAATCCTGGCTACTCCCATGTGCATAGTCACACAGCCTGCAAACACAGTAGTATGGTGGGAACATCATTTTTTAATATACAGGGAGACAAAGGTGTCTTAACAAAGGCCAACATTTCTAAACAACTTGAACTTTTACAATTACTCTAATTTCACAACTTCTTGCTGAAACACATTTTTCCATATTTTCTCATCCAGGGCAATAGACTGTCTTTAAAGCCAAAGCTGCAGTTTGGGGAAAAGGCAGGGTTCGTAATAGAAATTGTCTGCAACTTAAATATAAAAAGGGCTAATGGATTTCCATTATGCTAGCATGTCATGCCAAGGTACACAAAGGTATAAATAAAATCAACACATATTAAGCCCATAAAACTTAGTGTTTTATTCCAGATGTCTTGCATGATAATATCACCCCATCGTAAAGCATCATCCCATTTCAAAAGTTCCAAGAAAATAATGAACTAACAAATCTAAGTTGTGGGAGATAACATTGGCATGGAAGATTATTTCTACACCCAGTGGAGTTTTGCTTTCCTGCAAAGTTTAAATTTTTTTAATGTTATAAAGATTTATGTTGCTATGAAACAACAAAATGAAACCTTTAAAATGTTTTGGAGGATTTATGAAAAGATAGTACAAAAGAGGAATGATGTATTTTAAAAATGAGGAATGGTAAGTTGATATTAATAGCACAATTGGAGACATGTCTACGCAGAACCAAGTTCCATTGAGCTCAATGTGATTTACTCCCAGAGGGTTTCTGCTTAATCCTTGGAAGACAAGTATGGGTTTAAAAATATTTTTTCCCTGAGTCAAGCTTTGCATATTTGTGCAGGGTAAGAAAGAAATGGTTGATGCTCTAAATTTATCTAATGGTATGCATTAATTAAGCACTGGTGCTCTGTTTAAGCCCTAATCTTCAAACAGATTCATTTCAGTAGACATTGTCAGTGGCAATCATATAATTTAGCCCCTATTTTGCAAATCCCACATCTCCCATTAACATTTACTTGAAAGTCCAAAGAACATGGTCCCACTAATTTATTTTTATTTTTGTCGTTGTTGCAGCTTATTGTTTTACATGAGCTGGATCACAACTGATTTTATTGTAAGACTCAGCATCCAGTCATATAAACAGCAATAGTCGGAATCTCTTGACTATACTTACTACTTCTAAAGACCATTTCCCAGCTTCCCCACTTCATGAGCATGAGATCTCACTCCATTTAGAATGCAACAGTGTAATCTAAAGCAAGGCTGTTCTCAACTCTAGTTAAAGTAATTGTAGTTGATTAACTATGTGCGTTTTACATCACAATCCTAACTATGTCTACTGAGATGTCCTACGGAATTACCTGCGCTCCCCAGGTTTCGGGCTGCAGGCTGCTGTCCGCAAGAACTCCCGCGGGCTCCCAAGGCTTGCGGATAGCTTCCTGAAGCCCGGAGAGCGAGAGGGGTCAGTGCGCACCGACCCCTCTCGCTCTCCAGGCTTCAGCGAAAGCCTGCATTCGCCCCATAGGACACACACACATTTCCCCTTCATTTTTGGAGGGGAAAAAGTGCGTCCTATAGGGTGAAAAATACGGTAAATGGTCTCACTCCCAGGTAAGTAGGGTTACGATTGCAGCCTTTAGTCAATAACTATTGACTGTGCCACTGACAGCAGAGGTTAGCAAAGCAGCAGGGCTGCCACTTCATCCACTGCCCTGCCAGCCAGACATTCCAGCTGGTAAATAAACTATGGGATAACCAGCCTCATACAACCAACTTGCTTAAGTCTACCTGAGAAGTTCAACTCTTACAAGCTATTCTTGAGTTCCTATACCAAATAATTAGGAACTTACACCACTTTGGAACTAAACTAAGTTTAACTGCATGTGTAACTTTTTCTGAATGCTGTATGGAAAAGCACATGAACCTGACCTTTGGGGAGTTTGTATGTAAACTATTTTTAACTTACCAATTGTGTAGCCTTTTTCTGTGCTAGAAGAAGAGGGGAACTTTGCAATAAACTTAGAAGTCCAACAGCCTATATTTCCATGCTTTGCATTGCCGCATATCTTGGGATTACACATTTATTTTATATCCTGGGTAAAGATTAGTGATTTTGGCCCTCTTTGAACAATGGCTTTGGACAAGTCATTATCACCTAGCCTCAGTTCCTTGGTGCATAAAAATGGAATAAACATCTATTTCACAGGTTTATTGCATGGTTGAAAAGACTAAAAATCAGAAAGCAATGTGCAAAAAACCCTATATAAATTGCAACCAAGGGAGTCAGCTCCTAGAGGCTGAAGTATTGAGGGGGGGCTGGGTTTTTTTTAGGGGGCCAGGCCCCCTCAATGTTCAAAGGGTCCTGCACATGACATTCTGACTTTGTGCGACGTCATGTACATTGGTCCCTCGATCCTCCAGAGAAGGTGGCACCTCTGCTAACAACAGTAATGTTTGCTGGTTTGTCTGTCATGATTAACTGTTACTGAATAAGGAAAGGAAAATGGTAACAATGTATTTGTTGGGACAAACCAAGATTAGAGCTTTTTATGTAGAGCTCTTTTAAGTCTGAAGTTTTACTCTGAAGTCACATCAATCAACTGCTTTGCCAACAATGCAAATATCCTCTGTACAACACAGAAGATAAAAGGTGCGTCGCGTGACTTAAAATATCTGTTAAGAATAGCACGTTTATGTATGTAGATAGCTATCTCAGCTGTGCAGCTGTAGTTAAGTATCTGTCAGTCTATCCATTACATTTGTATATCATATGATATATGTAAATGAATATGTGCTTGTATCATAGCTATTTATGGACATATGCACAGATAGTATGGCAATGTATGCATAGATAGGCATGATATAAGCACATATTAATGCAGAGAATTTAAATATAGTTAAAAGTGCTGCGCTGAAAAATACATGCCATCTGTTTTCAATCAAAGTATCCTATTTTAGATGAATAGTGGGATCCTGAGTTTGGATTCTTGGATTCCATCCCTGTTTCCGCAAGGGAGATACTGCGCCATGTGTGTGCCTTCCATGCCCCATGCAACTTTTTTTTCACTATTTGCACAGAATTATAGAAAAGCTAAGAGGAGCACTGAGCATAGAGGCTGTCTGGCAAATGGTAATATGGAAATTGATTTTGAACGTTCCATATTTCCATTTTAATACAAGCAGAGAAAACTTGCATGCTGGTAGACTGTAGTCAACAGAAGCAAGATAAATCTCTTGTCTTGTGTTGGAGTTTGGACTTTCCCCAGAGATGACAGGAAAGGGAGCATATTTCTGTTTGAAGGGGGAAGATACGTGTGTTCTTTTCCCACATGGGGGAAGAGTCATCTTTTGCTTTCAACTCTGACTCGTAAGTGTGAAGATGGGAAAAGAGACTGAATCCAAAGACATTTGAAGCGGCACTAATTTTGTTTGAAGATTTGGTGTCACTAAACCCACCGAATTGACAAAGGTCATCAGATGTAGACCAAGAGTTAACACTTAGTGATATTTATTCACAGTAATGATAAATACTGGACCCAAGTAGAAATGAATTCCTTCAGAATCTCTGCTTACTCCCAAAGGAACAGAATTTCTAACATGGATAACACAGAAACCCAAAGATATCACTGTAGATCAGGATTAAAATGGAATCAAATTTTGGAACACAGATAAAGTAACTTAAGTTACATTACAATGCCTACTCTTAAACAAAACAACAGACAGTGGAGAATTCTGCCTCCACACCTAGAACAGTTCCACCACTGGTCCATTCTCTGTCCTATTCTCTCTAAGTTTTGGGAGAAAGTGTTTTACTGTATAAATATGGGAAAACTTTAAGAATTCAGAGGAAAATATTATTCTGAATTATATACTGTTAAATGGAAGCTGACAACTGAAAAATGAAAATGGACGCTAGCTATGAACTCTGCAGCCAAGAGACTTGTACTGATGATCTGGAAGAACAAAATTATGGTCCTCTTTAATCAATGGATTGAAGACATGGCAGCACTCACAACATATGAACAGATTGCTTGTAGATGCAGACTTACTTTGGGTAAATATATTGAAATTTGGAATGTGTTTACACAGAATATAGTAGGTTATTATTAATAATATATGTATAAGCAGTGCTTTTTTCTAAAAATGTTTAGGGGTGCTCTCATTTTCCTACTCATATTGAAATGAGGCCAAACTTAGATTCACAAAATGTTTAGGGGTATGCATACTCCTGCGTCTCTCCAGAAAAAAGCACCTTGTATAAGCATATACAGTCAAACTTTGGTTCTTGAACGGCTCCATTTTTGAACATTTCGGTTCCTGAACACTGAAAACCTGGAAGTAAATGCCCCAGTTTTCGAATGTTGCTCGGAACTCGGAACGTCCAACGCGGCTTCCGCTTGAGTGCAAGAAGCTCTAGCAAACCAATCAGAAGCTGCATCTCAGTTGTTGAACGTTTTGGAAGTTGAACGGTCTTCTGGAACGGATTACGTTCGACAACTGAGGTTTGACTGTATAAGAACCATATATGTATTAACTTATATTGCACTTTTTCTCTTTTTATTTTTCTTTCCTTTATTTTGTACAACTGAAAAAGAAAAAAAATAAGAATATATTAATCAACTCTGCATTTTTTTAAAAGCACACCAGTATCCTATTGCACTAGTCTTCTTATTCATTTCCTGAACCTTTTAAACCTAACACCAAAATTTAGCAGGATGTAGGCACAAGCGTATGTGCTGAGGAAAACTCAGTGGGCTTTGAGGAAACACGTATAGGATCAGGATGCATGGTAACCAAAACAGCAATTCTGCACATAGAAGACAAGACATGAACGCATCTTGACAACTGGGGTCGGGGATGCAGAGTCCTGCAATATGCAGCCAGGATAGGAGCAAGTCAAAGTGCAAGTAGATAAATAGGTACCGCTCCGGCGGGAAGGTACACGGCGTTTCTGTGCACTGCTCTGGTTTGCCAGAAGCGGCTTAGTCATGCTGGCCACATGACCCAGAAGCTGTACACTGGCTCCCTTGGCCAATAAAGCGAGATGAGTGCCGCAACCCCAGAGTCAGTCATGACTGGACCTAATGGTCAGGGGTCCCTTTACCTTTACCTAGAGGAGCAAGTACTGTCTCTAGGGCCACCTCCATTTTCCCTAGTCTAGAATCTAATACCAAGCAGTCATACAGAAAAGTGCCTTTAGAAAGCACCTGCGTGAGAACCCTTAGGGAATAAGGGAGGGGAAGCACAGAGGCAAGGAGAAATAATAATAATAATAATAATAATAATAATAATAATAATAATAATAATAATAATAATAATAATAATAATTTATTATTTATACCCCGCCCATCTGGCTGGGTTTCCCCAGCCACTCTGGGCGGCTTCCAAAAGAATATTAAAATACTATGATACATCAAACATTAAAAGCTTCCCTAAACAGGGCTGCCTTCAGATGTCTTCTAAAAGTCTGGTAGTTGTTGTTCTCTTTGACATCTGGTGGGAGGGCGTTCCACAGGGAGGGCGCCACTACCGAGAAGGCCCTCTGCCTGGTTCCCTGTAACTTGGCTTCTCGCAGTGAGGGAACCGCCAGAAGGCCCTCGGTGCTGGACCTCAGTGTCCGGGTAGAACGATGGAGGTGGAGACGCTCCTTCAGGTATACTGGACCAAGGCCGTTTAGGGCTTTAAAGGTCAGCACCAACACTTTGAATTGTGCTCGGAAACGTACTGGGAGCCAATGTAGGTCTTTCAAGACCGGTGTTATATGGTCTCGGCGGCCGTTCCCAGTCACCAGTCTGGCTGCTGCATTCTGGATTAGTTGTAGTTTCCGGGTCACCTTCAAAGGTAGCCCCACGTAGAGTGCATTGCAGTAGTCCAAGCGGGAGATAACCAGAGCATGCACCACTCTGGCGAGACAGTCCGCAGGCAGATAGGGTCTCAGCCTACGTACCAGATGGAGCTGGTATACAGCTGCCCTGGACACGGATTTAACCTGTGCCTCCATGGACAGCTGTGAGTCCAAAATGACTCCCAGGCTGCGCACCTGGTCCTTCAGGGGCACGGTTACCCCATTCAGGACCAGGGAATCCCCCACACCTGCCCGCCTCCTGTCCCCCAGAAACAGTACTTCTGTCTTGTCAGGATTCAATCTCAATCTTCTTGCACTGTTTCCTTTCAGCCATGGCTGTTCAATTCACTGTTTACCAACTGTAAAACTTAGGCTTAGGATAGGCTTAGGATAGGCTAGTGGCCCTCAGACTTTTCAAGGCCAGAGAATCCTCTCTACATCCACTTGCATGCTGAAGAACCCCTGTGCACTGCAAAGAATTCTAGGGCATTTTCTAGAAAGCACAGACTGCTTATGAAGTTGATCTGCCAGGGCTTTTCTGCCTCATCATTGCTTCCTTGCAAACTGGGAGTGTGCCTTAGAACACACCCAGCGCTGCCCCAGAGCGGTGCATTGCACAAGAAGATCAGGAGTGGTGACTGAGCAGGGAGGTTTTTCTGCTTTTACGGATTTTCTCTCTGAGAAACACCTGGTGAATCTTAGAGTTCCCTAGAACAGTTTGGTTACCATTGGGATAGGCCATTGTTTTCCATTCATGTTAGTAGGAGTGTTTAATGTAGATATTATATACTAAATTTAGATACCATCCTTCCTCTTAAAGGAGACCAGGATAGCAAACATCAGGTGATAAAACAATAAAAACTTATTTTAATTTTTTAAAATAAATTCTGTACAGATGCAGACTGGAAAAGATTTAAACTTAAAAGGCTTCAACTTAGGAGGCACTGAAAAGACAGCAAAGGTGATGCCTGTCTAACATGCAAAAAGAGGGAATTCCAAAGGGTAGGAGCCACAGCAGTGATTCATCCATTGTATACAATAGACCTTGTGATAAGGTGTTATCTGCAGGAGGTCCTCACCCACAGGTTACCAATTCAGTATATAATGGGTACGCCAAATGTTCAGGTATGCTAGTCCCAGGCTAAACCCAAACCAGCACCTTGAACATAGCCTAGCAGCTAATTGGCAGCCAGTAAAATGCTTCCAATAGCAGCTGACCTAAGACACTTTGTTGCTTGACATGAAGGTAAATACAGTGATACCTCAGGTTACATACGCTTCAGGTTACAGACTCCGCTAACCCAGAAATAGTACCTCGGGTTAAGAACTTTGCTTCAGGATGAGAACAGAAATCGTGCTTCGGCAGCATGGCAGCAGCAGGAGGCCTCAATAGCTAAAGTGGTACTTCAGGTTAAGAACAGTTTCAGGTTAAGAACAGACCTCCAGAACGAATTAAGTTCTTAACCCGATGTACCACTGTATGGTGTACTCTCTATTCTACATGCAGAAGCCAGCCAAATGATCCTCACTGTAACACTGGTGATTGGCAGCCTCTTCCGCTGTTCTTGAGGGCAGCAGCCTAGGTCAGGGGTCGCAGGGCGGGCCATGTGGCATACATTGCTCTGTCTTCCACTACCTTGCTGCTGCTCCCCACCCACCAGCACTGGCTGTCTGAGGCAGCCATTTCACTCTGCCTATTGGTAGGGCCGGCCCTGAGCCTAGCTAATCCGGAGGCTTCATACCGCATGTGAGACACAGAGGCTGATGTTGTATACTTTGTATACACGTTTGTGCCTGAAGAGAGCGCTGAGGTTTGAGAACCACTTTGTTCATGGCAGCTCCCTAGGCTAGGTCCCATCCTCACGCCGCAAGTTTTTTGGTTCAAATACCGAGCACCCTGGCAACATCAGACAGAGAGAGCAGTTTGCTGTTATTATAAATCAATGTATGATTAAATGTCTGCATATTCCAAACCACAGTCTTCCTAACATCCTCATTGTTCCAAGTTTGATGAGGAGCCAGATGCCAAGGAAATTTTCCAAAAAACAAAATGAAAAAGGTGGAGCGGGGAGTGAGATTTGGCTCTGCTTATTGAAACCTGCAAGGAATCTAATACAGTTCCTCAACGTTTTCTTTGAGGACATTTTCCATCCCTCTGCTTAATGGATCATATTTACTTTTTCCATTTTGTTCATAGCTGCTGCTATGACTATTTTCATAGTCAAGATTAGATGCAGGAGTTCTGTTTTCTCCCTTACCCTCCAACTAATCTCATAATCCTCGCCCAAGTTGTCGACAGAAGCCAAGATGTAACATGTAATTTGAATACTAATTCCTGCTCTTTCTTTGCACTTTTCCTTGTGCATTTATTAGATTAGCTAAAAAATCCTGATGGCTGTTTTTAGCAACACTAGGAAACGGGGAGCCGTGAGAGTACCAAGGGCTGGCTTAGACGACGGAAAATGAAACCTTTTATCTCCACGTGTGGGTTTGAGTCTGGTCTAGGTCAGTAATAAGTCAGAAGCTACCACAATCCAACATCTGGGTGGTGATACATGTGGAAAGAGCCTGTCACAAAGAAAACTCCAGCCAAATGACAGACTGCCATTAAGCTGACGTCTTTGCTATAATTCATTTAAATAATCGAAGGCAGCCATTCCTAAGCAGAATGCCAAGAGAGTACTGCTAGTGTGCTTTGAGGAATAAGTTAAGTGAAATGAGGAAAAGTTCCTGGGATTCCAGAGTGCAAGCCCTCAAAAGAGGCTCCCCATTGCCTCTCTGCAATGATTCACAGCTTTGGCCTTGTTTCCTGAAGCTGCAGGTATGTAATTTTGTTGTGAGTTTGGGGCAGGTGTGAAAGGAGCGTTCAACCACTTATTATGTACAGAGGCAGCAGAATTATCCGGCCTCTTAGTGTGAGTCAGTACTAATCAGGACATACACCCTGGACAATGAGTCCACATTCGTGGTGACACTTGGCTCAGATGTCTTCAGTCTCTCTTTCTTTCTTTCTCCCTCTCTCATTCTCAATTGGAGAGCCAGTGTGGTGTAGTGGTAAAGAGTGGTAGACTCGTAATCTGGTGAACCGGGTTCACTTCCCTGCTCCTCCACATGCAGCTGCTGGGTGACCTTGGGCCAGTCATACTTCTCTGAAGTCTCTCAGCCCCACTCACCTCACAGAGTGTTTGTTGTGGGGGAGGAAGGGAAAGGAGAATGTTAGCCGCTTTGAGACTTCTTCGGGTAGTGATAAAGCGGGATATCAAATCCAGACTCTTCTTCAATGGAATCCAGTGACTGAAGCATGCAACTGTATTGAGGCAGTACCAGGTGTTGACATTTTGTGACCCTAACAATTCTGCGCCTGGGGGGCAACTGCTCCTGTGTTCCCCACCTCCAATGCTACACCACTGCCTCCAGACAGGACATCTCTTAAGGGGCATTTGAAAATTACAAGAACCTCAACTTCCTGCCTTCTGACTGCACTAGACATCTAACTGGGCAGAACTTGGAAAGTGTCTGCAGTATGCAATATGCAAAGAGTTGAGAATGGCTGATGCCTTGCTCCATGCTGTATTGTAAACACAGACTGGCCAGAAGTGACTCAACACACTGCCTCACCTGCAGCAATATTAAGGGGAGGTTCAGTTGGCAGAGGAGATAGAGGGTGATACTGGAAGTTCTTAAAGAAATGCAAACAGGATGTCCTTGTCTTGATGAGCACATTCTGTTAGCAATAGTTCCTTGCCTTGCTCAAAGGGCTTGGACTTCACAAGAAAGGTAAAAGCATTATTTGATTTCATAACAGTAAGTAATGCATCCCGGCTGATAATAATTCATTCCCAGTGGGAATTGTTTGCTGAATTAAGGGTGCTGTTTACATTAGATGTGGTGTTGGATTCTGGAATTAGTTGGGTGCTGTAACTCACATGAGCTGGGTATATCTCTCACACGTTATCACTTCCTCAGTCCACCACTGTGATATTCTTATGAATCAAGCAAAAAAATTAAAAAATAATATAGTCATGGGGCATGTGCAGAATTCCAGCTGAACTAAGCTACCTGGTTACAGGATATGGCAGAACCCTAAGCAGGAATGGGTTGCTCTCTGTAAAGGTTCCTGTGGAGGGTTCCAATGTTGAGCTTAGTGTCTGAACTCTGACTAAAAGTAGCAAGGACCCTCTGTCACTCCTCTGAAATAAGAGGTCGTGCCGGAGCCCAATGCACTTTTCAAATCCCCCATCCCAGCCTTCTCACACAGTCATCACTTTTGCTAAAGAAGCAGCTTTCCTCACCAACCACTGCTTGAGTTAAATCTCATTCACCTTTGTATTGATTTCATCTTGGATTTCCATATACCTGAAGGAGCATCTCCATCCCCATCGTTCAGCCAGGGCACTGAGGTCCAGCTCTGAGGGCCTTCTGGCGGTTCCCTCACTGTGAGAAGTGAGGTTACAGGGAACCAGGCAGAGGGCCTTCTCGGTAGTGGCGCCCGCCCTGTGGAATGCCCTCCTACCAGATGTCAAGGAAATAAACAACTATCTGACTTTAGAAGTCATCTGAAGGCAGCCCTGTTTGGGGAATTTTAATATCTAATGTTTTATTGTGTTTTTAATATTCTGTCGGGGTATAAATAAATTAGTCTTATTCTTATTCTATGTTATTGTATGTTTTCTTTCACCACCAGACTTTTCCCTACAGAACAAGCCAAGGCTTCATTGGACCGAAAAGAAAGAAAGAAAGAAAGAAAGAAAGAAAGAAAGAAAGAAAGAAAGAAAGAAAGAAACCACTTATGGTACATCAATAATCAGACTATCCAGAGCTCTGGTATGCAAGATCTGGATGAGGAATCTGTGCTTCCCTGCAATGTTGCTGGACTACAGCTTCTGATCATTGGTCGGGCTGGCTGGGGCTCTTGAATGCTATTAAATAGTTTGCCAGCTATATTTGTATATATGCTAAAATAAGTTTCAACTAATATGATACGTGACCCCCATAACATTGTATTATTTCTTTTTACCTTTCTCTACAGTGTTCTAAAAGGCTGCAAGAGAAAGAGAAAGGCACACCAGGAGAGGGAGGGATAAGCTTCAAGCTGAATCCTCACATTTTATGCTCGAGTAGGACAGAAGTCCTTTCTTCTTGCCGCAGACCTACTCTGTGGGCATCTAACTGTGACTGTTGGAAAATAAAAGCCAGCGACCTCGTGTCATAGGATTGCCAGCAAATTCGGGGGGGGGGGACGGGACGGGACTGGAAGTTTGGCAACAGATGCTGGGGTCCAACTGAGCTGAACATACCACTTAATTTGGATGGGAACAAGACAGTAGGAACTGTCTTGGCCTAGAATAGTGCTCTGTCATGCCAAGTTGTACTGAGACGCATAAAGGGTCTTATAGCTCAAGAGTACTACAGCTTCCACTGACTCCTGTTACACAATGTATGCGTGGAACCAACCAGATGCCCCTTGTCTTCTGCACATAGTTGCAAATCGCCCCTTATTTGGCGGGAAAGTCCCTTATCCCAGCACCGTGTCCCGCTGCTGTCCCTTATTGATGATGTCCCTTAAATTTCCCGGGTTTCAAAGGAAGCAACTCCTCTCCCTCTCTCTCTGCCAGCCAGGGAGGAGGGAGGCTTCAGCTGTGTTGCTTGGCTGCGTTGCTCACCCAATAAGGACTCTAAGAATGACTGGGGGGTGGAGCTTGCATGCCTTGTGCCGATCAAATCGGCCGCGTTGCCTGCAGACTCACCTTTGCTCAGCGCTTCCCAGAGGAAAGGTGACGGCGGTTTTCCTTGCTGCATCCTTTGCCGGGTTGCTGCGCTGTGGGACCCACCGCTTGAGGCTTCATTTGGCTGCTGGCTGGGCTTTCTGCCTTTGGCTTGGAGGGGCTCAGAAGCTGAACATACCTGTGCTCTGAAAATCCCTTATTTTGGCTGCTGATCCCTTATTTTCGAGGCTGCTGGTCCCTTATTTTCAAATCTGTAAGTTGACAGCTATGCTTCTGCAACCTAGACAATGCCAACCTGGACCTTTCCTGGTCCCTGAGGTGACTATACTGTAGGAGCAGCAGGGAGGGTGAACTTTATTCACAGGTTACACCAAGCACAGATTATTCCAGTCCCTGGTCCTGCTCATCAGCCATGCACACCAGAGCCTAGAGGATTCTGGGAAGGCACGGCATTTCCTTGCATAAAAGAAGAGATACAGCAGAGCCTAGCAGGAGTGCATAAGAGGCACTTTTCTGGCACCATTGCATTCACTGAAACTGTGGATGGGGCAGTGTGAGACAGCAGTGAGGTCCTGGGAGCACTGTATTGGTGTCTGCATCTTGCAAGTGTGCACGGAAGTGCAGGCCATCATTGCTGCCAATCTACAGCTCCCTTGACCTCTCCTGTGTCTCACCCTGCCCTGTCCCCATGAAGATAGCTGCTTGCTGCCGAGAGCATGCCCCTGCTGCTCCCTCCTTATGTGCAAACCCCAATAATTACCCAGTCTCGGAGCACCAGATGGGTTCGAAAAGTGCACCTGTGTGAGAGAGAAGGAACTTCCTTATATTTTGCGATTGCTTGCAGCAGAGGCAGAAGCTTTCTAGAATATGGATGCTGGGCTCTATGACTAAACATGGTGCAACATGCCTCTCTTCCTCAACACTTGGGCAACCTACAAGAACAAGACTTACTGGATCGCTCGGGATTAAACACACAGCAGGTGTTGTCACCCATGTTATGGTCTGAGTGTTTGGGGAAGCTACCACAGCTGGCGTTTCCATAAAAACTGGGGGGAAATGAAATGAATGCTAATCAAAGAAATAGCTTTAATCCAGTCTCCTTTTTGAAATGAAATCTCCACATCATGTTTATGTACCATAAAAGTCAAGGGAGTGCAGTGCCCTATTCAAACAGGGAGGAGTTCCCCGTAGGCATTTAAGCAATCTTAAATGGAACAATTGCTTTCTTTCCTCTTGAGTTTCCTCCAGGCATTTTATAAGTAAGAGCTCTATAGTTTCTGTTGACTACAGCAGGAAACCAGGGAGATGTCTGTCCAGCAAACCGAAGCCAGACTTCAACAGAAAAGCTGATTAACTCTGGGAAAACAGTAATGTAAATCTCCCCCCCCTCCTCCCTGATTTAATTCCCCAGCCTTCCTCAACATGTCATTGTATTGCACCACAGCTTCAGTCTGATATTATCAGGCCCTATAGCACACTAACCATTTTTTCATCATTAATGAAAGATTTCTGAGTTGCCAGACACAGTGCAAAGGTTTATGGGCTGATATTTCTCTGCGTCCAGAAGGCTAGCACGAGGCCTACAAACCTCTTAAACCACTTAAGCCCTTAAGTGGAGTTAAGTAATACAAGGGACATGCTCTGGCCCTCAGCAGAGAGAGGAATTTAGAGCTGGTCAAATAAGGATTCTTGGATTTATTTATTTTCCTTCTTCTTCTTCATTTTAAAAACCCTATTTTCTTTGTATTAATGTTTTCCAAACGCCATGCATGGGTACTTCTAGGGTCATCAGAAAACGGCCAAGTTGGCCAGGCTGGTTGTTTTGCTTTCCGGCCAGAAAAGCAAGGGACAATGCTGTTGTTTTCCCCTCACCATTTTTTCCATGTTCTATATTTCTGTATTGCATTGTCATGCATTTGGGGGTGGGTCTGGATGATCTCCCAAAGAGTCTCACTCCTACCCCAGCCGCCCTGTGAGTCGATAGCAGCCTTTCTCAATGTGGTACCCTCCAAACGTTTATTGAACTCCAACTCCCATCAGCCGCAATCAGCATGACCAATGGCTTGGAATGCTGGGAGTTGTATTCAAAAAATCTGACAGGTTGTGGAAGGCTGGTTTATGTGTGCCCAGATCTTGCCTGGGCATGTCCCTGTGTTCACTGATGGTTATGTTATGGTTATCGGATAACTATTGTGAATGGGCCAGAAAGGTGGGAAGATGACTCATCCTTTAGTCATCTACCTGGTCAGCAGTTTTGAATTCAGATTGAGTCATTCAGAGCCAAGGGTCAGAGCTGTAGGTTTTCTTGGAAGTTCTGAAGCACCTGAGTGTCCCTACAGAAACCTAATGGAGCATCAGGATCTGTTGGAGTGCCAGTGCTGTGAGCCCTTCCATCTTCTGCTCAGACATGGAGCTTTAAAGTATGGACCTGTGCCTGGAAAGAGACGGGCAGAAGGTAAAGCAAGCCCAAATATGCAATCCTATGCCTAAATCCAACTGCTCAGTGGGGCTTACTCTTTGGAAAGTGTGGGTAGGGTTGTAGCATTAGGCTATCATTCTATGCATACTTTGCTTTCAGGAAAATGTGAACATGCATAGGATTGCTCCATTAGCCTGTAATCCTATGAACATTTACTTTGGAATAAGCTCATTTGAATTCAGTAAGCATTATATCAGAGTAACTATACAGTCAAACCTTGGTTTTCAAACGTCTCAGTTGCCGAATGTTTTGGAAGCCAAATGCCAAAACCCCGAAAGTGAATTCTTCTGTTTTCAAATGCGTTTCTCAATTTCCCCCATTGAACTTGCTGACAGCCCTTTGATCCTTGGTTTTAGAATGTTTTGGAAGTCAAACGGACTTCCGGAACGGATTATGTTCGAAAACCAAGGTTCCACGGCACATGGATTGCACTATTAGCAAGTTTTCAATTTTGCAATTCTCCATAATCATTAATACATTTCAGTATGCAGTATAATAAGGATTCGCTTTTTGGACACATTTTTAAAATGCCAAAGAATTCCAGGGAGGAAAGAAAAAACCCAGATGTCAAGGGAGCTAATTATTCTTGATCTTTCCCAATTAGAATATTTGTTTTTGTTTTATTGCTTTCTCTTCAAAGTAGACTACTTTATAAATCAATTCTCCATTTTGTCGACTATTTGAAACACCCCTGGTATTGAAATACCCTGGAAGCTATGAAACATCTTCCATGAATAATCTGACATCACTTACATCTTGTACACAGTTGGGAATCACCTAAATCACTCCTCTTTTAATAATGTTTGCTTTTTGTTTGCTTATTCGTTTATTCATTTATTTGATTTATAAGTGATATCTTTCCCCTCCTCACGCTTGTGAACATAGGCAGGTAACAACAGTTTTTAAAGAAAACTATAACAAAAGTTAAAATGTCACAATTTACCCAGGAGGACACCATATAGAACAGCAGGCTGCAACAGTTATCAATACCTTCCCTGACAAAATTATATCAATCAGCACCAAAACTTTCCTCAGCAACATTATAGCAGCTACATCCCATAGAATATATTCGACCAGTCCACTCTAAAAGCCTGGGAGAGTAAACGTTGTTTGAATTGGCACTGAATTGCATCGAACTCCATTAACGGTCCATCAGTGCAAGGATTCCTGCTTGCACAACAGAATGTTCCCTGGCCTCGTGTTCCAGTTTTTCTAGGGGTTTCCCTAACCCTCAGGAGCAGATTTGTGGAGGTCATTGGGGCAAGTCCTTGTGCCAGTGGGATGTGTTAGTCAGTGGCGTAGCATGGGGGGTGCAGGGGGGGGCGGCTGCACCGGGCGCAACATCTGGGGGATAGGGTTAGGGGGTGCAAATCCACGGGTTAGGGGGTGCAAATTACTTGCCTTGCCCCGGGTGCTGACAACGCCACTGGTGTTAGTTGAATACCGCCTGTCAAAAGGTGGACAAAGATGGCAGCAATCGTGCTTCAGAATGGGACGGAGTTCCATATCTGTGGTCCTGTCACAGAAAATCTCCTACCTCAGTTTTTTCTTATTTCACTCAAATGGTAAAAGTCTCTTTTTAACGGGGATGCAACTTCTGTCAAATCAGCAAATCCTGGGAACTCTTGTTATTCTGTTCATGTGCAACCAGATGCTGGGAAAAGGATGATGTCTCATTTCCCTCAACATTCTGGTTATTTGTGCATTTCCTTTTTTCTGTCTGACTTTTTTTTTTTAAGCAAAAAGGATGTGTGAGAAAATTGAGCACTGATGGAACTGAAGCCTTTCATCATGGACTAGTCATGTCTCTGAAAGGTTCAGGTGACTGATAATAAGTGGACAGAGCTGATTTGCTTATTCTGTCTTCCTAGCTGGAATATAGCTTTATGACCAAAGTAAAAAAAAAACAAAACAACCTTGCTTAATAAGGATGCAATCCTGAAATCACTTATGCATGTATCTTAATTTTGGGGAGTGGTGGCGGTGGTGATTTATGAATGCAGGGTTTTAGCACAGGAAAATCCAGTGCACAGAACAGTTCAGCATGCACTGGATTATTTTCTAAATGTGCAGTGCCCACAGCCACTGACGAAGGAAGAGGAGTGCGGGGGGAGCGCACCGGCCCTGGCAGCACGATCACGGCAGGGTGCCAACGCGGCTCCCCCCCCCACACTGGGCGCCCCACCCCTGCAAGCGGCGCGCCACACCCCCAGGACGCATGCCAGTCCTGCCCCTGCCTGCTCTCCGCGCCCCAGTGCAGGAGCATGAAGCTCCGCCACTGCCTACAGCACTGTTTCCCAACTGATGGTCTGCAGACCCCAGGTGATATGCATAAACTACCGGGAGGGGGGAGGGGGGATTGTGGCACCAGTCACATACACCAAAAACTACTACAGTGGTACCTCGGGTTAAGAACTTAATATGCTCCGGAGGTCCATTCTTAACCTGAAACTGTTCTTAATCTGAGGTACCACTTTGGCTAATGGGGCCTCCTGTTGCTGCTACGCTGCTGTCGTGCAATTTCTGTTCTCATCCTGAAGACCCGTTCCAGTTTGCATACAGAAGAAACAGATCTACTGATGATGCTATTTCCATCGCCGTCCATACTGTATTGAGTCATCTAGAACGACAGGGAACCTACGCAAGGCTGTTGTTTGTGGACTACAGTTCTGCCTTCAATACAATTCTGCCAGACAGGTTATTTCTTAAAATGACCAACTTGGGTATACATCAGAAGATCTGTCTGTGGGTAAGGAATTTCCTGACTGATAGGCCGCAGACAGTGAGAATGGGACCTTACTATTCTTCTACTCTAGTATTAAGCACAGGAGCCCCTCAGGGATGTGTGCTAAGTCCCTTTCTCTATTCTCTGTACACATTTGATTGCACCCCACTGTATAAGTCCAACACAATCATCAAATTTGCGGATGATACAACAGTGGTGGGGCTCATCAGTGAGAACGATGAGACTGCTTATAGGAAAGAAGTACAGGGGTTAATTCAATGGTGTAAAGAAAATAATCTTATGCTTAACACCAAAAAAACCAAAGAACTCATAATTGACTTTAGGAGAAAGAAAAGTGTATTGTTACCATTGCACATAAATGGCGAGGAAGTGGAGAGGGTTGGTAGTTTTAAATACCTGGGCATTTATATCTCGGAGGACCTCTCATGGACTGCAAATATTAATATGGTTGTGAGGAAGGTGCAGGGGAGGTTGTATTTCCTGAGAATGCTCAGGGGACTGAATCTATCCCAGCACCTACTCCTGTCCTATTATCATAGTACCGTCGAGAGTGTCTTAACCTATAGTATATTATCGTGGTATGGGAGCAGCTCTGAAACGGATAAAAAAGCTTTACAGCGAACAATTAAAATTGCCCAGAACGTTATTGGGCTCCGACTACCAACCCTGGATGAGATCTTCACGTCTCGCATCTTGAAGAAGTCACATAATATTCTGAGAGATCCCACCCACCCTGCTCACAACTTCTTTGAACTATTGCCTTCGGGCAGAAGATATAGGACAATGAAAACACGAACCACACGCCTTTTGAATAGTTTCTATCCAAGAGCTCTGATTGCACTAAATAATGATCTCAGGGCCAGTTGCAAGGTTTAGTAAGTAGGGAGTGGAAGGAATGAGATAGGTTTTAGGTTATGTTATGCCTTTAATAGGTCATGCTATATTCTGGATTATGTTATGTTTTATAGATTATGTCTAAATAGGATGAGAGTTCGGAGATACGTGCAAATGTATATGTGTACCCGGTCTTTGGGTGGGTGTTTGATTTTCGTTGTTGTGTATACTGTGTATATACGGACAATGACAATAAATTTATCTAAATCTAAATCTAAATCTAAATCAAAGTTCTTAACCCAAGGTACTATTTCTGGGTTAGTGGAGTCTGTAACCTGAAGCATATGTAACCTGAAGCGTATGTAACCTGAGGTACCACTGTATAACAAAGCAAGTATCTGCTTCACAAAAAAGCTAAAGGACTTTGGGTACTTTTGGTACTTTGTTCTACCTCCACTCTCAGAGGCAGTGGGCATCTGGATATCAGTTGCAGGTAGACAGAGTGCTGTTGTGCTCAAGACCTGCATGTAAGCTTCCTAAGGATATCTGGCGGACCACTGTGCGAACAGGATGTTGGACTAGATGGTCCAGTGGCCTGATTCAGCAGGCTCCCCATATGCTCTCCTGTACCTCATTTTGTAATCTGCAGAGAAGGTAAGGCAGCACAATGCCATAGATACGAATGCCAAGACTCCCCATGTCAACATTCTGAAATCTCAACTACCATTTCCATCAACTCAGTGGGAAGATAATTAACCTATCTACTATACCTGCCAACAGATGAAAATGGAAATTAAGTCGGTGAAACTAGGTCAGGTGTATTAATAACTCCCTTCATTTAGACAGCATTTCAACATTACATGTTAAAAAAAATGAAAGCCTTAGTAGCCTGATTCAATGAGCCACAATACTGGAAAATGAGGGCATAATCCAGGAAAACATTTTGACTTTTAAACACGTGCTTAACTTCCAATTGGACTGTCCAAATACTTTGGATGGGACACAACTCTGGCCCCATTGTCCCATCTTAACATGCGACATGGTGCTGGTGTCATGAATTGATCCAGGATGGATTAATGCTGATACTACACCAGCAACAATCTCTATGGCTGCCTGCATGCACAGAGACTTGGGTAACAGTGGCTAATGAATGGGCATGGGTGATGCAACGGCAGTGAGGCCAGGGATGCTCTGGGGCTGTGGCCCTGCAGGACCACTGTCACCAAGCTAGAGCTCCCCTGTTGCTGTGTCCCCACACCCCTGTTCTGAGGAGTGCAATGCTGCTGGGGGTGCTGAAAGGACACCCTTGGACTCCCACCCCCAAGGAACCACCACTGGAGCTGGGTGACCATAGAACCATGGAATTGTAGAGTTGGAAGGGACCATGAGGACCATCTGGTCTAACCACCTGTGATTCGGGAATCTTTTGACCAATGTAGGACTCAAATCCACAATCCTTAGATTAAGAGTCTCATGCTTTTCCGACTGAACTATCTCTGGTGACTGTTTCTTAACCTGTGTGCAATCTGACAAGTAAGAGTTTATTTCTGGTTTAACAACATTTAAAAAAGGACACCCCACACCCATGCTTTATTATTTCCTGCATTCATCCCCAGACCTTTTTACCATGGGAAGTGTTATTTTTGCAGCATTCCAGCGGCTGTTTCCTTGGCTCGACACAGTCACCCCCCTCCTTTACCTGCCTACATTTGCCTACATCTTCTTGGCAAATGTGGTATGACATAGTATTACACTTAATATTCATATTTCAGATGTACTTGTCGCTGTATCCCACAATCTCAGGTTGTACATTTTTTTTTTAAAAAAAGAAGAATGTACAAATGTAACTAAATATATAATCTCTGTTGACTCAACTCAGAGTTTGCCTGACATAATGTTTTTTTTGTGGTTTCATCCTCATGGAAAGGGGGAGTAAGAGCAGCTTGTGGTGTCTCATGTTTTCATGAATTCCAGAAGAGTGTTAGTCTGTTATAAGGGAAACGGTACCAAGTCCTTTGGCACCAAGACTGATACATGTATTATGGCTTGAGCTTATGTAGGCTTGAGCTCACATCATCAAAAGCAGCTTGCATCTGATGAAGAAGGCTCTATTCCAGTCTATTAAACCTTATGTTACAGTCAACATCAGTCTATCACAGGCCTGTAGTAGTTCCCACCCATTGTCACCAATCGTGGGCTAGCTTCATGGGGGGGGGGGGTTTCTAGGAACATAGGAAGCTGCCTTATACTCCATCAGACCATCTGTCCGCCTTGCTCTTTATTGTCCACTCCACCTGTCAGTAGCTCTCCAGGGTTTCAGGCAGGAGCTTTTCCCAGCTGTACCTGGAGACAACAGAGATTGAAACTGGGATCTTCTGTGGAAGATTTGCGGTCCAACATAAGTGTGCATGATTTGCTAGTTAGTATATGAAGGGGTTAAGGACCACAGAGTCCTAACTGCTAGAGTAGGCTCAGTGGGGTCATGCCTCCTTATCTCTGTGAGGAAGGAAGTGGTGTTTTTTCACTCTTCCTTTCCTCACTCTCTTCTTTACGATGCAAGCCATGGAGGAGGACGTGCCTCACAATACCTCCCAGCTTCAGGCACAGGTCTGAAGTTATTTTTCTGTATTTATATCCAAGAACCTGTGTTGCTTTTGCTGCTGCAATGAATAACACATGCAGCAGATCTTGGATTATGTAAGTAAATCATTTTAAAACTTACTTTGCAGTGTGTGGTTTTATCATTGCAGAGACAGGTAGAAAAAGGTTTAACAGTGTATTTAAAGATTCTGCAGATGTTCTATGAATGTCCCGGACACTGTAGAGCATATTCTCCTTCATTGCCCATTGTACAGTACGCTCCGCCAACGCGTGCTGTCCCCTCTTTTGGGTGATCTGGAACCCCAGCAAGGTGAATGTGTGGGATTCTGCCTATCCGACGTTGACGAAAGGGTAACGGCGGGGGTAGCTGAGTTTTTGGTAGCAGCCCTCCAAGGAGCAGGTTAACAAGGAAAACCACTGACTCTATATGTATATATATATATATATATGTATGTAGCCAACCGCTGCCTTTTTATATATATTTCAAGTCACTTACATGTTATTTTCTCTTTTATGGTTTTATTTGTACAATGCCTAATAAAGGTTTGATTTCAAGTCAAGTATTTAAAGTCTTTAAGGGGTGTCTCCCATCGTAGAGTCTGTTTGGCCCCACACTTTGAATACAGGCAGTAAGCTGACTATTTCTTTGCCCCCACAGTTGGGTATCTAGAATTAAATATTACCTACAATTTATTCCCCATCACCTTCTGTGTGCAAGGCAGATGCTGTACCACTAAGCTATGGTCATTCCCCGAGAGAGATGGCTCCAGGCTTCCACTGAAAAATTGCCACCCTTCACCTGGAAAGTACGAGGTTGTGTGGGTGGGAATCTTTTTTAGGGGTGTGGCTTTGATAAAAACCGGGCCCCTGTAGTTTCTTTACCCTGCAAAGGCCATAGCTTCCTGTCCAGGGCTATTGCCTCTCAGTCCCTTGGGGCTCCCACCTATAAAGAGTGACCACCATGCTCTACCCTCAGGGCACCACTTTACCTCTCCAGACAAGCCTGGCCTCCACTATCTCTTCCTAGCCCTGTCCCTTCTTTTACTAGTATCAGCATCATCACACTGTGGATGTCACTTCTGAGTACCGCCTGCCAGCTTGGATGTTGTAGGGGACCTCTGATTTGCAGAATATTTGGAGAAAAATCAATGAAGTGGTCTTCTGTCTCTAGATGAGCAAAAAAAGTGGGGACAGGAGATTTCCAGCCAAGAAAATGTCTTCTGAGAAACAAGTTGCTCTATGATGAGTAGAAGCAGCTTCTGAGATGGTTACAGTACAAAGGAAAGCATAAATGATTCCCTGGGTTACTGATGAACTGCTGAGTCAACAGGGATCAGCCTGAGTGTGGCAGACTTAAGGCTGGCTGTGTCTGCAGTACCTCCTTTGGCCAGCTGCCCCAGTGGTGCTCAAAAGCAGCAGCTAACTAGCTTGATGGACTTGTAGCTTCCCTTTATGGCAAGCCGCCTTTTGTGGCACAGAGAATAAGATGTTGGGAGTCTCCCTGGTTACTCAGCTCACCCGTTCAAGTCTTACAGAGCCTTACTGGGAAAGATCATTTGGATGGAGTTCTGATTTAAGTCTGTGGGGTTCCCCCCTGCGCCCTCCATACAGAAAAGTGTGGCTGTACTTTTAGACCTATAATTTATTACCAAGGGAAATATGTGTACAGTGTTATGTAAGAATTTGCTGCTGCCTTTTTTTTTTTTAACTCAGCCACTTGTCTAGCTCTTGAGGCATTCAGCATTCCATTATAACAAGTACTTGTTTTTCCAAGCAGAGGGTGACAATTGTTTCTGCCTTCACTCATTCACTGGCACTCCTGACTGAAATATCCACCTCCTGAAAAGGAGAAGCCAGCCCTGAGACTTGGTCTCAACTTTCTTCTTGGAACTGAAAAAACAACCAAGAGTCATGCAACACCTTGGACAAATCTATTGTGGCATAGGCTGCAAACCTCCCAGGGGGCTAACTTGATAAAAATGTAATGAATAAAACAAACAAAACAAATGAGCTTTGGTGCATCTGATATGTGGGCAAATGTGTACGCCACATTATATAATCTGTGGGTCTTTCAAAGCACTGCAAGACTCTTTGTGATTTCTGCTGCCGTAAGAGATTTCGTTTGGATTGTTTTATTCTGTCTGAATAAAAATAAACATCAGGAGGAAAGAGCAATAAAGAAGAATGGTGTTGCGGCAGCCTGAGTCACAGCAGGTACGGGACAACCATTGCCAGCCATCATGGTGGAAAGAATCTGCCACAAAGCCAAAACCTAGAAAAAGAGCAAGTGAAATATTGCAGTGTGGAGCGCTCCTGTTCAGGGTGCCAGCCAGCCACACTCTTTCTAAGCACACTCCATTCTATTTGCCCTCCGCACTGGATTTCCATCTCTCCCCCTCCAACAGCCAGTCAGCATTCCATGCTCACTTAGCATTCTCAGTGCTCACTGGCCAGTCCTGAAACCCATTATGGTTCCCACCCAAACCCTCCCATTCTGCCCCCGCCCCCCAAAATACCAAGTTTTCCTGATGCTTATCTCTTGCGCATGGATAGTGCCATTTTGGTTACATGCCTATGGCACTCCTTCTAACCATTAGTAGAATATCCAACCTTCCTTAATGTTCTAGGAACATCTGCAGCGCTGGTCAACCCTTTTGTAGGACAGATTCAGACAGCTGGCTTGAAGCCTCTTTGTACAGAGTTAAGGGCATGGAGTTGGACCCTTCTTCAAAGGGCTGATATTTATGGAAGACCCTGGAAATGGAATTTCACACTGTGTGAGGGTAATCAATTTCTGCACAGAACAGGTAGCCTGGAAGCAGCTGCCCTTGGAAGCATCATTGATTTATTGATGATTGAATATTCCCTTCCAGTTATAATTAACATATCATGAGCAAAACAGCCAAGAGAGAAATAACCCCACCTCTTAAGAGCTGCATTTTATTATAGGGCAACCATTCACTATAGCTGTAGGTAATATGAACCATCATTACATTTAAAGAAGGGGGGGGGGAGATTCACATTTCACCACAGTGTCATATGTAACCAAGGCAGCAAAACCCAAATCTTCAACACCTGATGGTGATAATGATCTGTCACTTGCCCTTCCCCATGAGGTGCCAGGGCAAGTTGCAACAATTTAAAAGCAAGATATTAAAAATATTTAAAGTAAACTACAGTCAGGGTCAGTCCTAAAAGTATACCTCTCAGCTATCAAAGGCCACCAGAGATATAGTGTTTAAGTCTCTTGACTGTACAGTGGTACCTTGGGTTAAGAACTTAATTTGTTCTGGAGGTCCATTTTTAACCTGAAACTGTTCTTAACCTGAGAAGAAGAAGAAGAGTTTGGATTTGATATCCCGCCTTTCACTCCCTTTAAGGAGTCTTAAAGCAGCTAACATTCTCCTTTCCCTTCCTCCCCCACAACAAACACTCTGTGAGGTGAGTGGGGCTGAGGGACTTCAGAGAAGTGTGACTGGCCCAAGGTCACCCAGCAGCTGCATGTGGAGGAGCAGAGACACGAACCCAGTTCCCCAGATTACGAGTCTATCACTCTTAACCACTACACCACACTGAGGTACCACTTTAGCTAATGGGGCCTTCCGCTGCCACCGCGTGGTTTCTGTTCTCATCCTGAAGCAAAGTTCTTAACCTGAGGTACTATTTCTGGGTTAGCAGAGTTTGTAACCTGAAGTGTCTGTAACCTGAAGCTCTGTAACCCGAGGTACCATTGTATAACCAAAAAGTATTTGGATCTGTAGACTCTGTCATATTTGGTAGACTGAGAAGTGTTGAACATACAGCTGTCCCCCAAGAGAAATATGAATGGATACTGTCTATTCTTTATGATAAATGATTAAGTTAAAGGGAAATCCTCACAATGTTCTACTGCTCTAAAATTATGGTTACAACTTCCAAACATTCAATCCGTAGAAAGGTTGTTAAAGTATGTGTGTCAGGGGGTGATGTAAGAAGGCATCATTTCCCACTCTGCCCTGTAATCATCGCATGCAGCACTGTTTCTCTTCGGCTGCAGCTCACCATATGTCAAACACTACATAATAATAATAACAGTTTTATTATTTATACCCTGCCTATCTGGCTGGGTTGCCCCAGCCACTCTGGGCAGCTTCCAATACACATAAAAACATAATAAAGCACCAAACATTAAAACCTTCCCAATAAAGGGCTGCCTTCAGATGTCTTCTAAAAGTTGTATAGTTATTTATCTCCTTGACATGTGATGGGAGGAAATTCCACTTTGTTCGTCTTGCTATCCACTGCGGATGCAGACATATAATGTCATTACATTATTCCACCCCATTGATTTCAATGCAAAGGAAACACAATGCAGATGAGGGAAAACTGTAATCAACTACATATCATCTGCAGACTGAAAGAAACTTATCAGTAAATACGAATCATATTCGCTGCATTGATTTCCATTCCATAAATGTGACAAATAAGCCCAAACAGGCAATTTCCTCTCCTGTTTTCATTAGAATTCTCTTACATCTCTAGAATTGCCTCCCATATTGCTTTGGGATAAATAGGCAGTTTTTTGTGAGTTCCATGTGATGAACGCTTCAAATGACCCTGCTATCATGTGATGAATTTATCAAGCATGTGAATAATCTGGTACCCTTACTTTCATTTGGATTGGTATTTGTTCCTCTGCAACTAGCAACTTGAAAAACAGCAATACTGTTTCATTTTTTTATCTATTTACAAGGTGGGTGGTTGCAATGCCTGTATTAAGGACAAATTCCTTAATTTTTTTCCCTTCATTACTTTTTTGTGTATATAGGGCTTCCACACTGTGTCTGAAGATGTGCCATGGTTGCAACAATCATGATGTGGTACATTTTGAGCACGTAAAGACAATAATGGGTCTCCAGATAACTAAATAATTTTTGTTCATTAAACATTTGCCTTTTACCTATTCATTATAAAGCTGAAATACATCTGTACATTTCCAAAACCTTGATGTAGGTACCTTTAAAATACTGAAAGAAAGTAAAGATGACTTACAATGTAATAAGTACAAGCTACCTCTTGTTGTTTTGACACTTGTTATTTTATCTTTATCCTGGATGGTATAACAGACAAGAACTTAAACTAACCTGGATAAATAAATCACCATTCACTTAACAAACTGTCCATCCTATTAAGATTTGCCCTCACAAAACTTTTCCCACTGCTGATAAATCAACTAAAGCTTTAGTTGATTAATCTACCAATTTAAGTTATTATAGCTTGAAGCCTTTAATTAGGACAAGAAAAACAAAGTTCTAAACCAATTATTAATCTGTTCTTTATTTTTTATTTTTGTTCTGTTGAAATTGATAAAACTTTGCAGTGCTAGAATGCTTTGTGTCCCACACCTTGAACAATTGTTTGCTTTCTGTCTCCTGACGTTTAGTAGTTCTCATGTTAGGCCATTCGCAAATGCAATGATCTGTATGTTTCAATCTGAAAGGCAGATGCTGACGAATAAACACAAGAGCACACAGACAGCTTCTCTGTGGTGGCGATCTTTGAAATTTGTAACTGCTTTTTTACCTTAGCAGGGTATTAACGATCGGGGGATTCCCTTGAAGTTAAGAATTTTTTTTATTAAGGCCCGAAAACATACATTCATACTTCTGAACAAAGTTATATGTTCATCAGTGCTTACAGCAAACACTTAAATGTGTGTGGTCTGATTAGCAATTCACATCCTATGTGCAAATGTTATTTTGATGTGGGAAAAGAAAGACAGAACTGAGTCATGAGTGGTAATTTTGAAGCCATTGCTATGCCAATAAAACAGCTGTGATTATCTATGCTTCATGGAAAGAAAGGCTCTGTGAAGCCCACTGTCACCGGTCAATGAGACAATTTGAAGATCTAGGAATATCTGGCTTGTTACTCTGGCTTGTGATCTGAATTTCAAGATCACGGCTGAGGTAAAAATCTTGCCCTTCAGGTGAATCAAACTTGGGTTTTATGCCAGGAACACTGGGTGGTAACTGGGAATGTTTACAGCTGTTGAGATAAAGGTAGCTCAGGAAGAACTTTGTGAGTTTGGTCAGGGAGGAGAAGGAGGCGTATGTAAAAACATAAGATGAGCCTGATAGATTATGCCAACAGTTCTTCTGTTTCCACATCCTGTTCTCACAGTGGCTGAACAGATACCTGTGAGAAGCCTGCAAGCTGGACATGATGAGTGCAACAGCACTCTGCCCACCTGCGATTCCCAGAGACTGGTATTCAGAGGCATGATGCCTCTGTAGTGGAAGTAGAAACCAAGCCTAGAGAGGGTTGAGCCGTAGAGACCTGTGAGATCATTGCAGTTGTTGGAAGATGCCTTGCTGACTGTGTCCCAACATACAATATAGCTGGTGGCAACATGGCGGCCAGCATTCTCCACGGTGCTACCCACTTCCTGGTAAGGGGAAAAGCAATACCTAGCCAGAGAAGACTCCTCCTTGCACCAATAGGATAGATCAGCTGATACTTTCTGTCCATCATAAAAGGTTCCAGGCCAGGCTTCCTTGCTGATATGAGCAACAAAGTGACCAGCCCTGGGTGTCTGCATGTCAGCTCCATCACATTTCCCTTTACCTGACCTTATTCTCCTCTCCCTTTGTATTGCTCCGCCACAAATGCACAGGTACTGGGTCTAGCAAGGAGGTGGAGGGAAAAAAATAGTATACACAGACCTGCCATTCCAGTTTAAAACTGAAGCTCATTCTACACCAGGAAGGCCTTTGTGGTAGAGAAACTTGTCTCCTCTCCAAGATTTGTACGTTACTCACGAACACCTCTCTGTCTCTTTCTAGCATGACTTTTATGAGACTGACGGTACCAGCAGTGAAATCTGGATTTTTACCGTTACAAGAATTTTCACAGAAGGACACATGAAATTTTAGACACCCCCCTTTTTTCCTTTTTAAAGGTAAAGGTAAAGGTACCCCTGCCCGAACGGGCCAGTCTTGACAGACTCTGGGGTTTGTGCGCCCATCTCACATCTATAGGCCGGGGGCCAGCGCTGTCCGGAGACACTTCCGGGTCACGTGGCCAGCGTGACAAAGCTGCATCTGGCGAGCCAGCGCAGCACACGGAACGCCGTTTACCTTCCCGCTGGTAAGCGGTACCTATTTATCTACTTGCACCCGGGGGTGCTTTCGAACTGCTAGGTTGGCAGGCGCTGGGACCGAACGACGGGAGCGCACCCCGCCGCGGGGATTCGAACTGCCGACCTTTCGAACGGCAAGCCCTAGGCGCTGAGGCTTTAACCCACAGCGCCACCCGCGTCCTTATTTTTCCTTTTTAATCAAAACTTAAAACCAAGGGGAATTTTATTGTAATATTCCGTGTATAGTCAGGGCTTCCTTGATAAACCAGACTGGCAACCATGCTAGGAAAAAACAAGTGACAATCCTGTGGTACCTTAAAGACCAACAAATTTCATACGTCGCAAGTTTTCATTTGCCAAAGCCATGCATCTGAAGAAGTGAGCTCTGGCCCATGAAAGATTATGCCACAAGACTCTTGGTTATGATTGCTTAAGTTTGCACTGCAGGTGATCCAGAGAGTCCATATCAATCATTATCTGCTAGGAAGTTTGCCGAACAGGCAAAGAGGCAGGGTACATCAAAGGAGTTCTTTAAACAATGAGGTGTGATGAGAGATTATTTGCATTCGTTGGCACATAACACTTAGCCAACTCTCATGTCTATAACTAAGGGAATTGAAGTCTATAATTTTGATACACAGCAGCATCATAAACAAACACACACTTGTAGGGAATCCTTTTGTCACAGATGTTGAGCTAAACATATCATCACAAGCTGTGACACAAAACCAGCAATGAGCAGCAAAGTATTGTGTTTTAAAAATGTTTATCTTATAGCTAGGGGAAAGATGCATGTCTTTACTCACAGAAATCCTAAAATAAGCTTTTGAGCTGATTTTTTTTTAAATGAAAAAATACATGCTGAATATTAACTTTTCTCCAACATGGGGCATAGCTTATTTACTCAATGATATGATATGATAATCTTTATTGTCATTGTCCCATACAAAACAACAAAATTGAAAAAAATCTACATCAGACATTCAAAAACCAACAGGCCTGCTATCCCAGCTTATCCCAGCCTGGTTAGCCCCCTAAAAACTCTGATATCCCATAATTAAATACAATATACTCCCATACAGACTACCTTACACTGCGTTTAAAACCAAAATCGCATTTGGATAGAAACTGTTTCTCAGGCGGCTAGTCCTAGTCTTTATAACCCTGTACATTCTTCCAGAAGGCAGAAGCTGAAAGAGATCATTTCCGGGGTGTGCACTATATGGGTTAAGGTGATCCTGCAAGTAAACTGGTTGCAAGCCGTTATTACCACAATAAGAATTGTACTTCAACACAGCAAAAACTGAAGAGCCAGAGGTTTCTCACCCCAGGTTTAACCCCTTCAGGAGCTGTTGCCCAAGGAGTCAACTCTCCAGCCAATATTTCACACTATTGGGAATCTGCATTCTTCTTCTTCAGAAAGTCTGATGCTAATTCCAGTTTGCTGCTGGGATTTGAACTCAAACTGCAGTGGGAAAGGCCTCATATGCCTTTGGTGGTTTATGGTGCAGAGCTCCTCCATTCAGCCAGAGCCCAGGTCTTTATTACAACCAGATGGACAAACAGTAGTCTTGCTGCCAAATGTATGCTCAGTCTTTCAAGAAACATTTTATCCCTGAAGTGGATTAGTGTCAGTGCTGCCAGGGGCAGATTTCGGGAGACATATCAGGAGCACAGAGACCTTCACTTGTATGCAACCTCAACAAACCAAGATGGATTTAGTTTTGGAAAAGGCCTTCTTATAAGTATATAGTTAAAAATTCCAGAAGGGTGAAGCAAACGATGGAAGAAAAGACAGCAGAGCGACTGGAGCCAAGCTGAGACTAGGAACTAGTAAAAATGTTCTGTGTAACTCACCAGCAGATGACTTGTTAAGCATTCAAGGAAGGCCATGTGGAAAATACAGCTGTGGTCTGGACTACAGCTCATTTGCATACTTCATTGGCTTGTAATAGGCGCAGTACGCTTATCATTTCCAGGAGCACAATAGATGCCAAGACATGTTGCACTTATTTTAAGATTTATATCTTCTGGAATTGTTTACCTTATTGGCAAACTCCCACTCCACCCAACACTACTTTAGATTGTCTACCCTCTGGCAAAGATGCATGTCACATCTGGGCTAGCATGTATTGTTGCGGCTAAATTAATGCCAAATACACTACACTTGTGGGGGAGGGCAGCTGATTTCATAGCTCAGCATTTTAGGTGGGAAGGGATCACATAATCAGCTCTGGCCTCAGAGCAGCTGCTTGGGTTGGGAACCACAAAGTAATGGTTCCCATGGAGCTTGTGGACAGTGCTATTTTTCTAGAAAAAGAGGTGCTGGAACTCACCTTTGTTCTCTT
Source organism: Podarcis vaucheri (assembly GCF_965113315.1). Taxonomy (NCBI): domain Eukaryota; kingdom Metazoa; phylum Chordata; class Lepidosauria; order Squamata; family Lacertidae; genus Podarcis; species Podarcis vaucheri. The sequence continues at coordinate 34,031,070 of NC_138761.1, forward strand.
AGAATGGCAATGGTGCCCACCTGAGAGGTGCCAGAACTGAGTTCCAGTGAGTTCCGGCTGGAAAAAAAGCCCTGCTTGTGGGAATGTGTGTGAAGTGAGTCTTTCAGTGTTTGCAAGTGACCATTCCAGCATGTATTTTGTGACTCCTCTGTGTCTCCTGACTGCTTGGTAGGATGACGCAGAGGAGCCCAGTTTACTGGGCTTGCTCAAGAAGTTGTGTTGCCTTGAGGTGAAGGACAAGATGGTGCCCCTCCCATTCCATACACAAAACTTGACATAACTGGTAATTAAATCTCATTTCGGTTGGTGATGGCTTACTATCCTCCAAAGCACCTGAGGGCAGGAGGCTGGCTGGGAGGTCACAGGGCAAGCTGTGAGGCATAGACAGTGGGATGTCCTCCCAGCAACTCACGGCTACTCCCTGTCCTTCAGCACCTGCTGCACTTCACTCAGCTTAATAGTAAGGCTATCCCTGCTAGTTTTCTTGCCCTTATGAACTTTTTTGCCATGCAGTGTACTGACATGCTCAGAGAGTGTCAAGTGGACATAGTAATAAGTGGATTGCTCTGACTGCATAAGTCAGACTCTTCCATCCCTCAAACCACCTACAAGCAAACTTTCACCACCCTTTAGTGAATTTTAGCACGATTGTCAAGTGTTTCCTTACCACCAGAGGGCAGACCAAAACAGGCACACAGAAAGTCTTCCACAAATGAGATGTGGTTTATTATTATTATTATTAAAGATTTTCTTGGTTTACAAAAGCATGAGCAATGTCTCTCTTTTCCCCCCGTTACATTTTTACAGATCAGTTTCATTTGTTGAGACATTAGTGTTACATTAGGAAGAAAAAGGGGGAAAGAGGTGGAGGGGGGAAAGGTGAGTGGGGCGGGTGCGGGTGGTGATGTTTCTATTTTACTTAATATATGTGTGGGGTTTTGTGTCAGCGTCGCTTGTGCAGGTTCTCTGCTATTTGCTTGTGTTCCTTTGGTGGTGAGAGAGGTTGGGGTTGGACTAGGGTGTGGTTGTTCGTTTGTGATTGGCTGTGGTGAACTTTCTTTTCATGTGTGAGTGGGGTGGGTCCCTCAGGAACCTCACCTAAATGCTGGAGAGGGCGCACCTCCACAGGCACATACCTCCACGTATGGTGGGAATGCCCCAACATTCAACTATTCTGGACAACAGCCATACAAGAAATATGTAAAATAACTAAGCAAGTACTAGAAATCACCCCAGAATTGGGCCTACTAAACATCTTCCAAGACAATAACGTCCATTTACATCACAAAGAACTCATAACCCACCTACTTTCAGCAGCCAGAAACATCATAACCAGACACAAATGAAATGTTAATCCACAGCAAGGGTCAGCAAACCTTTTCAGCAGGGGGCCGGTCCACTGTCCCTCAGACTTTGTGAGGGGCTGGACTATTTTTTTTTTGAGGGGGGGGGGATGAATGAATTCCTATGCTCCACAAATAGCCCAGCGATGCATTTTAAATAAAAGCACACATTCTATTCACGTAAAAACAAGCTGATTCCCGGACTGTCCGCGGGCCGGATTAAGAAGGCGATTGGGCCGGATCTGGCCCCTGGGCCTTAGTTTGCCTACCCATGATCCAATGCAATAGTAGTAATTGTCACCCATAAATCTAAACAACAACAACAACAAATCTAGGAAGAAGGAGGTCAGAGCAATCCAATGATGCTTGTGAACTTCGGAATCCGCCTTGAGAACAATAGCAAAAGCTATCAAGATTTGCCCTTCTGAGCAGGGCGGGGATATATTTTCAGGGATTTGAGGAGGCTGGGCAATCATACTTTTTGAAAATAGACGGGTCAGCCTAGAATCACATGGGCATGATCTCATATGCTGTTATTTCTGTAATTTCGTTGTCCCCGAAGGGGGCAATGACAATAAAGATATTATTATTATTATTATTATTATTATTATTATTATTATTATTATTCCAACACCCCACCAGGTCAGAAGTAAGTGGTGCTTTGTTCAGTGGGACGGAGTAAAAATGGTGCTAAAGGATTGGGGCAGGGAGAGCCAATCACCATAGCTGGCATATTTGGAGTCACCACCAAGCCTGTGGGTTTTATAGCTATAAGATGTGATTATGTAGGAAAAGGGACTGCTAAAGTGGTCCGACTAGTGAGTCCAACCTTCCTGGCTGGAAACGATGCTGCTAGCGAGCACAAGAGAACAACAGATGAGGGGCCATCTTGTCTTGGAACTGGGCTAGGGAGAGACTCGACTCGCTCTCTACGCTGTCCCTATGTTGTTGGTTTAAGGAAAAGAATAGGTGCGGAAGGAGAATTCCTGGATGCCAAGTTCCAAGTACTCTTTAGGGAGAGAACCCCAGCAGATATTTAAAATACGCATCAAAGTAAAGCATGAAAATATAGGCCATTAGACCTTTAAAATGTGCCCTTGCGGATTCCAAAACCTCTCTGTTCACCTAGCCTAGGAAAAGACTGGTAAGTCAAAAATGGTTTAAATACAAATGTCAATTTAGAACATAAGAAGAGCATAAGAAGAATGTCCCATCTAGTCCAGCATCTTGTTCTTGCCGTGACCAACCAGGTGCTTGAGCAAAGCCCCAAGCACAAAAGCACTCTCTCCTCCTGCAACTGATATTCTTCTGGGATTGTGTGGGTGCAAAACTGGGGGTAAGGCCTATTATATATATCTTTCCTGTCATATGCACCCTGAAGTCATGGTTCTATTCTCGATGATAACTGGACAAAGCTGGCTACAGAAAGAAAGGAACTGCATTCTCCCTTGTCTCGAGCTGTCTGCCCTCATCTTCATTTCTCATATAGTCATCGTGTTAGCAATGTAAAGAATGTGCCAACGGCTGTGGTAGTATTCAATATTTACTTAAGCTGGGAGCAACTTCCTGTGTCCACTTTTAGTCATCCACCTCCCTCTGAAGTGAAATTCTGGACATGGTTCCCATATGAAATATCCCCTCACCCCCCCTCTGCAAAGTAGTTTGTCACCGATTGCTGGCCCTGACATAAGATCCCACTGCTCCCATGGGATTCGTGAATAATTGCTGTTATGCACTGGCCAGGTCACTCCAATTTTAACAAGAACTGTGCTTCTAATGAAGGCAGCAGGCTCAAGCAGAGCATATCATTTTCTGGAGTCAGCGGCAGGAAATGTCTCAAGCAGCTGAGGCCATCGTGTGGGTCTTGAATGAACTACAACCAACCTGCCAAATGGAGACAGCAACAGCAAATGCGTTGTGCTGAGCACATCCAGCCAAGGAGGACCAATTCAGATTTGCCTGAGAATGCAGACATTTCTTTTTGACTCTAGATTCTGATTGGAGAACCGTGTCAGCTGATAAGTCAATCCTTAAAGCTAAGGTCCAAACCAGATGTTAAATACGTCTTTGCATTTAAAATACAGTAAAAAATAAAATAAAAATGCAAATAGTATCAGCCAGGGAGGGGAAGGGTAACATCTATAAGGATTGCAGCAGGCGGGGAATACAGTTTAACCCAGTCCTATTCTGCACTAATCCTGAGAAGTATCTCTCTCTAATGAAGTTACTTGCACTTATAGGGCAGTGCTTTGCAGATGATAGGTGTAGATCACTGACAACCTTGTGCATGTTTTTTGAAGACTCACAAGGCAACATTACAAGACTCAAAAGGCAACCAGCAGCAGAAACGAGCCCATAGGGCTGGCAAAGTGCCATGGAAAACTTGGGCCATGGCCTAATCTATTTGTGGTATTGCCATTACGGAGTTGGGAGACATCTCCTGTAGAGCTTCGTCCTTGAGAAACACGAATCATGAGATCAGTCCTTGGTGAAAGCAAAGGGTTCTTCCAGATGGCTGCTATTTGAAGTGGGAATCAACCACATACTGGCAAATTCAGGCTGTGCAATTGTAGTTTTACTAGCTTTTACACAACAAACCCAATTACCCCCAAAGTGGACTGTTTGCGATACGGAAAGTGACAGGAAAATGTGCAGGAAAGTGTGTGTTAACCCTTGCTTGAACACAGCATCCTCAAACCTCCCTGTAAATAAATGGATCATCTGGAAGCAGCTGCAGTGGTGGAACCTTCTTGTTCCTTTTTATTAAAGCTACTTTTTTCTATCACAAAACCAGCTCAACTTGTTCTTTTGTTGTTTCCTCATCCTTCTCGGCCACCCTTTGCTTCACTGCACAGTACTTCTTCCAACCAAAACAAAGCAGCTACAAGCTTACCTTCAACTTTCTTACTAGAGCATACATGCTCATTACTATAGTGCACATGCTTATTAACAGCTTCCGTTATTGGGGGAAATTCAGTGTAAAACGATTCCTTACATAACACCTTGATGTTTACAGATCACCTTAATGATATAGCTTGCTCCAGCTTTGAGTTCTTTCGCAACACAGGATATATGTGATAAAAGTTGGTAATAGCTTAGTAAACAAAGCAGAGCCATTAAAACATTAGATGAGATGACTATGGTGCGGGCTTCAAATCCCCGCTGAATAAAATATCTCCTAGGGAATTCTTGGGAAGAGTTATGAGTTCTTTCAGCCTAATCTACTTTATAGGATTAGAATCATGGAATCATAGAATCTTAGAGTTGGAAGGGACCCCAAGGTTCACCAAGTCCAACCCCCTGAAATGCAGGAATCTCAGCTAAAATATCCATAACAGATGGCCATCCAACCTCTGCTTAAAAACCTCCAAGGAAGGAGAGTCCACCACCTCTTGTGGGAGTCTGTTCCACTGCTGAACAGCTCTTGCTGTCAGGAAGTGTTTTTGAATGTTTAGTAGAAATGTCCCTTCTTGCAACTTGAAGACATTGATTCGAGTCCTACCCTCTGGAGCAGGAGAAAACAAGCATGCTCCCTCCTCCATGTAATAGTCCTTAAGATATTTGAAGATGGCTATCATATCTCCTCTCAGTCTCCTCTTTTCCAGGCTAAACATACACAGCTCCTTCAAGCGCTCCACATAAGGCTTAGTGTCCAGACCCTGGATCATCTTGGTTGCCCTCCTCTGCTCACTTTCCAGCTTGTCAACATCCATCTTAAACTGTGGTGCCCAGAATTGGACGCAGTATTGCAAGTGTGGTTTGACTAAGGCAGAATAGACAGACTATTCCTTCACTTGATCTGGACTATGGTTACCAGATGTCCCCAGATTTACAAATCTGTCCCTGGACAAAATCTGACCCCGGAATGTCCCCGGATTTGATTTAATGTCCCCGGATTTATATTTTAAGTGTTGTAGATTAGTAGGGAATGAATGTTGTGTGATTGGTTCAACGGCACAAGACACATCATATGGGGACTTTCGGTGAGGCAAAATGGCAGAAGAAGAAGAAGAGAAGAGTTTGGATTTGATATCCCACCTTTCACTCCCTTTAAGGAGTCTCAAAGTGGCTAACGTTCTCCTTTCCCTTCCTCCCCCACAACAAACGCTCTGTGAGGTGAGTGGGGCTGAGAGACTTCAGAGAAGTGTGACTGGCCCAAGGTCACCCAGCAGCTGCATGTGGAGGAGCGGAGACGCGAACCCGCTTCCCCAGATTACAAGACTACCGCACTTAACCACTACACCACACTGGCAGGCACCCTGGCAGCAAGCAGCTCCTGAAGCCAGCCAGAGCCAACTGTGCTACCAGGCTAGCTCCGGGCTGCTGAGACTGCTGTTGCCGCTGCCAAGGGGGAACCGCTGACACACATACACTGTGACCCAAATCAAGCCAGGAACAAGATCGCCCGGCCACCCGGTCAACTGTCGTCTTCTTCTTCTTCTTCTTCTTCTTCTTCTTCTTCTTCTTCTTCTTAAAGTGTCCCTGGATTCTTTGAAAAAAATCTGGTAACCTTAATCTGGACACTATACTTCTGTTGATGCAGCCTAGAATAGCATTAGCTTTTTTTTACTGCTGCACCACACTGTTGACTCATGTTAAGCTTGTTAAGCACCAAGACCCCTAGATCCTTTTAACATGTACTGCTAGTGAGCCAGGTGTCCCCCATCCTATATTTGTGCATCTGGTTCTTCTTGCCTAAGTGCAGAACCTTACATTTGTCCCTATTGAAATAGATTTTGTTAGCTTGTGCCCAGTTCTTCAATCAGTTAAGGTCATTTTGAAATCTGTTTCTGTCTTCTGCGGCATTAGCTACCCCTCCCAGTTTGGTGTCATCTCCAAATTTGATGAGCATCCCCTCAATTCCTTCTTCCAAGTCATTTATAAAGACATTGAACAACAATGGACCCAAGACAATAAAGGCCATGGGTTTAGTGGACATAAGATGAGCTTCAGGTGCATACAGAGTATCTTTCCCAAGTAACCAGAAACAGGTATACGATGTAAGGCATTCTAGGAGGTAACTTGGTCCGAACTTGTTAGAGCAATATGCCGCTGTTTCATTTAATGTTGTAATTTATTTCAAGTATGCTCTGTCTCAAAAGTAGTACCAGCAATGGATAGATGAGATGTCTTTAAAGTGTCTGAGTTTGAGACGTTTAACAGCCAACTTCTCTTGATTTCTCAATGGCTTCATTGCACAATGTAGGTTTCCAAGGACATTCTTTTTTAACTTTTCAGGACATCTAGTGAAACCGCAGTTGCAGTATTAGATCAGCAGAAATGGCCAGACAACCATCTCTTTCAAAGACCATGAACAACGGTTGCACGTGGCCCCGATAAACACTGCCAAAGTGCACAAATTCAGCTGACCCTGTTTTGAAAGTCTCTCCCCCTCCCTTACAAAGCTGTTTTCCCACACCAATCAATTCCTAGGTTCACTGGAGGTGTGTCCCTTGCCCTCGCAGCTGCGGCTTCTTCATGGGAATCTTGCATTGGCAGGCACTGTGCAAATAACTAACTCATCCAGAGTTTCATAACATGGCTGTTGTTCACAGTTCAGTTTGCCTTCAGTCGCTGTCTCAAGTTACACGGTGCGGCAATTTCCTGTAAGTAGCCACTAGATGGCCGAGTGGAATTCTGTGGCCCAGGAACACACTTTTCAGTTCTGTGGAAGATGCCATCATTCTTGTTGTTTTTGATACAGATATAGACATTAGGGTCTTGCTAAATATGTTCATATTGTTCATAACTTTAGCCCTTGAGTGGCTGCCCCCTCAGAGAAGTAGCCAGTGTGCCTCTGCCCCATTTTGAGTGGAAGAGTGGCATAGGGTGAGGGGGCATTTGCCCTTTGCCCTTGCTGCAATCCTGTCCCATTCAGGGCCTCCTATGTTTGATATATGAAATGGGAAAAAAATCTCATTGCCATCATTGGGAACTTTCTTGCCCTGGCAAATAGCAGACCCACCCCCAATTTAGGGGTGCAAAGGGTTAAAACCCTCTCAATATGGCCCTGATACAGCTTGTTCCCCCCACCCACACCAATTTGTTGGGAAGAAAAACCCAGCCACACAAGGGCTAATGGCACTGACAATTTCACGTGGAGTTTGGTTATTAGAGTGATGCGCATACATTTAAAACACCCTGCTCCCTCTTGGGACCTGTAGTTGGTTAAGGGTGCTGGGAATTTTACCTTCGTGATGGGTAAACTACCATCTCCAGGTTTCTTGGAGGGAGGAGAGTGCTTTGAAAGTATGGTGTGTATTCACCCACCATCTCCCACTGTTCAATTCCTTGGACTCTGATGCAAACTCTGCAAGAACAATTGTATTTTATGCAGACCCTAAGGAAATGAAGGGGAGCTTTGAAAGGGTACGAATAGAAAAGGAAAGAGGGTATGTTTTATCATATGTGGTGGTCATGTGGGGTGGTAAAAGCTTTCTGGGAAATGATATATAATGAGTTGAAAAAAATGTTGAAGATAACTTTTGTTAAAAAAACCCCAGAGGCTTTTTTGTTAGGAATTATAGGTGTGGCACTACCAAAAGAAAATAGAAGACTGTTTATGTATGCAATGACAGCAGCAAGGATGCTTCTTGCCCAGAGATGGAAAGAAGAAGAAGTACCGACCAGAGAAGAGTGGCAGACCAAGCTGATGGAATATGCAGAAATGGCAAGACTGACGGGAAAGATCAGAAATCAGGAAGATCAAGTATTTTTTAAAAGACTGGAATAACTTTCTAACGTATTTGAGAGATCACTGTAAGCAGCTGAAATCATTGGCAGGAATACAATGAAATTTTTAATGTGACATGGATTTTGGATACTATGGTTATATAACAGATAGATGACAGTAAAAGATGCAGGAATAAAATTTAGAATTGGAACCCATGGAGGGAAGGAAGGAGGTCTCAAGGTTCAAAAGAACCCTTTTCTTTTTGTGTGTGTGAAAATGTTATGTTTATGGTGTATAGGTTTTATGTAAAACTAATAAAAAATTACATATATAAAAGAATACAAATAGGATCACACACAACTCCTATCCATTTCAAAAGGGTTTGTGAAAAGACCCCCCCCCCCCCGGCTGAGCTGTGCTTGACTAGGTCTTGTAGCCAGTGCCAGATTTACGTATAAGCTAAACAAGCTATAGCTTAGGGCCCTACTTTCTTGGGGGGCCCAAATTTTTTTAAAGAAAAAAATGGGTGTACATTTCCACAATATAAGATAAAAAACAAATAAACTAAAACCTGTGCAAATGGCTTTAGATACCTCTTAGGTCCATAAATTGCCATATAGCATATATTCAAAACAAAAACAGCGACAATTTGTTGTTGACAAAGGACAGCTGGACCCAAAGGGCCCCATTACCTTCACTAGCTTAGGGCCTCATCAAACCTAAATCTGGCCCTGCTTGTAGTTGCTGTGTTTAGACACTTGATGAGTCCCAGGCAGTCAGTGGCGTAGCGTGGGGGGTGCCAGGGGTGCCGGCCGCACCGGGCGCAACATCTGCGGGGGCGCGAGTCCAGAGGGAAGGGACAAGTTCCTTCCTCTGCTGGGCTCCCCGCCGCCACCGCCAGCCTTGCGCCCTAGCGCGCGCGCGCCCCCCCCACCGCTGCGGCTGCGCTCCAGTCACTGCTCGCAGGAGGAGCAGCCGCTGCAGCAGCGCTGCCGCCGCCACCGACGCCTGGCCGGGCACGGGCAGCCTCCGCACCCCGCCGCTGCCGCCATCCCCTCGGGCCAGCCACAGGCGGCGGCTGCTTCTGCCGACTGGGAGGAAGCCGGCGGGCGGGCGAGGGTTTCCCGGCAGAAGGGGGCGCCACTGGCTCCGGCTCTCAGCGCAAGTCTCAGCTGCGGGGGGGGGGGGAGGACGGAGCACGGCTGGAAGCCCCCGGACCCGCCTGGAGGAGGAGAGGCGCTTGCCAAGCCCGGATCTGGAGCTCCACCTACAGCCCAAGGAGAGGGGGGGCGGGGAGGCGCCCGAGGGGAGGGGGCTTCGGCTGCCTCGGCCCGCGGGGGCTCCGCAAATAATAAATTTAATAAATTCCTGCTGAGCCTTTGGGGGGGTCCTTGGCGTAGCGTGCGGGGTGCAGGGGGGCCGGGCGCAACATCTGGGGGGCGCTCGCTCGCACTCGAGTGCTAAAATCCACAGGTTAGGGGGTGCAAATTACTTGCCTTGCCCCGGGTGCTGACAACCCACGCTACGCCACTGCAGGCAGTTTTGGAAGGGGGATTGTGGTGCCCGCTCTTACTATGTGCAGAACCGCCAAGCAGGGCTAAGCATAGCACCAGTGGATTCTGCCGCAATTTTTAGACCACATTCACAATCCATATATTTTACTATGTTCATCTTCATGGCTATGCCATGATGCAGATGGAAAAACATGCTGAAAAAAAGTGCCCCTACTAAATTCTGGTCTACACATGTTGCTGAATGAGATGATAAAATCCTGAGGAACTGGATCAACGCCCATGCTACTTGAAACTGTTTCCCCCCCTTGTTGTAAGTTTCCTCGAGCATGGTATGAATTGTGAAAAGGTGGCATACAAACAAAATTATGTACGTGTGTATGTACTGTATAAAGGTAAGTATCTTTGTCTTGGGAGAACTGCGATGGACAAACCTTTTAGAAAGTCAATAAAATCTCACAATGCTGCCAAGATCTTCTCATCAGATGCAAGGGGCAGGAGGGTGGAAGCAGGAAGAAGTTTAAAGGTAAATGTCCCAAGTCCATTAATACGGATTTGATATTAAAAGGCCAGTACCAAAGTTAATTGTTAAAATTCAAGGAAAGCGGTTGAACTTTGTGTCTGATACTAAAATGAAGTGGGTCGAGTTGCTTGAGCATAAAGCTTGATGGAACTTGGTAGGACTATCAGCTATCACGCAAAATTAAGAACTTAGGTCAGAGACATGTGGTTATTAATCTGATTCAGTCTTGTTTTGATCACTGCCAATTTATTCAACAGGAATAATAAATAAATAAATAAGTATCATATCTGAAAAACAGAAGAGTTTATGTCTTAGTTCTTCTGCAAAGAGCTGTGCAAAATTTGTAGCCACAGAGAATTTTCATAACCATAATAAATTTTATTTACACAAAAGGGCTTGATTCACAGTAAGACTCTGTGGCTAACAGGACATTGGATATGGTATCAGATGCTTCCATGCTTTGGCACATACCACTCAGTCTCAAAAACTTGCCAGAAATTGTCCATTCTAAAAATGAATAGGAAGGGTATGAACAATAGATGAGTACACCAAAGTGTTAAGTTGTGAGTGAACATATCAGACGACACAGCGATTCTTCAAACAGCTCTTGCTTATTCACAGGCCAGAACAGAACTGAACTGAAGGGTTCAGCCAGCCTGCTTATATAGAGCTCTACTACAACGCAACAGTAACAACTTTCTGTAACTATCCAATCACTGAACATCACTTTCAATTCCTTATTTGCCTATGTGAACCTGAGTGAAAACTATCTACAGTATTCCCCCTGCTGGCCCAGGGTGAGAACTTCAGTACATAACACAAAGGGCACAGGAATATTTTGGAGACATACAGAAGATTTTGGAGACATACAGAAGACTACTGCTTTTTAGTCACAGCCGAGAAGAAATCTGAATATGTCCATCAGTATCACTATGGCTTTGGGAATAGGAAATCAAAGTTAGAGGAGAAGTCTTTTCCCATTGGCATCAGAAGCTGTGTGAATTTTGGGGCTTCCGGAGGCGGCGCGAAACGAGTAATGGCGGTCCTCTTTGCGCTGCGAAGAGGGGCTCCGCAGAAAAGGGTCGTTCGCTGCGGCAAAGCGACGACCCATTAAGAAAAACTACGAGCAGAGTGAGCTCGTGGCCGTGGGATCCGGCGGGCACCTAGAGCGACCCCCAAAACGAAGAAGGGACCCCGTAAGGGGCTCCGGAAGCGCGGAGGGGAAGCGGTGCTGTGGATTCATCGCTCTTTCTGCGGGAGTGAAGCCGCGCGGCTGTTGCGGATGAGCGCCGACCTTTCTTCCTTTTACATTGGATTACAAACCAACTACTCGTGAGTAAGATTTACTCAAAATTGGATTACAAATTTACGAATTTGGCTGAAAGCGGGAGGCGAGAAAAAGGAAGTCCGTCTCCCGAGGATGCTAGTGATCAAAAGCAAAGATTTGACAAGCTGGAAGCAGTGCGGAGAGATTTTAAAGTGAGACATCATACGTTCGGAAAAGTCGGAAACTGAAGCAGGCAAGTTACCTTTATTTCCTTGCTATTTTCTGTACCCTATCTGGGGACTTTCTCCTCTGCCGGACTTTTTTAAATTTTAAAGACTTTAAAACCCCCAGTCCCGGACTTGCAGTGGGACAAAAGGCTACTTTGCGGATACACTTATAAATTTGAAATGGACACTTAGAGGCATTACTGTTGGATACAATTAAACAACTGTACTTTTGCACCTTTTAAGAAGCTTATGGCAACATTGTGAGAGCTCTGCTAGAGGGAAAAGGTCTTTTCCAAGGATCAGCGTTAATTTACTTAACTTAAGGAACTTTAATGGCGTCTGAAACTTTGTTTCTTCTTCCCTGAATTGCAACTTACTCCCTCTAGTGGAACTTGGGACTTACAATTTCCTGAGAACTAACTTTGCTTTGTTTTTCTGTGGTTGGATTGTTTACGCTTGTGCCTGCCTTTCTCATGAAACTTTTGACAGCCTGACCTTGAATCCAAAGACAGGTGTGGAATGAGCGATAAAGTAAAAACAAGAGCTGCGTCGAAGGCAGGGAAAGGCAAACTGACACAAACAACCCTGTTTTCTCAGGGACGCAGATCTTCAGTCCCTGCTGTTTTACAGACTGCACCCTCGCCAACAACACCAGCTGAAGAAGCTGAACAACCAATAGGTGAGGATATGGCATCTGGAGGATCTAACACTCTTTTAGAGGAAATGTTACAACAATTCGCAATTTTGAACAAAAAAGTGGATGATCAAACTGCAAAAATTGACTTAGCCACATCTTCAATTACCAAACTTTCGGAACAGGTGGCTAAGCATTCACAGGATATTGGAAACTTAAACGACGTAACATCTGAAAATCGAAAATTGGCGGAGGCTGCGATTGGGAAAGCAGAGGCCGCAGCCAAAGGAGTGGAGGAATTGAAAGGAGAGGTAAGACCGCTCCACAAACATATCACAGACCAGCAGGCCTACCTGTCTTTGGTGGAACTGCGAAACAGGGAAAATAACCTGAGATTACGCTCTATCCCAGAGATTGAGAAAGAGGACCTGACCGGCTTTCTAACGGCAGAATTTTCCAAATTCTGGGGTATAAATCAAGACACAGATTTCAAAATAACGACTGCATTTAGATTGGGAAGAGTCGCTGGGAAGGACAGGCCTAGAGACTGTTTGATTATTTTAAGGACTAAACAGGAGAGAGACAAGCTACTTGATTTACACTTCAATAAAGCACTTGTGATCCAGGATAGAAGAGCACAAATTTACAAAGATATTCCCAAACAATTACTGGATCTAAGAGCCAACTACACTGACCTAACTGGACTTCTGAGAGGTAACGGAATACCTTACAGGTGGGAGTTTCCACAAGGCGTCTTATTTAAATACAAAGGAAAGAAGATAAAAATCAAAACGAAAGAGGATTGCCAGAAGTTCCTACACGATCACGGAGAAGACCTACAGAAAGGAGCAGCTATTTGGCCACCACCAGAGTCTGGGAAAGAGTTACCACCTTCGGACTCGGACAAAAAAGAAGACACCCCACAAGACTAACAACAGATTGATACAAGATGTCTTTGCAGCTGTATAGTTGGAACATTAATGGCGCGAATTCCCCAGAAAAACGCAAACGGATCTTCCATATCTTAAAGAAAGAGAACTTGGACATAATTTGTTTGCAAGAAACCCATGTGACAAGGGCTCACAGGAAGGTGTTAACAAATAAAAGATTAGGCCAAGAATTTATCTCATCAGATAGAGTCAAGAAGAGAGGCGTGGTGATTTACGCCAAAGAGACTCTTTCACCGAAATTTTTGTTTAAAGATGAACAAGGAAGAATCCTGGCTATTGAGATTTCGACCCAAGGAGAGAAAATTTTGATATTAGGAATTTATGCACCAAACGAGGGGAAATCAGAATTTTATAAGAAGCTGCATGAGACATTATTGGACTATCTGGACTATTCGAACATCATTATGATGGGAGATATGAATGGGGTTGTCTCTACCTTTATGGATAAGTCACAGAACCAGAATTTGACTAAAGATGGAAGACTACCAAAAACTTTCTTTGAACTAACTGACAATATGGATTTAATTGACTCATGGAGGACGAGAAACCCCCTTGGTAAAGAAGGAACTTTCTTTTCTGAGGCCCACCTGTCATGGACAAGGATCGACCAAATTTGGACAACTAGAGGGCTGGCACCTAAGACCACAAAAATAGAAATCTGCCCAAAGACTTGCTCCGACCATAACGCTTTGAAAATGGAAATGAGATTTACTACTGCCGACTCCTTCAGATGGAAAATGAATGACAACCTGCTAAGAGATCAAGAGATTGTAAAGAGGGCCCAAAAAGCTTTAAAGGATTATTTTGAAATCAACTTGAACACCTCGGTGGAAAAAAGAATAATCTGGGACGCGAGCAAAGCTGTTATGAGAGGGTTTCTGATACAACAGAATACGATTAAGAAAAAACTCTGGAATGGTAAAAAGGACAAGATATTGGAGAAGATAAGGGACGGCGAGAAAAAATTAAGATTAAACCCAAAATCCAAAGAGACCTTAAGAGAAATTAAATTCCACCAGTCACAATATGCGCAACTGATCAACCAAGAAGTGGAATGGAGAATTAAACAAATGAAACAAAGATCATTTGAATCGGCGAATAAATGTGGGAAACTGCTAGCTTGGCAGTTGAAAAAGAGACAAAAATTAAACTATGTTACCAATCTAGAAGTTGAAGGAAAGAACATCCAGAAACCGGGAGAAATTAGAAAGTGTTTCCAGAAATATTTTAAAAAATTGTATACACAAGGACCCGAGGATGTAACCGAGATAGAACAATTCTTGAAAGAAAATGGTCTTCCAGAAATATCTCAAGAGAAGAGATCAACCTTGAATTGTAAAATAACACAACAGGAAATCGAGGATGCCATTCAGAATATGCAGCTGGGCAAATCTCCAGGACCTGATGGACTTACCTCCAAGTATTATAGGACGCTAAAAGACTATTTGATACAACCACTAGAGGAGGTTTGTAACCAGATTATGGGGGGAGGGAAGGCACCAGATACGTGGAAAGAAGCATTCATCACATTGATACCCAAAGTGGAAACTGAAAAAACTCAACTTAAGAACTACCGTCCCATCTCACTCCTAAATGTGGATTACAAAATATTTGCGGATATTTTGGCCAACAGATTTAAAAAAGTATTAAATGAGATAATCCATAAAGACCAGGCCGGCTTTCTCCCAGGTAGACATTTGTTTGACAATACCAGGAACATTATTGATATCTTGGAACTTTTACAAACAAATATTAACACTAAAGCAGTATTGATCTTTATAGATGCGGAGAAGGCCTTTGACAACATTTCCTGGAAATTTATGAAGAAAAATTTGGAAGGGATGGGAGTGGGAAGGGGGTTTGAGAATGGAATAGAAGCAATCTATTCAGAACAAAAAGCTAAGTTGATAGTGAACAATGTGGTGACAGAAGAACTTCATATTGAGAAAGGAACACGACAGGGGTGCCCCCTATCCCCTTTATTGTTTATTTCAGTCCTGGAGGTTTTGCTGAACATGATAAGGGAGGATCGGCAGGTACAAGGAATACGGGTCGGAGCGAAACAATATAAACTGAAAGCATTTGCAGATGACCTGGTTTTAACACTACAGGAGCCAGAAGCCAGTACAAAAAGAGTTTTAGAACTGATCCAGAAATTTGGTTGGGTGGCGGGTTTTAAATTGAACAAGCAAAAAACTAAAGTCTTAGGGAAAAACTTGACGGCCATGGAAACAGAAGGGTTTCAGAAAGAGACAGAACTAAATATTGTTAAGAAAGTGAAATACCTGGGGGTCAATCTGTCTTCTAAGAATTTGAATCTATTTAAAGATAATTATGAGAAATGTTGGTTAGAAGTTAAAAAAGATTTAGAAATTTGGTCAAGACTGAAACTATCCTTGTTAGGCCGAATCGCAGCTATAAAGATGAACGTTTTGCCAAAGATGTTGTTTCTGTTTCAAGCCTTGCAGATTGTGGACAGAGTGGAATGTTTTGGAAAGTGGCAGAAGGACATTTCTAGGTTTGTCTGGCAGGGCAAAAAGCCCCGAATAAAGTTTAAGATATTAACTGATGCAAAAGAGAGAGGGGGGTTTGCCCTGCCGGACCTAAGGTTATACTATGAAGCGGCAGCCTTCTGCTGGATGAAAGATTGGATTCTATTAGAAAACACTGATGTCCTAGATCTGGAAGGCTTTAACAATTCGTCAGGTTGGCATGCGTATTTGTGGTATGACAAGGGTAAATCATATGGAATGTTTAAAAACCATATTGTCAGAAAAGCAATATATATGGTCTGGAAAAAATACAAAGACTTATTGGAAAGTAAAACTCCGAGGTGGATCTCACCAATAGAGGCCAAAGCTCGGAAAACAACCAATATGGAGGCTTATTGGCCGAAATATTGGGAAATAATAGAAAATATTGAAGGTAACTGGAGATTGCAGAGCTTTGAAAAATTAAAGGATAAGGTGCAAAATTGGCTGCATTATGCCCAAATTAATGAGGTTTTCAAGTTAGACAAAAAAACAGGTTTCCAGGTGGAAAAATCGAAACTTGAGACAGAGTTGCTTGAACCAAAGACCAAGTTATTATCCAGAATGTATAACTTGCTGCTTAAATGGAACACTCAAGATGAGACAGTTAAATCAGCAATGATAAAATGGGCTCAGGACATTGGTTATAATATTATGTCTGATGACTGGGAAAGGTTATGGACCACCGGTATGAAGTTTACTGCATGTAATGCTTTGAAAGAAAACATTATGAAAATGGTATACAGGTGGTACATGACCCCGGTTAAGTTAGCTAAGATTTACCATCTGTCCGATAACAAATGTTGGAAATGCAAGGAAGCTGAGGGAACATTCTTTCACCTCTGGTGGACCTGCCCAAGACTGAAGGCCTTCTGGGAAATGATCTATAATGAGTTAAAAAAGGTGTTTAAGTACACTTTTCCCAAGAAACCAGAGGCCTTCCTTCTGGGCATTGTCGGCCAGAAGGTGTCTAAAAAGGATAGAACCTTTTTTATGTACGCTACAACAGCAGCAAGAATTCTTATCGCTAAGCATTGGAAGACCCAAGATTTGCCCACACTGGAGGACTGGCACACGCAACTGATGAACTACATGGAATTAGCCGAGATGACTGCAAGGATCCGAGACTTGGGAGAAGAAGCAATGGAGGAGGACTGGAAAAAATTTAAAGACTATTTGCAAAAGTATTATAAGTTATATGAAACATAAGATGTCGTGTGATTGGGAATCTAGCCCCAGTAACAAAACTTAATTATTTATGAAATTTGATAAGATTTACGAAAGAACCAAGGTTTAAATGGGTAAAAACGATATTATGGTATATTGCTTAGAGTATATGTTGATCAAGAGGTTTAAACTTAAATTGTAATTGAAAATAGAAAGAAACACACGAAATAAGGATATAATTTGCTGATAAATTTATTGTCAAGAAATGCATTCTGCGAGGGATGGGGGAAGTCCAATGGAAATTTGAAATGAGTTATCGAAATGGTTGTGTTTTTCTTTTTCCTTCTTTTTTTCTTGTCTTTTTTTCTTTTTATCTCTTTGTTATTTCTGCAAAAAATGTAATAAAAATTATTATATAAAAAAAAAAAGAAGCTGTGTGAATTTTGGTTGTGTACACAGTCCTGTTTATTCTGGCTCCAGTACACTTCTACCACTAATTTGTGAAGTGTTGTACGCACAATGTTCAACCACAATGCACATCTATCCTGTAGGTTCTTGAGAAATGCTGCATTTTGATGTGCTTTCCCGCAAACCAGCTTTGATCTGATTTGAAAATCCAAGCAGTATATAGACATCCATGCCCCTTGACCAGCCACTGGTGTGGACACAGAGCAGGCAACTGGTTTTCCCCTACTGCAGATACTCCTGGTTAAGAAAAACAATGGACTATTAACATATCCACACCTGCAGAGTGTGTTCTTTATTGCTATTTTCCCTTCCTTTTTTAAAAATGTTAAGGCTCCTCCTGTCAATCCCCCCCCATGCTTAACCAATTACTACTTCTTTCTACCACAGCTAATCTGATTTCAGGGCTCCTCCTGCTTGCCTGTTGGTTTAATTACAGTCTACCACACCATACATTCAAAGCACCTGGCTTCCCCTAAAGCATTCTGGGAGCTGTAGTTTACCAGGCACAGAGCTACAATCCTCTGCACCCTTTACAAACTCAACTTCCCAGGATTCTTTGTGGGCAAACACATGCTCTTGAAAAGGATGGGCTGCAAAGAGGGAAGGAAGGAAATGAGTTGCAACTGTTTTAGATGGGTAGAATTTGATTTATTTATTTTTAATGTATTAAAGCACACAAAATATTTAACGGCTAGAAGAAAAGGTCCTCTATGCAGATTCCATTACTGTTTCATGCTGAGAATACGTAAGTAACTGTGAGGGGTTGGGGTTCATGCTCACTATGTTGTAGACTGGACATAAAGACATGTACATGGAAAAGCCCTGTACTATTGTAGGTACTCTGTTGTAAATTTTGGTTGCACCATAAAATGGAAAAGCAGCAACTAGACATTGCTGAGCCCTCCCAATTAGAAGACTTGAGAGAAACAGTTTACCAGTTTTAACTAGTTCACTAGCTGTACGCTTTACTTTAAATACAGTGGTACCTCGGGTTAAGTACTTCATTTGTTCCGGAGGTCCGTTCTTAACCTGAAACTGTTCTTAACCTGAAGCACCACTTTAGCTAATGGGGCCTCCTGCTGCCACCGCGCTGCTGGAGCCCGATTTCTGTTCTTATCCTGAAGCAAAGTTCTTAACCCAAGGTAATATTTCTGGGTTAGCGGAGTCTGTAACCTGAAGCATATGTAACCTGAAGCGTATGTAACCCGAGGTACCACTGTAATAGAAAGTAGCTTTAGATACTCCTTGTAAGGCTCCAGAAGACCTGAACTGAGAAATCTGGCAGCAGATTTTTCTGCACCAGTAAAATAGTTCTAGGGCAGAGAAAGTGATTGCTCTGCTCTGCTGTGTTGGCCAGAGAGGGGTATTGTAGCTATTTGGCCCAGGTGATAGGGAGAGCTTACTGGGGTCTGGTTAGCTTTAATTAATTGTTGCCTTGTTCTCGGTTTCTCTTAACAACTTGTCATGTGGTGTATTTGCCCCAGAGACCTCTGTGCATTGCATTGTTTACCTTACCGGGACTTGCGTACTCACCATTCGTCCTTCAAACTGATATCTTGCAGAGCTGATGTTGCAGGGCTGTGACACTCCTGCTCCAATTATGTCCATATCTATTAAGATGTCTTGGAAACTGCAACTGGTCTAAAAGGTGGGTGCCAGAATAATCCCAACATCAATTACAGTGATTCCTTTTCCCCCCTGGGTTCCATTTAATATGCTGGTGCCAACCCTGGAAGCCCTCAACAGCCTTGGTAGGACCAGGTTCCTTTAAGGCTCAGCTTATGAACCTGCCCAAGCCCTAAGACTGACTGCAAAGAGTCTGCTCTCTCTCTCTCTCATTATTGCTGGAGGAAGAACAAGTAATAGGGCCTTTTTAATGGCAATGCCGAAACTTAGAGATGCCCTCCCTGAGTATATCCATTGGTTTCTCTTTCTGCCTTTGTTTGGGTGGCTTTGGAAAATGATCTGTTTAAACAGGCATTTATTGTGCTTAGTGATTTGCTGTCTTAAGTTCCTTTTTGTTTAATCCTACTGCTCATAGTTTTTAATGGTAGGATTTATTTCTTAGGGTAGGATTAAGCAATCAATAAAACCTATCCTTTGCCTATGTATTTATTAAATGAAGAAACACTGTCAATATGTAATCTAAATCTATGATCAAGTGTATGTCTACTATGGATATTTTTCTGGCATTCAAATCTGTTTCTTTGTGTTCCAGCATTTGGATATTTTAGGTTTCATCTTCATTCTTATCCCCCCTTCTCCTTTGATCACCATAGTTTACACAGATTCTATGGAATAAACTGAGATGAGATTTTTCTAAACCATTTTTAATGGCTGGTGTGGGTGCACTGATGGCCTTTGGGAAAGCCAGTACAGATCATTTGGAAGATTATTTGTGGTTCTACCTCGCAAAGATTTTGATGTGGCCAACCAAAATGTTTCCTCTTTTTAGGAAATGATTTTATCCTTCTCAGAGCAGTTTTCACGTACAGGCTCTTAATTAATCTTGGGGGAAATCCCAGGTACTTTAGGCAAAGACCTTTTGTGAGCAATTTTGACAGTGAAGCCAAGCCAAGCCATTCAGTGCCTGCCTTTCAGGCCACCCAGTTAAAGACTGTTGTTATGCTGGTGCCTGCAGATGTGTCTTTTCTATCAAAGAAGCTTGTGTCTCCCCCTTATTGGGTACAGGACCCCACAAACTGGAAGGAACTCGAGGGATCATGCAGACTGAACCCCCAACTCAAAACAATGTTTTTTTTTGTGGGATGGGTTACAGAGATGTTTTCCCTTTCACTTCCTCTCCTCGATGTTCCAAGAATACCTGGGGATGGCAGAAGGCTCTTTCACTTCCCCTTCAGCACACCCCAGGAAATGCAGATTGAGCAAGGCTGATGGGTTAATCCTCAACAGCCCCACCAGCGGCAAAGTGACAATCCCATCTTTCAGGGATCAAGCTGTCTCCTAGAAGTAGTTCTGTGTTGTGTCTAAGTGAGGAAAGTACTATTTCCAGGTTCCTCAAAATAGTGCAATGACTTCAAAAGTGAACTTGCATCAACTTTCAGAACCATGTGATTCTCACCACACGATGACTGAAAACCTAGACCAGGCGTGTCCAAAGTCTGTTTCGGGGGCCTAATTCGGCCTGCCGGTTGGTTTAATCTGGCCCCTGTGGCAGTTTATTTCCTGGGGTAAAATCACAAAAAAGGTAAACAACTTCAATCCTAACAAAAGGTCAACAACTTTGGTTGGCCCTTTGGTCGGCCCTCACAGCCCTTCACTTCATCAAATCTGGCCCTCTTTGAAAAAATTTGGACACCACTGACCTAGACCTTGGGCCATTATAAAGAGATTTAGTGGTTCTTAATTGATTGGTGATGTCGTAATGTTGTATTGTATTATTTATGCAAATTGATTTTCTCTGGAGTTAAAGATCTGACTGGGACAAACCTTGTTATGTTGAGCTCGTATTTTGCGCAATTTGTATACGGTGTCTGTTTGATAATGTGTGGTTTGCTATGCCTAATAAAGGATATATTTATTTAATAATAGGAAATTGGTGGCCACCTAAAGCTACAAAGGAGGAAAGAGGGGTCAGGCTTGAAGGAAGTGCAGCAATAAGATTTTGCATCTAGCAATGTGGAGCTTGCCTACCTGTCTTGCTAGGTGCTGAATGCGCATACAATATCTGAAGAGTCAAAATGTAGTGCTAGCAAATAGCTTTTGCTGTTTCATTCAGCTCCCTTGGCTCCACCCTTATTCTAATAGGAAGCAGAGCAAGTTCATCTAGAATGAGCTTCTTTGAGAGAGCTGGAATTGCTTGAGAGATGGAGAGAGCAGGTGAGAACACCCACCCCACTGGCCCAGAAAGGAAGGGAAAGAATCAATTGACTTGACCTGGATGATAGTGTACCTGTCTACACCTACTGGTTTCCACTAAATGCCTTAATGGGAGCAGCTGCACGTATGCCAGGAGAACAGGACTACGTGCATCATCTTTATCTCAAATTCAGCCCCTCCCTTTCCTCCCCCATCCACTCGCTGCCTGTCATTTTCCTGTGGTGTGTACATTCCATTCTCAAGCAAGGCACAGGGACGTCTTGTGTTCCTGCATATGTGTATCCATCTTCATTTTTAAGGGCTCAAGTCCAAGAAGGGTTTTCCCCCGTTCCATCCCTTTTCCTGGGAAAACCCACTGTTTACATCAATGAGGGACTCAGCTACGTTAGTCATAAAACAGTGTTTTGAATGCATTATAAACTTGTAACACCAGATGGTGCTGAAGTGCAATTTTTTTTTTTTTTGCGGTTTTCCATAGCGGATTTTTTTCTTTTGTTATAACGATTTAGCTTCTGACAGATTTACATTTGTTCCAATTTAATGATATACAATCGGTTTTCCTGGGGAAAGGGGCAGGATGGGGGGAGGGAAACTTCTTGGTCCCATACCTACAAATCACAGTCCTGTGCCTAGAAATTGCAGCACAAACAGAAGTGTGGATGAGCCCTATCACTCAAAATGCGGCCATTAGTGGTATTAGTTGCAAGCTCTTGGGATGGGGTGAAGGACTTTTGGCCCATGGCTCTCAGCCAGCCAGTTATTAGGTAGACAGGCAAATCAGTTTAGTTTAACTGTTTTTGGTCTCTGCTTTTATTTCAAATCATGGATAACACTGTTAAATGCAGGCCCCATCTGTACGGTACAGTGGTACCTCGGGTTAAGTACTTAATTCATTCCAGAGGTCCGTTCTTAACCTGAAACTGTTCTTAACCTGAAGCACCACTTTAGCTAATGGAGCCTCCCGCTGCTGTTGCGCCACTGCCGCACGATTTCTGTTCTCATCCTGAAGCAAAGTTCTTAACCTGAGGTACTATTTCTGGGTTAGCAGAGTCTGTAACCTGAAGCGTATGTAACCTGAAGCATATGCAACCCGAGGTACCACTGTACGTTTAAAGCAGTATCATAGCCTTTCTCCTGAGAGTTGCTAGGAGACCCCTAGTCCCCTACAGAGCTACAATTCTTGGAGAGATTTAACAGTCAATGCCTCTTCCCAGGGAACTCTGAAAACTGTAACTTTGTGAGTGAAGTTGGTGCCCCACAACAACTGTCAGCGCCCTTAACAAGCTGGGCTTCCCAGGGGGAAGACATGGCCACTTAAAGCGGTATGATACTGCTTTAAATGTACAGGGCAGATAGGGCCTTAGTAAGAGCTGATGTAGTAATTGGGCTGCTGGCGGATAGTTGGTAAGGAGCCTTTATTATGTTCATGCAGTGAAGTTATCTCCAGACAGTTCAGTGGGAGACTGCCCTGTGCATTCAAAGAGTGTGCACAGCGAACTCTCCTAAGCCACACAGAGCATATCTGAGTCCCTGCAGAACTTTGGACTGATCTAACTCACCTCTTCCTGCACAGCAGCTGCTCCTGTTGTATTGAAACAGGAGTCACCAGCTCTTGAACTCCTGCCCGCAAAGTTTGTCCCTTAATACTGAACTACCCACCTCCCCTTTGCCTCCTATGGTGCTGCACTCCCCAAAGATCCCACCCCTAATGACTTGTCTCCCTGTGCTTATGCTGTGTTCCTATTTCATGGCAGAGGAACCTCATTTAGAACCAGGAGTTGGCGACATCTTTGCTGGGAGACATATTCCTACTTGGTGAAAAGGGATTACAGAAATGGCCTGTGGGTGGCCTGAAAGGACACCTAAAAGGATTGCAAAATTTGAAAAAGCTTGGTTATGGGGAGTTGGCATCCATTAGTGATTAGGCCTCTTAATCTGGAATTTGACTAATGTGGGTTCTACATCCTGTTTTCCCCATCTCCCCTTGTGATTCTGGGCTACCCAGAATGCAGCCACATGACTGCATGCATTGATGGTTATTAGCCATGCTGCAGCATGTGCTCAGCTCATGTGCTGTGTGGGTTTTAAGTAGGACCAGATACTGTTTGGTAATAGCGGGGGGGATGTGAATGCCATGAATAAATAAAAATCGAGGCCTGCTTCAGTACTGAATGGGTGTGCAGTTGCACCTTCAACCATGCTCCAAATGTCATCCTTGCAACTGGCTTTAGTGGGACTGCAAGTAAGCAAGGTCATGTCGCCATCCTGCTTTCTCCCTATTGCTTCAGTTTCTTCTTTAGTGTGTTGATGACTGCATTGTCCTGGTTCAGAGCAATGATGTAATGACAACCACAATAAAGTTTGTGTGAAGCTGAGACAGTATAGCAATGCCACCATATCATGCAGCCTTGTAATTATATCTGCGTTATACAGGTGCGCACTGTTACTGCTTGCTCAACGCAGCAGCTGGTGCTTGTGACTAAGATAGACATTAAGTATTAACAATGGGCATTGCAAAACTGTTAAGAAATACCGTAATCAATGCTGAGAACACAGAGGGTGATGTGGGAAGAACAGAGGAAAAATGAATATAGTTTAGTAAATACTTAAACATCACTTGCATATCATTTGTGGAGAAAGCCCTGCAGTCACTACTGATCAAGTCCACCAGATTGATACCTATTATGGGCATGAGACAAATGTGTGGACGTTAGCAATTTCTGCTTCCGTTTCTGTCTTTGTTGGACTGCTGACACCCCTAGTTACTTCTGAGTAAGCCTGCATTAGATTGTACTGTGAGTACCCGTCCTGAACAATTCCTGGTCTTGAGGTAGCCGTGTTGGTCTGCCATAGTCAAAATAAAAAAATTCCTTCCAGTAGCACCTTAAAGACCAACTAAGTTAGTTCTTGGTATGAGCTTTCGTGTGCATGCACACTTCTTCAGATACACTGCATGCACACGAAAGCTCATACCAAGAACTAACTTAGTTGGTCTTTAAGGTGCTACTGGAAGGAATTTTTTTATTTTGACCCTGGTCTTGAGGGTATGCAAAGGTGGAAGCCTGTTCTCTGTGCTCGTATGTTTCTTGAAGGCATTTGACTGGTGACTCCTAAGACCCTGGACCCGAGGGACCCTTGATTTAGTAAGACAGGAACCTGGGAATTGCATCACTGTCTGCTTCGCTCAGTACTGTCTACACAGACTTGCAGTGGCCCTCCCAGCCCTTCCTGGAGGAAGTTGGGGATTGAACCTGCCACCTTTGATCTAGCAAGGCTTCTTTCACATTCTTAAGGGTGTGTTTATTGGAACGCTGGCATTTCTTAGATGATCATTATATTTGGAAAAAAACTTACTGAGAAGCTGTGTGAATTGCTTTTAATTCTCAGACATTGCTGGGCAGACAGCACCACAGTCGCCATCAGAAAAAGAGGACCCATTTTTGACTGGGTATGCAAGTTTCAGCACTTGGACAGATGCCATGGTTTCAAAAAGCAAGCACTGACTGAGGCGACTCACAGTCAGCAGTGGCACCTGCCTGGGAATCTGCTGGAATGTGCCATCTTCTGCATATACCGAATGTAAACGAAGCCCCGAGAGAGAGGAGCACAGAAGAAACCATGCAGACAAACCAGAGGGGATAGCGACTGCATTCCTAACCAGTGCTTGCACCAACTTTGTTTCACTTTACACCCAACCCCCACAAAATATTGCAAGAAATAAAACCAGGGGCAAGGACACAGTTTTGCATGATTTTGTTTCCACCCAGCAAATAAAGTTTGAGATGTGGCTCTCATTCAAGTTGTGGCCAATGTGCAGACTTGGGAGTCAGCCCTGCTGAACTCTGGGAGTTGTCTGTGAATCAACATGCACAGGATGCGATAGGACATATATTAATAGTCACAGTAGCTTCAGTTGAGATGCTTGCACAATTGCAGTTTGACTTGAAATACAGAAGTACAAGAACAGGATTCCTCCCCCCTGCCTCTGTCCATGAATGGCATCCGTCAACTCATCAAGAAGCTCAGTTATGCCAGAGATGGTGTTTGGCACAATATTACAGATGTACAAAGCAGAAGCTCAGCAGAATAGAATTCTGGACTAACATTACCTGGGTTTGTAGAGCAGAAGAGAAGCACCCTTGCCACTCACCAAGTGACCTAGGGCCACTGAGACACGACATTTCCTACCTCCTAGGAAGAACACCCATGACAAGGAAGCCAGTGTGGTATAATGGTTAGAGTGTTGGACTCAGACCTGGGAGACCAGAGTTCAGTCTCCACTCAGCTATGAAACTCTCTAGGTGGCCTTGGCCCCTCACTGTCTCTTAGCTTAGCCTACCTCACAGGGTGGTTTTAAAAATAAAACAGAGAGGGAGAGAACCATGTTCGCCACCGCTTTGGAGGAAAGGTAGGCTACAAATGTGACAACTGAAAGTAATAAAGAGGATAAGCCAGAGAAGATCCATAAACCAGAAAAAAAAACTTCAGAGAGCTCTTTTTCCCCTGCTCACTGAAAAAACCAACAAACAGCCCCTCTCATCTGTTCCAAATGCTAGTTGCTCTAGGACTGCAGAAATTAAGGGAGCAAATTTCGATTTCTGCTACCTGTCAGGACATTGAGAGCACATGGGAGGCTGCACACCAGCCTGCCAGGAAGATCATCACAGTAAAGGGGAGACAGCTGGATGTGGTGTGGGTTCAATTCAGGTACAACAGAAAGTAATTTGTAGCACAGGAAAGAATTCTTGAGTTCACCCTGCCAGCACAGATGGAGGCAAGTAAGCGTCTGATGGTAGGAAACTGATAACACCCAAACTTCAGAGCACATTTATACAGTTCCTGAGAATCTTATCATAAGAAGATAATTACTCACTGCCTAATTTGTGAGCCTAATTTGTCTTACTGCTTCTAAGCAATCCCTACAGTTTTACAATGTGTAAGGGTTTGCCCATGCTCACTGAATTATTTCCCCTAAACATTCCTAAAAGACACATGGAGACATGTATATATCTTCTAGTTAAGGAAAGTTCTATGTTTCCTTCAGCAAGTCAGCAAGTGAATCCTAACATTAATGCATCAACTGTAGGCTATTCTTCAAAAAATTAATTATAGCTTGATATATACATAACATGTCATCCTAACTTACAATTCTACATCCATTAAAACGCCAGTCAACCAAAACCAACACAGATTGTCAATTAGTACTCCTCTGTCTTACCCATTCTTCAATAGGGGAAAATAAACTTTGGTTATATTGGTAGCATATGACTTAGTCCTATATTGGTGGTATCCAACTTTCTTTTAATATGGTACTGTTGGTATCCAATTGGTCTTTTCCTGTTTGCTATCAAATTTATAATCTCTAATTGTTCCTAGTAGTGATGTATGGAAGTGAGAGCTGGACTATCAAGAAGGCTGATCGCCGAAGAATTGATGCTTTTGAATTATGGTGCTGGAGGAGACTCTTGAGAGTCCCATGGACTGCAAGAAGATCAAATGTATCCATTCTTAAGGAAATCAGCCCTGAGTGCTCACTGGAAGGACAGATTGTGAAGCTGAGGCTCCAATACTTTGGCCACCTCATGAGAAGAGAAGACTCCCTGGAAAAGACCCTGATGTTGGGAAAGATGGAGGGCACAAGGAGAAGGGGACGACAGAGGACGAGATGGTTGGACAGTGTTCTCGAAGCTACAAACATGAGTTTGACCAAACTGCGGGAGGCAGTGGAAGACAGGAGGGCCTGGCGTGCTCTGGTCCATGGGGTCATGAAGAGTCGGACACGACTAAACGTCTAAACAACAAATTGTTCCTAGATTTTCCTGACACTTTCCCATTAGCTTGGGTTCCTACTGTTTCCAGCTCATGGCAAAGAATATCTTGGCAATGGTCACATAGGAAATTTGCATCTGGTATTCCTTTATAACTCATCGGCCTTGTTTATAATTTAACAGGAATAGTTATGGTTCTGCCACCATCAGGATCTTTAAAATCTCCCAGACCATCTCCTGTACATTTTCCAAAAGCATTGCACTTTATTACAAGCCTACCACACGTTAAGAGTCTCACTTTAATTCTTGACATGTCTAGCCATTTCCATCTGCTAACTTGTTGACCACCTTTTTCATGGAGTCCAGTGCCATTGGGCTGCCATCTTAGTATAATTCTCTTTATAAGATACTGCAGTTGAGTAGTTTGAACACATTTGAAACAAATGCTCATACTATGCTTGGAATCTTGCTGTTCAGATCCTCATTCCATTTTGCCATCTTTCTTTAGGTTGTTATCTTGCGTATCTTGCTAATTATTGTATACAGTTTTGATAAATACCTGGACTTGTCAGCCTCTAATAATAATGCTTCAAACATGGTCTGTTTTCTCCAAATATCTTGGCTTCTATCTAAGCTATTCAGGAACTAATTGATTTGTATGTACTTGAATCTGTCAGGGTCGAACCCTAATTTATCTCTTACTTGTCTCACTGACCTTTCCAGTCCTGAAATGTTTCCAACTTATTATCATTCCCAAACTACAAGTTGCAAGACTGCCCATCTCCATGAGTATTTCTATCTTGACATCCATGTACCCAGCTTATCTTGTTTACACATTCCACAATCCAGATTTATTGACCATTAATTGATGAAGAAAACGTTGCCTTTATTACCTTAAATGATGGATCGAGCATTTCCCAAACATCAGTTAAACCTTTAACCTCAAATATTAGTTTTATGGTCCAAAATTAATGTATGTCTATAAAACCGACCATTCCAGCTTGGGAATTAAGCTGATATCTGTTACCCACGATTTATTCTGAACTTGCTTTGAGTTAGTGTCCTTCCTTCATAATGTCACAGATCCAGGGTACCAGAGTCTGTTAGTGAATGGTAGAAATTATCGTAATAAATGGTAGTATTTAGATAATACAGTGGTACCTTGGGTTACATACGCTTCAGGTTATATACACATCACGTTACAGACTCCACTAACCCAGAAATAGTACCTCGGCTTAAGAACTTTGCTTCAGGATGAGAGCAGAAATCTGGCTCCTGGTGGAGTACAGGATCAGGTTTAAGGTGCTGGTTTTAACCTTTAAAGCCCTATACAGCCTAGGACCCTTGTACCTACGGGGCCTCCTCTCCTGGTATGTCCCACAGAGGACCTTATGGTCTACAAACAAAAACATCTTGGAGGTCCTGGGCCAGAGGGAGGTTAGGCTGGCTTCAACCAGAGCCAGGGCTTTTTCGGCCGTGACCCCAATCTGGTGGAACGCTCTGTCACAAGAGACTAGGGCCCTCTGGGACTTGACATCTTTCCGCAGGGCCTGCAAGATGGAGCTGTTCCACCAGGCCTTTGGCCAAGGCACAGCTTGGTAATCCTCACAGAACTCTAGCCCAATGGTTGCCATTAATTTGATTTTGAATTGATTTTAAAATGTATTGATTTTAGAACGCTGTATTACTTTTACTGTTGTTAGCTACTCTGAGCCCGGCTTTGGCTGGGGAGGGCGGGATACAAATAAAATCTTATTTATTATTATTATTAAAAGGGTATCATTGGCTACTAACCATAGTGACTGTGCTCTGCCTCCATAGTTACTGAAGGCCACAGGTTGTGGGAGTGCTCTTGCACTCAGACTGTACTTGCAGGCTTTTTATAGGCACCTGGTTAGCCACTCTGAGAAAAGACTGGTAGCTAGATGAGCTACTGACCTGATCCTGCAGGTTCTTATGTTCATAATAGTTTTTAACAGAGTTGAAGGTCATACGATGGACCACTTTCTATCATGTTATTTTGTCCAGCTGTTGATGCTTGTCACATCTTGAAATACTGCACTGCAAAACCTACTAAACCTATAGCTGGAGAAGATAATCAGATGAGTGTGCGCTTGACAGATACTTTTGGGGTAGGCACTCCTGGATCCAGCCTTAAGCTACCTTCTAACTCAGGCTTCTCCAAACTTGGGTCCCCAGCTATTTTTTGGACTACAACTCCCATCATCCCTAGCTAGCAGGACCAGTGGTCAGGGATGATGAGAATTGTAGTCCAAAAACAGCCGGAAACCAAAGTTTGGGGAACCCTGTTCTAACTGTGCAAATCACTAGCCAAGGGGTCGCACGATCAACATGTTTTTTTTTTTTAAGTTAGTAAAATCTGCTATGAAGCTATAGCTGGGTGGCTGGCATAATGGGGTAGCAGAGACAGCAGAAGTGGTGAGAAAATCTACCCGGGAGCTGAAAGAACAGGAGCACGACTTGTTGGCAAACTTTCTTGTGCCAGGTTCTGGGTGCCCTGATCTATTGGAACAGCAATGTACTTGAAGAGTGATTCAGTCTAATCTTGTGCCATAGAAAGGGGCGGTGACTTTGTTTTGTTCAGCTTCTCCTGTGCTATCATTAGAGGGGGGGGGGGGAGAAAAGAGAAGGCACAGCCAAGTGCAGCTGGCACGCCTCCGGGTGGCTCTTATATAACCTGGGCTCTCCCAGGGCACTACCGTTGGAATAAGGTGAAAGATTCTTAAGGAACTCCTTCTATTGCTTGCGCTGCCATTGCAGGGATTCAGATTGCTGTGGCGCTGGGACTGTTCGGAAAAGTGTGATCTGGGATCCTGCTCTGCTCTTGGATCAAGTTAGGAAGCTGAAGAGGATGGCTTCAGATGAGCTGGTCTTCTTTGTCAATGGCAAGAAGGTAGGGGAGACCCCTCACATTTAATTTTCTTTTAATTGTATCTCAACCCTTGGATTAACTTCACAAGTTGCAGATTGCACTTGAGAACTGTGCTCCACATGCAGCTAAACAGCCTTGAACATTTATGAAACTGAAAAACCATCATTTCTAAAACAAGCAAACTTTATTGAACTACTAAAACTTTTTTCAGCGTAGAGTAAGGGAGACACGTTAATCAAATGACCAAGTTTGCTGCTATTGCCCTCTCTCTCTTTTAGAAAGATAGTATCCAACTTTCTTTTAGCCAAAAAATAATAATGATCTGTAATGCTTTTCAGCCTTTTTCTTCCAGAGAATGCTTCTGTTTCATTGCTGAAATAGTTACGTTTAAAAAAAGATAGACCCCAATTCAATAAACACCCACATTTCCTAAACTTACATTGAATAAAGCAGAGTGGAAGAAGGCTACTGAAAGATGCCCAGTGAATGAAGTACATGCAAGGAAAACCATCCTGTGTTTGCTTTCTATGTCATTTTAAAAATATGACTACCTGTCGGATAACATAACTATTCTCAACACCCTCTGCCTGTAGCTTGTCCAGCCAGCAACAAGCAACTGAGTGACAGCACTGGGCAGTTGCTGTTGGACTGATACCCTCCCTAAATTAAATTACAGAAGCAAGCACGATGATTGCTACAAACCCACAGCGATTTCCACCTCTCCGTAAAGAGATCAAATGCTAGCGATTACCAGCGAAGCAGCTGCTTGCCAGGGGTGGGGTGGCAGGTTGTTCCGTTCCTAATGCATTTGAGAGAGAGAGAGAGCATTGCGCCTAGTTGTTCTGTCTGACCCAGCAAGGCTATGCTTAGGTTAATTTAGCCGGAGCTGCCTGACTGTGTGGAGATTTTGCTCCGGCCACGAGACTGCAGTACACAGACTGAAACGAATCAGCACCTCCCCTCTATAAATAGTGGTATTAATCTGATTCAGCATGGTGGAATTCTGTTCCTCTGCCCGGGGCTGGAGCTGACCTTCCCGAGCAAACAGATGCTTCTATGTTGCTACTGCCCAGTGGTGTCAACCAGGGCGCACCTTTGTGCGCTGGGAGCTCCAGAGAGCTTCCATATGGGTTGCACGGTTGGGAAGGGCCCAGGGGTGGAGACGGGGGTTGAGTTGCATCAGCAAATCACAGAGCAAATTGACTTGTCCGTCCTGCGCTTTGTCCTTTAGTGGCAGCAAGGCTGGACCTAGGAAAGCAGAGTGCTGACATCTGACTGCCCTAATATTTGGGCAGGAATCTGGCCCTCTCTGCAGTGCGTGTCCTACAAGTGTCACTGTAGAAAGCAGCAATAATGGAAGGCTTAACAGGAGTCAGCAGCTTTTCCAGAAGCCACCAGGGCACAGCTGGGACCTCATTTACACACTTGTTTCTGAGATGAATTGTGCACCTGCAACTCATAGGGTTGAAGGCTGCATATACCTTGTCCTACCCCTACCTCCCCCCACCCAGCACCGCTTGCTAAAAGGATATTGGGTGGGAAGGCAGGGCATAGGACCTCCAGCCAATGTGGTGTAGTGGTTAGAGTGTTGGGCTCGGACCTGAAGGACCAGGGTTCAAATCCCCACTTTTGGGAAGGTGGGATATAAATGTAAAAAATACATCTCTTAACAACTAAATTGGATCAGGCAATCCTGGGCTAGGTGGACCTGTGGTTTGACTCAGCACAGGGCATAGGAAGCTGCCTTACACAGTTGCACCATTGGTCAAGGTAGCTCAGTATTGCCTGCACTGGCTGGCAGCAGCTCTGCAGGGCTTTGGACAGGAGCCTTTCCCAGCCCTCCCTGGAGATTGAGCCTGAGACCTTCTGTATGCCAAGCAGATGCTCTGCTTCGGAGCCGCGGCCTTTTGTACTTGTGCCACTGCCTCCCTATGCCATTTCCACTTGGGTTAGGGCTGCTTCACACATTGTATATTTTAAACTGCATTTAGACTGACGGCAAGCGCTCTTTGGCAGTGGAACGGTCTCCCTCGGGAGGTTGTGGATTTTCCTTCCTTGGAGGTTTTTAAGCAGAGGTTGGGTGGCCATCTGTCACGGATGCTTTAGCTGAGATTCCTGCGTTCCAGGGGGTTGGGCTAGATGACCCTTGGGTCCCATCAACTCTAAGATTCTATGATTCTAAGTGCACACTTGCATTTCACAAATCCAGGAAATTGCCTAAGGTTAGTACCTCCAGATAGGCTGGTATTTTACCCATCAGCCCACCCATAAGGATAGCTTACAGTAGAACCTCGACTAAGAGTGGTGGACTCGTAATCTGGGGAACCGGGTTCGCGTCTCCGCTCCTCCACATGCAGCTGCTGGGTGACCTTGGGCCAGTCACACTTCTTTGAAGTCTCTCAGCCCCACTCACCTCACAGAGTGTTTGTTGTGGGGGAGGAAGGGAAAGGAGAATGCTAGCTGCTTTGAGACTTCTTAGGGTAGTGATAAAGTGGGATATCAAATCCAAACTCCTCCTCCTCCTCCTCTTCTTCTTCTTCTTCTTCTTCTTCTTCTTCTTCTTCCCACAGCCCCATTCGTGAACAATCCAATTCACGACTACGGCAAACCTGGAAGTAAATACTGGGTTTGCTGCGATTCCTGCATGCGCAGAAGCAGCATCTGCCGACTGCACATGCGCAGAAGCAGCTGCTGATGTCTGCACATGCGCAGAACGCCGCCGCCGACGAATGTGCGCACACAGAACGGCGCTTCTCACAGCAACCCGGATCGACTCACAAACAGACCTCCGAAATGTTTTCCATACCTGAGTAGAGTTTCCACTGTATTTAGCACTGCGCGTGTGCTAAATAAAGCTGACCAAACCTGCAAGAGGTGTAGTGGTTAGAGTGATAGACCTGAGGGGCCAGGGCACTCAACCAGGAAGCTCCTTCAACCAGCCATTTACTGTCAGCCCAACAGGGTTGTTGTGAGGATAAAACAGGGAGGAGGAGACCATAACCTGGAAGCTCTGAAGATTGAGCTCTATTCCAAACCGTTTGTTCAGATCCTTGCAAACACAGCAGCAAGCAGAGGCCCGTCATTATGCAATGCTTACCGGAACAGGAGGCTTGAAGTACGTATGGGCGGAGCATTGCAACACACCCTCTGGGAATGTTGACCGAGAGCCTGGAACAGAACATGATACCTTGTCCTGCAGCTGCTGAGAAAGGTTACTTCGTCTCTGTTGCCGATAGCCTGACATCGCAAAAATAACCAGTGCTGTATTGTGCTGCGTGTGACTTCAAGGCTATGGGGCCGGGCGATAAGGGACAAACGATAAGATACGGCTTTTGCAGAGGCACACAAGCTACAAAGAAACTTCACCAGCCAACTCTTATTTCACAGGCAAATCTGCTGGTGTGTCTTTAAGCACCTGTTTCATTTCTGCAATGTATCGGCTGCTAAGATAACGTCCCTTGACCGCTTATGAGAGTGCAGCATGATTGTAGCTGGAAACTGTTTTTTCTTCTTCTTTTTTTAACATCTTGCTCTTGGGGAAATAGGTGTGTTTACATGTTAACCACATAAAGATAAAGAGCAGTAGCATGGGGAAGGCTTGTAAACCATTCATTTATTCATTTACACACTGCTGCCCGGACAAAATGAATTTACCTACTAAAGCTGCTAGCGCTATCTGAGGGGGAAGCTGCTATGGGAGCTCTGAAGGGGACTTTCCTTGGGATAATAGCACCAAAAAAACTCCACCCGCTCCTATGCTGTAGCTCCAATCCTGATGCCCCTCTCCCTTGCTTCAATTTCAAAACATGCCCTCAAAACATGTACAGGGCCAAACTATATGGTGCCTTAGGGAAGCCCCCAAGCTAGGCTCTGAGGTTAATAGCTCTTTGTTGGTTTTCTGCTCTTCCCCAGCTTGTGTTCAGTGGTATATGGCCTCTGCATATGGAGGTTCCTTATAAATAATCAATCCACCATTACAGCGAATAGCTGCTGCCATCCATATATTTGTCTAACTCACAATTAAAGCTGAATGAGTAGGTGTCTCCATGTCTCGTGGCATATATGAGTTCTGCGTATGATTCAAAACTTGATTGAACCCAGTGACCATGAAATATACTCGGAGTCGAGAGTGTATTTCATGCTCTTTTTCAGCTCATAGTGGTGAGAAGGAATGGAAGTTCCCCCAGAGTGTCTGCTTTATATACATTATTTACACAATGGGCCCGTGATTGGCTAATTCCGGGATTCTCCAGGACGCCAATCAAGTTGCGGATTCACTTCCACCTGGAGCTGGATTGGGTGGCTCCTGTGGACCAATCAGACTGCTGCATTCTGAATCCTATTGTTCTAGGACCAATCAGGCTGCTGCATTTTGGATCCTATTCAACTCAGTACATAACAGAGCAGGATTAAGAAAGGAAGGGAGAAATAAAAAAAAAACCCTGAAGCACTTTATCCTAAAGCGTATAATAGAACTGAGATGGCTCAGTTGGTTAGAGCATGTGGCTCTTAATGCCAGGGTTGTGGGTTCGAACCCCACATTGGGCAAAAGATTCCCGCATTGCAGGGGGTGGGACTAGATGACCCTGGTGGTCCTTCCATCTCTACAGTTCTATGATTCTAGGGTAAAATAAGATGAAGAATTCCCATAGACCTCAGTAGAAAGGGTAATACAGGAATCATAGAAATTGTAGAGTTGGAAGGGACCACCAGGGTCATCTAGCTCAACCCCCTGCAATGCAGGAATCTTTTGCCCAAGGTGGGGCTCAAACCCACGACCCTGACCTACACGAGCCACAGATTCCATAGATAAATTATGTGTTATGTTTGTCTGCCCTGAGTCTTCTGCCAATCTAGGTGATGTAAACATCGAATAAACACTTTTCAGTTGCCTGTGCAGTGGTAGGAGCTAGGAGCACATGATCACCTTATTGCGCATGACTAGGAAATGTGCTTAGATAATCTGTTAATAATAATCACAACAGAGACTCCATGCCCTACGGCCAGGAAGAGAAATGCAAAGGAATGTTCTCCTTCTGACCCTAAGGGCAAAGTCTTTGAAATAAAACCTAAGTGTCTAGCTAATAAGGGCAGATAAAAGTAAGCAGTGTTGCTAACAACAGAGGCTGAGCTGGCTGGGATGTTTCTGATTAATAGTTCTCCAGAACCAGCTCTCGCCTTTAGAGGTTCTGAATGAATTAAATTAATCAGGGGTCAGCAAACTTTTTCAGCAGGGGGCTGGTCCACTGTTCCTCAGATCTTGTGGGGGGCCGGACTATATTTTTATTGGGGGAAAATGAACTAATTCCTATGCCCCACATATAACCCAGAGATACATTTTAAATAAAAGCACACATTCTACTCATGTAAACACACACTGATTCTTGGACGTCCGCCAGATTTAGAAGGCTATTGGGCCGGATCCGGCCCCCAGGCCTTAGTTTGCCTACGCATGAATTAGAAGGTAATGAGGAGTTGCGTCAAATTGCGCTCCTTGGCCAGAGCAACATTTTGGCCTCAGGAGGCTGTGTTGTGGGGACATTTGCCCTTGTTCTGACTGGTCATTATTAAGTCAATCAGACTTGAAGTCAATGCTTCCTGCACTCACTCTGCAGCCTCGTTGTGAGGGAAGAGGATCTCCCAGAGGCACTGTCACCACTAAAAGGTAAAGGGACCCCTGACCATTAGGTCCAGTCGTGGCCGACTCTGGGGTTGTGGCGCTCATCTCACTTTATTGGCTGAGAGAGCCGGTGTACAGCTTCCGGGTCATGTGGCCAGCATGACTAACCCGCTTCTGGTGAACCAGAGGAGCACACGGAAACACCGTTTACCTTCCCGCCGGAACGGTACCTATTTATCTACTTGCACTTTGACGTGCTTTCAAACTGCTAGGTTGTCACCACTGCCAGGTTGATAAAACAGGTGGCAGCAGCTTAAAGTTGGCAGGGCAGTTTTGTGAAACTTTCCGCCTTTCCCAAGGGATTTCAGTTTCAAAAGACAATGTGAGAAGTCAGAACAAAGAAACTGCAAATTTTTACTAAAATATACAAAATGGGACAAACTATAGCAATGAATGCAGTCGTGAGGCGGATTAGCTGCAAATTTACAGCCTAATGCAGCCAAACATCAAAATGAACAGGCTTCTAAGCACCATAAAGACATACGTTGTATACAGAAAGATGGGAGAAAATGGCCCAGGAAGCTATCCTAGAATGATAAACCACCACCTTCAGTTTGCCACAACAGTCAGCAGGCAAATGGAACTTTCAATGGCCAAATGTGTTTCTTCAGTAGCACAGCTTGAAACATTAAGTCCTAGAATAGGCAGTGGATACTTTCAAACCCTGAAGGTGGATGGATATTCTAGTGCTGCTTTTAATCATGCCTGTAAAGCAGCTTGCACATACAACAATAACATGCAATTCTTTCTGTTTTAGTATAATTTGTAATTTTATTAAAAAATATGGAAGGGCTTGATGGAGGCCAAGCGTTGGAAGGAAAGAAGGGGTTCTGTTTCCAAAGAGGAAAGAGATGTCAGGAATCCTGCCTAGCAAACTGCAACAGTTACGACGGTTGGGTAAATTGTTATGTGTGCAGGGCACGGAATACCTGGGTATAGCAGGAAAGGATTAAAAAAGAAGTTGTAGAGCAAGTCAAACCAAATGAGAGACAAGTGGTTATTGTCTCGACACGTTTGGAAAATCAATCTCTTCATTGGGGAATTTCCTTCAGTGTTCCTTAAGAAGCTGCTTGGCACACCTTCTCTTCCTGCTAGAATTCTCAGAATGCGCTGGGACAGCAACAACTTGTACGTAACTGAGCGCCCCGAAGAACACAAAGAAGACCCTGTGGGAGCAGACCAAAGGCCCATCTGGGCCAGTATCCTTTCCTCACAGTAGCCAACCAGATGCCTGTGGGAAGCAGGAGCAAAGCACAACAGGGCTCTCTCTACCCAGCAATTGGTATTTGGAGGCTTTACCGCCTCTGGCAGTTAATGGAGAATGTCACCATTTTGGCTACTAGCCACTGACAGCTTTGCCATTCATGGATTTTTGTCTAATCCTCTTTTAAAGCCAGACAAGTTGGTGGCCATAACTTCCTCCTGTGGGATTGAGTTCTATTGCTATAAACCCTGTAAATTAATAAATGGTAGGATTTTGAATTTTTGGAGTATTGAAGGGAAGATTGGAGGTCAGCGGAAAAATACAGGCTAAGCTTCCTTTCCAAGCCAGGGCCTCAGCTGGGATAAGAGGCATTCTCGAAGCTACTAACATGAGTTTGACCAAACTGCGGGAGGCAGTGGAAGACAGGAGTGCCTGGCGTGTTCTGGTCCATGGGGTCATGAAGAGTCGGACATGACTAAACGACTAAACAACAACAACAACATGACAAAAGGTGTTGATGGCCACTGTGAGAGGAATCTTGGGCCTGGGCAGACTGAGGTTGCCATGGTGAAGAGGTGTGTGAGAGAAGTGGCAGGAAAAGACTGCTTTTGAGCAAGGTGTGCGGGGAAGAAGGGAGAGAATAAAGACGGGGCTCCAGGTTAGGCAGGCCGGCTGAAGGCTGGCTGGGGGAGTTGCCATTGAATCCTGAGCTGCACTTCTGTGGGGAACAAGCCTTGCTTGAGATGACCATGCTGTAGGATCTGGACTCCTTCCATGCAAACTGAAGGTGTAAAAAGGTGAATAAATCATATTTCTTAAAGCTAGGACAGTCTCCACTGTGTCTTCAATTCTCCAAAGGAGCACAGATCCTGGAAGCTTTCTACCACTCGGCAGAGAGTGAGGGGTGGCACCCAACTTCTGTAACACTACGAACCATGTGGAGAAGTCCTTAGTGCGTCCTGATTCTTTCAATATTCAGCTTCACTGAATGTCCCTGAATGTACTATGAGAGAGGGAGAAAAGCATCTCTTTTCCTCCGCCCCGTGCATAATTTTATGGAGCTCTAAAAGTAAAAAGCCCCCCCCCCCCGGCTGCCATAATCCCCAAGACTGTATGCTTTGGAGGAAGTTGCAGCCATACCTAGCAAAGCTGGGGATTAAAGCTGGGACCGCCTGCCAAACCACTGTGCTATGACCCATACATATGTGTACAACACATGGCTTGTAGGTACAGTGGTGCCCTGCAAGACGAATGCCTCGCAAGACGGAAAACCCGCTAGACGAAAGGGTTTTCCGTTTTTGAGCTGCTTCACAAGACGATTTTCCCTATGGGCTTGCTTTGCAAGACGAAAACGTATTGCGAGTGTTCAGATTTTTCCCCGCTCCCCCCCTTTTTCTAAGCCGCTAATCCGCTAATAGCCTTTTAGCCGCTAATCCGCTAAGCCTTTAATAGCTGCTAAGCCTTTAATAGCCGCTAAACCGCTAATAGCGCTAAGCCACTAAGCCGCTAAAGAGACTCGCGGAACGGATTAATTTCGTCTTGCGAGGCACCACTGTACGTACTTTGGATTAGCCTACTGAGAAAGCCAGTGAAGGTCATATGCAAGCAGCTATTGCACAAGAGCTGTTTTGTTGCAAAGAAATGGTTAATTTGGCTAAAGCCATGAGAGGAGTTGGCAAGGCCAAAAGTGTTAAGCCAAGACTGTAGGAATGGAGGGCAACTTGAGGTGCCACAAAGTCTGCTTTGCAGTAATAAAAATGTGTGCTTCCCCATGCCTGCCTTCTACATGTAGGAGGAAAACTGTGCCATTTTGATCTTGACAAAAAGTCCTGTCCTGATCCTGTGGGCTTGCGATAGCTGCAGCGGCAGGAACAAAGGCTTGTGCTGCCACAGGCATCTGAAGTTCCATCTAGAACCTGAGAGGCAAGGTAAACAAAGAAAAAAAAAAGCACTTCAGATGTTGTCAGGCAGATTTTAAGCTTTTACTGCAGGGGTCAGCAGCAGGGCACCCATGAGCATCAGTTTGCTTGCCAGTACCTCCTATGGCACCCATGGGGAGGTGTCAGTCAAAATCCCCTCAAAAAATCACAATGCATGAAAGTGCCCATAGCTTAACTGCTATTATTATCAATTTTTATTTTATTTTATTTCACTTATAAAGTGCCCAAAATTACCTGCCCTCCAATCACCGTACATATTTTGAAAGATAAGTGGTACCTGCCCCTGTATATTTTGTACACACACAAAAGGAAAAGCAAATGGGGAGGGAAGAGGAAAGTAAGCACCGGAGTGGCTGCTCTTTCATTGGCTAATGGATAAGACAATGCTGGTCTTCCCTTTGCCTTTCCGCAAGAGAATACAGTACACATGGTAGTTAGCAAAACTTTTATAAAAACAAGTAGAGTGTGGTGCTGATAATGCTCAGGTTGCAGGTTCAATCCCCTGCATATTACTGCGTTCCAGGGGGGGTTGGACTCAAGGTCCCTTCCAGTTTTAAAATTCCACGATTCAACAAAATAGAAAGGGGGAAAGGCACTTGGAGCTTCTAAAACAAAACAAAACACTGCATAGGACAAAAATACCACAATATAGTTAGTGTCATACTATTATTTATTCTATTTTTTTAATAAAAATAATTTTTATTAAAGATTTCTTAGTTTACAGTCACCCAATAAGAATAGCTCTCCAGATGATGTACAAAATTAAACAGGTTGAAAATCACAATTCCCATAAAACAAGAATCTATCAAGCGGCAAATAAATAGCAAACAACCTTTCCAACGAAAAGATCCATCAAGTCAAACACCATAATACAATCGCCTAGAAAACCAAAGGGATAAATCCTACAGTGCTAAAATACCCATGCCATAACCATAGCATAATGCAGAGAGCTCTTTTGTTTGTTTGCTTGTTTAAAATGATGGTTTGGGAGATTTACTGACAATCATCAGAATTTTCTGACTTCTCAAAATACTTTCTGATGCTGGTGACTCACTGACTATAGCGCATGCATGAACACATATCTTAAGAAAATCATGTTTCTTGTCTTCCAGGTGGTGGAGAAGAATGTGGACCCGGAAACTACTTTGCTAACCTACCTTCGAAGGAAATGTATCTGATGTCAGCTGGCACATTCTGCATGCGATTTTAAAATGGCCAAGGCATAGTTGTATAGATGGTCCTGCAGAATTTGAGCGTCACTTGAATTTAGAACTGGGCACCTGCTAATACTGTTTCGCCTGTTATTCCTACACCTACCATTCCCAGTCTCAGTGATGCTTAACGTAGCTCAAGACTGAGAGCAATAGCTTAATATGTGGAGATGGGCAGTCTCTTTGTTGTACCCCCCCCCCTTTTTGGCTTCTGTCAGATTGGCTCTGAAATTCGTTGAGCCACCTACTCCCATGACCCACAACTGAAAAACAGCTTGATCTATTTCTGAGTGAATTTGACTTCGTAAACGAGTCGGTCTCCCTCACAGACTTGGAAGTCTCCTGTTTGCAGTAGTTGACAGGAAGCCATGGGTAGAGGGGAGGGTAGTCTCTCCCAGTCCTGTCTCTGATGCCAGGGAATGAAGTTAACTACTTTCCTCAAGGCCTCATGGTCCAGTGCATGGCAACACACCATGCCAGGTGCAGAAATATG
Source organism: Podarcis vaucheri (assembly GCF_965113315.1). Classification (NCBI taxonomy): domain Eukaryota; kingdom Metazoa; phylum Chordata; class Lepidosauria; order Squamata; family Lacertidae; genus Podarcis; species Podarcis vaucheri. The sequence goes on from NC_138761.1 coordinate 34,071,393, forward strand.
TCCCTCCCTCTCCCCGTTTTCCTCATGGTTTGGTCCTGCTGGAATACTGGTTTGGACCTGCTGGATATTGGTTTGGGAGGGGAGTTGGATAATCAACAGATTGGAGAGAGAATGGCTGGTTGGGTGGTTTGGAGGAAATACCTCTCTGGTTTGGATTAAAATTGAAGCAAATTCTGCAGTGCTGGGGGTTCATATGTGGTAACATAACTGATTTTTAGGGCCCAACTATTTGTTTTTTTCCACAAAAAAAGGGCTGGCCTGTATTTTCATGGACAAGTGGCCATGTAGTGCTAACTAGATTAAGAATACTTTTAAGGCAAATATCATGCATTTTTTCATCCAAAGATATACGCTAACATCCATAATAATCTTTATCAGAACTGAACATCTATGAACTATGTTGGGGAAGTGATGCCTAAATCTGATGTTTCTTTAGCTGGTCATGTGTTGTTAAGAAGTAAATATAGCATGTGTTTGTAAACACAATCTTACATTTCTTTTTCACTGGCTGATCCACTCCAGCAATTAAAAAAGGATAATTCATATCTAGATATTTAAGACCATTCTTCTGTACTTTTGTATCAGCTGATATATTTATTTGCACAAGCAAAAATAAATGAATTACCAGTAACCTTGGGCCTGTAGGAAACCAGGAAACAGAAATGATTTGGTGGAAGGATGATGAAAAACCCTAGGCCGCAATATGTTTTTGTTGTGTCCTAAGAAAGTGTTGGATAGTCCTAGACAAATTGGATAACTCAATATTTTATTTACTCTGTGCATCTGGAAACTGAGCCTGCTATAAGAAGCAGTGGCTGTAGATATATTTAAGAATTTCTTGCTCGGTTGGTATGTTTTTCCTTAACTGCCATACTGTTAGTGGGGTTATGTGGAACCAAGCTGGGCTGTGGAGAAGGTGGATGTGGTGCCTGTACTGTTATGATTTCCAAGTTCGACAGATCCCAGAAGAAAACCATGTATCCTTTGAATGGCAAGTGATGAGATGGGTGAATGGGTTTCTAATGTAGGTATCGGCAGTACGGAGGACAGATTCTCAGTGGGTGGAAAAATGTAATTGTGTAAAGCCAGTTCCTCCCATAAATTTTCAAATGTATTTGATAACTTTGTTTGCTCTGTTCCTTTGATGGGTGGCAGAAAGTTTGCCTATGATTGGAAACCTGCAGCCCTCCAGAAATTCTCGGACGCCAACTTCCATCAGCGCCAGCCAGTGTAGCCAATGGTCAGAGATAATGCGAGTTGTACTTGAGCAGTTTCTGGAGGGTCGAAGGTTCCCCATCTCTGAGCAATGGTCATCTAGGACAAAATGCAATTTATTTTAAAAATATTTGCCAAAGTAGCTGCTTGGCACTACATTCAAGCCTCATGCAGCTCCACAATATGCCAGCTGGGTCTTCTTTTATGTAATCATTTGGGCTGCAAGTATATCGTCATTCATGTGGGAGTAAGCCCCACTTACTTGATGTTGGGAAAGATGGAGGGCACAAGGAGAAGGGGACGACAGAGGACGAGATGGTTGGACAGTGTTCTCGAAGCTACAAACATGAGTCTGACCAAACTGCGGGAGGCAGTGGAAGACAGGAGTGCCTGGCGTGCTCTGGTCCATAGGGTCACGAAGAGTCGGACTTGACTAAACGACTAAACAACAACAACAAGCCCCACTGAGGACTTGCGTCTGAACAGACACGGTGCTTAGCATGGTGCTGTTAGTCTTCCTTTTAAAATGCCGAGAATTGGGGCTGGCTCACACAACAATCTCACTGTATAGAGTAGGGGGAACCAACCTGGTGCCTCCAGGTATGGTTTGGCTCTCAACTCCCATCAGTCCCAGCCAGCATGGTCAATGCTCAGGGACGATGGGAGCTGGAGTCAAGCAACTCCTGGGGGATGGCAGCTTCATCACCCCTGGCCTGTGCAATCCTTTTGGTTTCCTAGAAATGGCAAAGCACATGATTACTGTGTGTTACGGCACATCCAAATGTTTTGCCCCCTGCTGTTATCTTGATTTCCTAGCTTTAGCATCTGATAAGGGTGCTTATTAAAACCCACTGGCCTTTCCCAGATTTGTTTGCTTAGTAAGATTAATGTTTGCTTTAATGTAATGGACAGTTTTGTGCCAAAGTTCAGTGTCAGTATACTGAGTGAATCTACTCTTCTCTTGGTCTCTTCTTAGCGCATCTTCCCTGCTTTGCTTCCCTTTGTCCTGTTTCTCTTCACAGCAGCACAAACTTAATTTAAATCTTTAGGAGTTCATAGCCCACCCTTTTTATCAAACTCACCCATTTTCAGAATGTTGGCTTTAGTAGTTTGTATGGGCTTGCTTTGGAAATGATTGTTCAGCATTTTGGGGGCTGGGGACCTGGGAAACTTTATTGGGTTTCCTGTGAAATTCTGAGCATGAATTCCTTTACTGGGTTGGGAACCATGTGCTCAAATGGAACGTGGATGTATATCTGTGCGCACATCCAATGTGATACCTGCCTGTAGTGCTTGAGGAGTGTGTGTGCTATCTTCCCATCCATCTCACAACACAAGAGGCACAGCAATCACTTCCATCCTATGTCTTGAGCTTCTAGTTGCATAGAATACCTTGCAGCCCATGACTCTATCTGGGTCGGAGCCCATGTTGGATTTATATCATTAAGGCTATGTACAGTACACCTTCCTGGCTTAAAACAAGCTCCTTTCAAATCCTTGGGTGCAGCTCATCAGGCCCTGGTGATTTGAATTCCTTTACTGTAAAGTAACTTGCCACTTCTTTGCCTATCTCAGGCTGCAGCTCTCTCCTTGCATCATTTATCCTGTTATCACCAGGTTGGTCACTGCTTTCATTTTGGGTGAAGACAAAGGCAAAGTAGGTATTGAGCAGCTCCACCCTCTCTCTGTCGCCCAATCACATTTCTCTATCTTATCCATGCAGAGGGCTTGCAACTGTTGATTATCATGCAATGAAGGTCTGCCTGTCCATGTCGGATCTCATTTCTTACTGCGTCACAAAGAGAGCCTCTCTTCTTTCCAAATCTTTCACAGAATAAAACCTTTAATTCTTATTGTTTTCCCCACACAGTTTATTTTTAGTCCCACTTGCAATTGGTCGTTATGGCGGTTCTTCTAAGGGGGAGGGTTGTTAGGTATATCATGTTAAAAAAGTAGAAAGTCCCCCCCCTTTTCGTTCTGTTCCACATACCAATATGTCTGCGATTCTTTGATGTTATCTCTGTTCCTTCCGTCCAATCTTCATCATCTCAGTGGTGGAATTATTTAGCAGATAAAACACTCCTGATCTTGCTTGAAGCATGTGCGTTTACTTCTCCAATTTTTTTTTACTCTTAAGCAACGCAACCAGTTTCGCTCTTGGAAGCAGCGTCGGAGAGTTCCAAAGCCTGCCTGAGGGCTTTCCGCCCAGTGCCTCTCATCCCCTCCTTCTTCCAAACTCGGGGATGATTTATGGCAACAGCGGGCAAGTCAACATCTCCCCATAACCCAGGGAAGACAAGGGAGACTGATTTACTCCCCGTAATCAGCCTCTAATTACCTTGTGCAGGCTGGATAGATGGTATTGTCGGCCATCTTCCAAGGCGCCCCTAGCGGCCCCCCCACCCATTGGATTTCATTAGTGTTACCAGCAAGCAATTTTACAAAGTGAATAACTTCCTTAACTCACGGCTCTAGACATTTTTCTGCAAATGCTTGTTTATTCCCTATCTGTGCTCTCCACCATGTAGCAGTAACTACCATTGAAGGCATAGGAAGCACTAAGACAAGGTTGCACCCAGTGCAGGTAAGGTGTGGAGTTGAACCTACATTCTAACAGTCCCTGGCCTTCCATATTACCTTGCCCAAGGCACAATGAATTGCTAAGCCTTATGTGTTTTGTAAGCCCTTTCCCAATCAATTCAGGCATTGTATGGCAGCCAAGGAGCTGGCTAAAGGAAAGAGGAGGATGCTCTCTAGTTGGAGAAAAGTGTATGGTTCACCAAGAGTAGATACAGTTCATCAAGATGAAGTCATTGCACCCTTCTGCGCTATTTTGTAGTCATCTTGGGAGCAAAGCAGGAGTATGCTTATTACATTTACTGATGGAACCAAGTTGAAAAGTTATTGCAACTATGTATTGACAAACTATGCAGGGTGAATTGGGAAGTCTCACAGGAAAAATGGACACTGCACGAAACCCATAGCAACAGTACCGAGATTGTGCTCTTGTGCACATGGGTAGGAGAATGAATGTGTTTTTTTCTTTAACGTTTCAACCGCTGAAAGAAGAAATATTATAGTGATTATGATTGAGTACATCACTACTGGCAGTGAATCCTCAAATGAAGAATGTGTATGTTTTAGGCACGTGTTTAAGCATGGTGTTTCCATTAAGGATAAAGCACAATTGCACACATACCACAGCAGATGTGGTTAGAGATTACTTACGAAATTAGGCCTCTGAACTCTGTGCCTTCTTCGGCAAGACTTTGTTCAGTCCTGGATCAACTAAGGGGACCATTGTCATACTAATAAGAGCCTTATGTCCTTGCCTTCTTCCAGGAAAGAATAGCCAAAAGCCATGGGTCTCAGTGTGGTTTCTGCACTCCTGGCATTGTTATGTCCATGTACACGCTCCTTCGCAATCAGCCTGAACCCAAAATGGAAGCAATTGAAGATGCTTTCCAAGGTGAAAGGTTTTTGAATCTTACTAACTTTTGTCCAACCCCCACGACACAACTTGATTTTTTGGGGAGGAGACTGCATATATGATTGGAGAAGTGATGGGCTGTTACATGTTCAACCTTACACCTTGGGTATTAAGAAAAGAAAGCCAGCTGCCATCCTTGGCGGTGGTGGGAATGGCCCTGTCATTGTGACTCAGCAGAATATGTGTGCCTTTTTAAAATAAAAAGTTAACATACCCCCTCATGCATTCCAATTAGACTGTCCTTGCTGATAGAATCAGATCATTGCAGGGTGGAGGTGGGAAACTGCACAGAAGTTATTCATCTCTTTTACCATCTGGCCCTCAGATAATCCTTGTAAGGTGGAGAGCTTACAAGGCAAAATTTATTAACTAGTAATGTAGCAGCAAAGCTGGGCAAACATTTGGAAAGGAAGTTTGGCAAACAGTTCAGGTCAATTCTGTGTCACCTGGAGGTTATGGTTGTGGTGCCATTTGAGATTAGAACCCCATTTTCAAAGTTATATAGAACCACAATGATACTTACTCATTTCTCTGGGGGTGAATTTTGGATATCCTCAGAAAGTTTAATGTCCTCCATGGTAGAGCAGAGCCAGAATAAATATCATTTTTTTCTTGTACATCCTTAAGTGACTCCTAACCTCTGCAACTTGATTTGGTGATTCAGGAAATCTCTGCCGCTGTACCGGATACAGGCCCATTCTGGAGGGTTACCGGACGTTTGCAAAGGTAAGAAGCCAGAGATCAAAAGCATTTCGTAGAGTTAGGCTAGCTTTTGATCAATGCCAATGGATTATACACCTAAAATAGAAAAGGTTAGTCTGCTGTGTCCAATGTTAGTCCTACTCAGAGCAGACCCATTCGTATTAATGGTTGTACATTAGTCATGTCTTTGAATTTCAGTGGGCCTACTCTGAACAGGACTAACATTGGGTACAAACCAATTTGCTTTCACTTCTCGAGTGACTCTTCCATTTTTAGCAATCTTGCCACAAATGTTGTTACAACAAAGGTAGCGAACATGGCATCCTCCAGATGTTGTGGGACTCCAAGTCCCATCCATCTGTGGTCTAGCAACATACGGAAGGCACATTCCACAATGCGTACCTCTGCTTTACAGAGCTAGCACTTCTAATGGGGGCGGAGAGGATCTGTTCTAAAGTCTGGATTTTCTGGAACAGATCATGATTCTTGGAGGAGTTCTGGTGCAAACTCTATTGAAATTAATATGGGATGTGAAAGAACACTCTGCCCTTCCATGGCTCCCATTCATTTATGTAGGACTGGTACAAGTAAACATCCTTGAAGATGATATCCCATGTTGGCAAATTTATTTCAAACTGGTGTTCACTTCATTAATTTAAGTCTGTTTAGGAAAAGGGATACTCTAGAAAGGAGATGGTATGAGAAAATCTGGATTAAGGGAGGATAAAGTGTATTTAGGCAGTGATTTGCATGATCCGCAGTTCCCTAGTGGATAATAAACACACGGATGCAAGTATTTAGGTTTATGGGTTCAAATAGGCCACAACTTTATTGGTTACAGATGTGAGCGGTTTAGCTTAGACATTGGGTGAAGCCAGGCTATATCTCGACTCCTGCCCATCTGCAGGGAATCCATCAGCAAACCACCAATAGGGGGAGCCCTATGACTTAAATCAAATACGGGCATCCCGAGGGGTCCCTGTTGGGGTTGTGGCATGGCCCTAGCCCATGTCTGGGCATCAGGCAGAATCCACACCCCCGGATCCCTTTAACAGGATACCCTTAATGAGGAGGGGCAGGCGAAGGCTACAACTCCCCTCCATCCAAACAAAGGCTTACACAGTGCCTAATCTCACAGAGTTGTGATGATTGCTATAAGGTAGGTGAAAGCCAAATGACTGGTGCCAATTTGCCGAGTGGGAAAAATTCCCACTTGGCCCCAACAATATGGCGGCTGACGTTTGTCCATAGCAAGGTTGTGTCATAGAAAAGCATAAAAAGAGGGTGGATGGGGTGGGAGATCCGGGGAAGGGCACGAAAGGAGGGCTCCTCGTGGCCACGCCTCCCACAGTTGCTGATTGGTCAGCAGGGCCACCCATGGGCGGGGCCCCGCCCAGCACCAGTGACACAGCCTGGACAGTGACATGGAGGGCGCCAATTCCAGCCCCCCACCGGATCACTGCAGGGCCCTGGATGCCTGGCTGCAACGCCGCCCACCTGGAAAAGGTGAGCGGACTTGTAGCAGAAATCCATACGGAGTCTGGAGAATTAATGGAGGTATGGGAACCTTACTTTCCACTTTTAATGAATGAATGAGCCCTAAATCTGTATGGTTAAATGGTTTCATTAGTAAATGTGTTAAATTAATATAGCTTTCATGGAGCTTCTTTTGAAACATTTCTTTCCATCTAGGATGGGGGATGCTGTGGGAATAAAGTTAATGGTCTTGGTTGCTGCATGGCTGGAAAGCAAAATAATGTGGTAAGTTGGTTAATGGTTTAAGGTTGGTTGTCTCTTAAACCCGTCATACATTTCCAAGAGGAGAAAATTATTATTATTTTGTGTGATGTACTTTAAATCACTGCAATTAGGATATTTCATACCTGTCTTTCCCCAAATCACTATTGCAGGTTGCTGAGGGCACAGAGAGTTCTGTTGAAAATTTTCCTAGCCCCCTCAAAACTACTAGGATTCTCTCGGGGAAAGGAGAATGACTATTAAAACAGGTTTTAAAGTTTGTCGGTTATATTCTGAGATTCCCATGTCTGGTTTCAGGAAATAGTAGTTACTGTAGTATTGGAATTTCAGGAGCTTGTAGACTGCAATTCTGTGCACACTTAACTTGAGACTAAGCACCACTAAACGTACCCAGATTTACTTTCAAGTAAACATGCAAATGATTATGCTCTTAATATGCTATATGATTATATATTATGCACCAACCATCACAGCTCTGAATTCACTCATTGGCTAAAAGCACTGAAAGGTGGGAGCAGCCAGACAGGGTCATCTCACAAAAATAACTTGGAAGGTTGCTTGAACATTTTGCTTCATAACTTTCTTTCTAGAAGGGTCAGAGACTTAGGGATGAATTCAGCAACGTGCACAAGCTTTTATGCTTGTCAGATGGACTGATCCCCCTTTCCTCACCTACATTCTCTTTTGGGGGTACTTCTGACCCTTCAGAGTGGAATCTGAAAGGGATCCGGGGGAAGGACGGGGAAAGCTGTGCTGTGCTGGTATCCCCTAGTAAACCTTATTAGTTGAGTCTTGGCCTTACTTTTAAAAAAGAAAAAGAAAAGAAAGCCCAGAGTCTGGGGTACCTGCTGACTATGGGTCTGGTATACCAGTACCCCAGAACATGTCTCTTGGCACTCCTGGATATAAACATAAGTCTGCAACCATGTTCACACCTGCCTGGGAGTTTGCTCTACAGTGGTACCTCGGGTTACAAACACCTCGGGTTACAAACACTTCAGGTTACAGACTCCGCTAACCCAGAAGTAGTACCTCGGGTTAAGAACTTTATCTCAGGATGAGAACAGAAATCACACAATGGCGGTGCAGTGGCAGCAGGAGGTCCCAGTAGCTAAAGTGGTACCTCAGGTTAAGAACAGTTTCAGGTTAAGAACGGACCTCCAGAACGAATTATGTTCATAACCAGAGGTACCACTGTATTTAAAACATACTTATTTCAGTGCGGCTTATTCTCAAGTAAGTAGGGTAAGGACAGCTGTATTTGTTAGGATTTTCTCTGTTCGTAATCATCTGAAATAGTGTGTGTCCTTTTAAACCTTTTATGTGTGTGCCTTATATCTTAGTAGTTGCTGTTTTAAATGGAAAGAGAGAACAAATGACATTCCATCTCCATGTAAGAAAGTTCCTGATTCCCATGTTGCTCTTTCTCTCCCCTCCAAATAGGGTCAGGGTTGCTGTGGAGAAAAAGTGAATGGCTGTTGCATGAATGGAAAAGAGAACAATACCGTAAGTTCCTATTACTGTAGTTCCTCTTCTTCCATCTTCTTTTGTTGAAATAAATATATAGAATATCAAGCCATGCTTAAGCAAAGTACAGATAAAGCTATACCTCTATTTTTTGGTCTTGAAATGGTGTGCCCAGCAGCCTTTGGAACATAGTGAGTGATGTCTGAGGGAGGGAGGCGAACAATGAGCTGAGCCCCTTCCTGTATCTTGTTGGGAGAACAGGTTGTGAATGGGAGTTAGCAGAAGCAGTGCACAATTTAATTCAACTGCAGTTGTTCTTGTTAGGTCATGGAGGTCCTCTGTGGACCAAGGTGCTTCCATGCTATTGATGGAATGTGTATCTATATAGCTATTTAAACCATGTTAAGTATATTAAAAAGTTAAATGTTCATTATTAAACAAATATTGTGATTGTTTCAAGTCCTTTTCATAGCATGGATTTTAATTATTTTTTAAAGTATCACTACGAGGATTTTACTACTGCTCTGTGTTGGGCTAGTAATATTGATATGCTTTGTATAAGACATACAAATAGTAATCTTCTTTAACAGTGAGAAAAAATATATATGCACTAACCAATGACAATTTCTTCAGGGATTGATCTCCTCAGAGCTGTTCAATCCATCTGAGTTCCAGCCTTTAGACCCTACCCAGGAGCCGATATTCCCACCAGAGTTATTGGTAAGAATGTTCTCTTCTCATGACTTTCTTGTGGTGTTCCTCCTGCATGGAAGATTTACCTATCCATTGACTTCTGTGCATGGGCTGAGAACATGTTGAGATGATGCACTGTCTTGGGACAATAGACCATGAATTCACTTCAGCCTCTGTAGTTTAAGCAGTGAGTCACTTAAACACAAGTAGGGAGAGGGAGAATCAACAACCATAGGCAGGACTGAGCCACTGGTCTTTCAGCTTTGGGAAAATATAGTTGTACACAACAGAAGGGCTGTTATCTCTGGGAGTTTACAGTTCCATAGGGAAAAGCACTTCCTGTGACCCAAGATATGAAGCAATGGAGAACAGAACAACTTGTTATTCCATGTTTGTGTAGACTGGAGTTGTTGCATCGGTATAGCAATCCTAGGATAGCCTTGGCACAGAGATATACAACTTCTTAACTGCCTTTGTGTCTTGGTCTTTCCTCATGAAGTTCCTGGAGATGGACATATGATTGTCCCATATTATCATTCCAACTGGCCTGTGGGGTAGGATATTCTGAGGTAGTGAGTGGCTGAAGGCCGTCCATTGACCTTGAGCGATGGTTGTTAAGCTCTGCTGGTCCCCTGGTCATTCATTGTCCTTGCCTTGGTGGAGGACCCTTATTTGTGTCCAGATAATTGTCTTCAACCAGACACTGAGCACAGCCAGGAGAAGAGGCAAAGCTCAGTGGTAGAAGACCCCAGGTTTAGTTTCTGGCACTTCCAGGTAGGACTGGGAGAGAACCCTGTCTGAAATCTTGGAGAGCTTCTGCCAGTATGTGTAGATGACACTGAGTTGGACAGACCAATGGTTTGATTCACAACAAGGCAGCTTTCTATGTTCCTACATGACAGGTGCGGGCTACTTCCTGTTCACACCCACACCTAGGGGGTGGGACCAACCTGTGCATTCAGTATGATGTCAGTTGATTTGACAGGTGCATGGTCTGGCCCACTTTTCAAAGTTGGTCCAGCAGGGTGGGGGAGATCGAGATCAGGTCTGCCACACCATAAAGGTTCCTCAGCCCTGACCTATGAGGATAGGGACATCTGAACATGAGGCTGGCACATGCATCCCATCCAAACTTCATTCCTCCAGCTGCTCTATGTATGCTTCTGACAAAACTCATCTAAGGGCAGTGCTATTTTTCTAGGAAAAAGAGGTGCCGGAACTCACCACGAATATATACCTTGTTCTCTTTAATGGCAAAGGTGCCCACCTGAGAGGTGCTGGAACTGAGTTCCATGTGAGTACCGGCAGAAAAACACCTGCTTAAGGGTCAAACTACACATGACAATCACACTCCCACCCCTCCTTAAGCAAGTTTGAAAGGTCTCAATTTCTTTATGAAGGTACATGGAATTAAAAGTGGCTGAGGTTCATAATCATTATGATCTGCCCAAAGCATTGGAAGGTTAAACTTCAATGACTTTTAGAAGGCTGTTTGCTACATGTATATTGAAGGACAAAGTTACCTTGTGGTGTTGCTTTCACCTAAGATATGGTTTTGTTTTGCCTATGAAAACTTTGCAAGGTACCCTATAAAGGTGTGACACACCAAAGCACAACAGTAACAGTTGACTACTTCTAACTTTTCTGTTTCTTGTCATAGCTTTATGGTTTCAATCTTGCTTCGCCATAGGAAGAATCAAACAGAGCCTAGATTTCTTGCTCCTGTGCCAATGTATTGTGATTTTAAGCTAAATCTGGTATTGTTTCCTCAGACTCACGCTGATCAGCCTCAGAAGCAACTGTGCTTCAAAGGGGAGCGAGTGATGTGGTTTCAACCCTCAAGCCTCAAGGAACTGTTGGTGCTCAAAGCTCAGTACCCAACTGCCAAGCTTGTGGTGGGGAACACTGAAGTAGGTAAGGAAAGAACTCGGTTTCTGTTTGAGTTTTTTGTCAGTACAATGCAAAGGCTAAGGGTTCGTCCACACTTTTGCTTCTGTCAGGCCCAGAAAGCATGGGTCTGAGTGGTTTGCTATTTGCCCCACTGCTTTCCCTGGGAAAAAAACCCTCTAAATCAGAGTAAATGTCAATCTATGGAAAATCTGACTGACATTTGCTCCGATTCAGCTGTAAAGAGCAGATTTTCTCTGGAGGAAAGTAGCGTCACAAACAGAAGTATGGACAAGGCCTTAAATTGCCTGCCTGGTTAAGAATCTACCTATTCCTTTCTTTAAACCATCTTAAGAGATTGCCCTGCCTTCATTGTAACAGTTGAGATTTTTAATAGTTGAGCTTTGAGGTATAATTGATGTGCTCCATCTGGAACATAGGAAACTGTCTTATACTAAGCTGTACCATTAGTCCATCTAGCTCAATCTTGTCTGACACTCCCTGGCAGCAGCTCTCAAGAGTGTCAGTCCTTCCCAGCCATGCCTGGAGATGCCAGGGATTCATTCTGGAACCTTCTTCATGCAAAGCATGTAGTGCCTGAGATTGACATGAAGAATCTGAGCATGCCCCACCCTTGGCCAGGCTCCTGGCAAACTGCACCTTCCAGTGCAGATGTTGGGGCTTCCAGAATCTAATGGCAAGTTGGTTTTGTTACCCTCTGAGAGTCAGAGGTGACCTTTACATATTTGAAAACAATGCACATTTTAGGTAAGGAGTGGAAAGCAGCCAGACTAATTAAATCTCCCGAAAACCATCCTTTCTAAGTCTCTATTGTCCCCATTCTTGATGTTTACCCTCGTGGTTTCCTAATGCCATGTTAGCTAGAATCTTGTAATTTCCCGTAGAAATCAAACTGTGTGTGCTGAGGAAGTGTTTGTTAACTTTGCTAGCTGCAATGGAGAGTCCCTTTGGCTCTTGACCTTAAACTTCCATGGCAAGACAGTGCAAATGCTTTGTGGAGCGATTGTTCAGCCAAAAGCTCTAAGAGTCACTATAGATATCGTCACAGAAACAGGCTTTGGTGGGCTGGGCCTGTTAAGTAACAGCCCTGCTCTTTCATTGGTAAACCTGTTAAGTCTGGCTGGCTGCCATGTCTGCATTGACCTCATTGGATTGTGTTTCCTTGAGGTATTGAAATGCGGTTAAAGAACATGCTGTACCCTGTGATCATAGCACCAACTTGGATCCCTGAAATGAACTCTGTTCAGCACACAGAGGAGGGTAAGTAGCAACATGCTTATCGCCTCAGGAGACAGGCCGTGGGCCTGAGGAATGTGCAAGGAAAGACTTCTAAGCAATGCAAAGGATTCTGGATGTTGATTTGTCACTAATTAGGTCCACAGGCCTGTCTCCCGCCCACTACTGATCTAGTGAGTAGGTGGATCCCCTGCTCTGATGCCTTCTTTGTTCCTGAGGCCAAGGTGTACCGCTTGCATTTATGTAGGCAGTTCCAAAATGAAAATAATTGTCTACTTTGCATACTATTAGTGAGCATGCTGCTGAACAAACCACCTCATTTTTTTCTTTAAGGGAGTGAACCCCCATGTTGTAGTGTGTCTGTCTACGCTGATAATACACCCAGCACAGCATAGATTCAGTCACTCCTTGCATTCCTCGCAAAAAGTGGCACATCTGAAATAGTTTCCTGCCTCTGCATCCTCTAAATGTGGCAACTGGCTCAGTGGTGGCTGGTGCCCATTGGGGCTGGTGGAGAAGAAGGAAGGGAGACCAGGACAGGTTGGGCACTGCCTCTTATGGCCAAATTGACCAGTCTCCATTGAACTTGACATTCTGACAGCTTTAACATCCTTTAACTGTGCTTAGAGTCCCTGGTGCCCCAGGAACTCCCAAGATATAAGCTGAAGGTAATACAATGCTTCCAAGAAGCCACAGCCTCTTGGTTTAGAGGTCTTAAAATACTACCAAGGCCCAGGGGCGAAGGAAGGTGTCGTGACACCTGGGGCAGGCGTCACTACGTATGGTGCACGTGCGGCATCGCTACATATGACGCATGCGTATATGCTGTATAGCAGTTTGCCGCTGGCGCCGCTCCAGTGCCTTACGGACGATGCCGGGATCCTCTGCTTGAGGCTGCAGCCGCAAACGGAGGATCCTTCAAAGGTGGCTGCAGTGGCACAATGGTTGCTTGCACCGCCACGAGCCCCTGCGGGGTGGCTTCTTTTCACCCCCGTAGACATGGAACCCAGGGCATACCGCCCCCACCCCCCCCATTGCGACACCACTGCCAAGGCTTGCCAATGCCTCAGGCCAGCTCTTTCATCTTGAGAGACTACGTTATAGCTACCAGCCAAATCCCTCTCTGCTTTTCCAGGAATTAGTTTTGGAGCCTCATGCACTCTGAGCCACATGGAAGAGGTTCTGCAGAAAGCGGTGGCTCACCTTCCTCCTTACAAATCAGAGGTGTTTCAAGCGGTCCTAGAACAACTGAGGTGGTTTGCAGGGCCTCAGATCCGAAATGTTGCTGTAAGTGCTCTCAAGACCTTTTTTCCTTTTGATGTGAGCAAAGGCAGCTTTCAGGACAGTTGTTCCTTGAGACTTCATGCCAATACATTTGCACAAACTTGCACAAGATTACACGGTGCCTGTGCCTGTTGCTCATTCATCCTGACGTGTTTGCATGGAGGTTATATGATACTGACAGCTATCAGTTGCTATGCTGCAGTTTCCAGTGCAATTTTCTGTCACTTTTTGTTTGTCAGATGACTCACAGTCAGAAAAGTGGAACAATAATTGCACTGAAGTGCAGGCTAGTAATTTGTTGTTATTTTTTGTTAAAAAAATAAATAAACAGTCTATCTGGAAGTGCGGAAAGACTCAAATGAGATAATAGCAGACAGGCACGATGCGCCTTTCCTTTGAATCTTGCCTTGCTTTGCAGTTTTACTTCCAATTTGACTCTAGGCCCTTTGCACATTACTCACATGAAGGGGCATTATAGGTGAGAAGTGCTGGAGTTGGGGAATGACCACTCCACGCTTAAAACGGGGGGCGCCCTTTGTGTGGACGCGCGCAGCCCCTAGATCTGGAGCGGCTCCAACAGCATAGGCTTGGTTTTGCCTTCCCTCAGGTGGGATACCTGGAGGTCTCTGCCTACCTCAGTCAGTTGCCCAATCCCACCTGGGGGAAGCGTTGCCAAGGAGACCAGGCCAGGTAGGGGAGGGATTACCTGCCCACACAATAGAGGGAGGATCTTACCTGGGAATCCTCACTTGGCTCCAGAGCTGGGGACTGGGGAGGGAGAACGCCCAATGCCTGAGCCAAGGTCTACCCACATTTGAAATTTAATAAAGTTGTGGCCAATTTAATCCCATAGCACGTTGTCATGAGTCGTTATTTCACATGTCGGGGGGGACCGCGCGGGATTTGGGGACTCCGCCTGTCCACGCAAAGGCACTGAGCAAGAGAGCTCTAGAGTAGGGCTGGGGAACCTCAGAAAAGCCCTGATGGATCAGCTCATAGGTCCATCTGGTCCAGCAGCCTGTTTTCACAGTGGCCAACCAGATGCCCTGGGCAAGCCTGCAAGCAGGACCTGAATGCAGTCTCCTCACTAGTAATTCACAGCAACTGGTATCCAGACATATATTGTCTCTGATACCACGCTCTCCTCACCCCTGATTGTTGTCTGGTTCTGATGGGAGCTGAGATACAATGGCATATGGAGTATACAGTAGGCAGAGAGAGGCTCAGATTGGGTCCCATTCCTGCAAGTGGACTGGCTTGGGCTCCAGCAGATCCCTCACTCATGTTGCTCCACCCCTGTGTTGGGTGCTGCCCCCGCCTGGATTTGATAATTCAGTAACAGTGTTTAAACAGAAAGAAGTATTCTCACAATGTCTTTCCAGCTGCTTTCTAACCCAACCATGTTCTGTATTTGGTTTCAGGCTCTTGGGGGAAATATAATGACTGCAAGTCCAATATCTGACCTAAATCCAGTGTTTATGGCAAGTGGGAGCAAACTGACCCTGGCATCAAATGGTAAGCTTTAAGTAAGAATGGCAGATGGTGCATCACCAACCATCTTCTGGCTCGCTTAGGACAATGATAAGAGCCCAGGGAATTTTGTACCTCTGTTCTTTCTGGGGTGAATCTGGTAGCACTGCAGCGCCTGTTGTTTCCATCAGCTTTGGTGGACAACACTTGGTAGCATTGCTCTAGTAGATCCTTCTTTTGCTTTGTTGATTTTGATGGCGAATCTTTTCCAGGTCACTCTGAATGCACAGATAGTCTCTAAATGCCCTCCAGATATTTTCATTAATTTCAATGTTGGAAATTTTGCAGTGTTTGGCAGTTGATATGAGGCAGTATTTTGTATTTGGCAGTATTGGTAGCTCAAATGCAGTGGTGTATCCAAGTGGTCAAAAATTTTTACACTGTTCACAGATCAATGTCTGTCAAGGAACCTCTGCATTCCTGTCACAGAATCTTTGACCATTAAAGAGGATTGTTGGACCAGTTCATGGGTGCACACGCAGTTCACATGGAATAGTGTTGGGCAACTGTACTTGTGAGCTTAAGTGTGTTCCCTAACACACCCACACCACCCCTCTGTGGTTGTGCTTTGGCAAGCTGGGTTTGATCATATATGAGAAGGTGCTCAGACAAAACCCTCTCATTAAAGCTTGCAGGGTGCAACTCTCCTGTTGACAATCATCTCCTTCCCTGTTGCCTCTCACGCCAGATTCCCACTGAAGCCATCACATAACCACAAACACTTAGGGTGTATATATGAAACCAACCTGCCTCTCAAATGTGGCTACCCCACCCAACATCCCTCCCTCCTTGGCTCTCACCCAGAGAGGAAAATCTATGCTAATACAACCAAGAGAATCCCCACCCCACCCCTTGCTCCTCCCTAAAGGGTGTTACTCCTTTGGGGTCTCCCCATGCTGGGGATGCCCCCTGCCACAACAGTGCCTCCTTTTAGCCTCTGACTTGATACCAATTTCTGCCTGTCCTGGGTTCATGATTTTGACTTCCCAAGTTTTGTCAGCAAGGATGTCCTGCTTAACCCATTTAGAGTGGTCTTCGGGAGACCCTAACCATGCAAAAAGATGCTGATGCCAGTCAGTACCTGACAGTACACAAGAGAAAAAGCACACACATTATGGGAATAATGTCAAGAAGGACACTGACAAACTGGAACGTGTCCAGAGGAGGGCAACCAAAATGGTCAAAGGCCTGGAAACGATGCCTTATGAGGAACGGCTAAGGGAGCTGGGCATGTTTAGCCTGGAGAAGAGGAGGTTAAGGGGTGATATGATAGCCATGTTCAAATATATAAAAGGATGTCACATAGAGGAGGGAGAAAGGTTGTTTTCTGCTGCTCCGGAGAAGCGGACACGGAGCAATGGATCCAAACTACAAGAAAGAAGATTCCACCTAAACATTAGGAAGAACTTCCTGACAGTAAGAGCTGTTCGACAGTGGAATTTGCTGCCAAGGAGTGTGGTGGAGTCTCCTACTTTGGAGGTCTTTAAGCAGAGGCTTGACAACCATATGTCAGGAGTGCTCTGATGGTGTTTCCTGCTTGGCAGGGGGTTGGACTCGATGGCCCTTGTGGTCTCTTCCAACTCTATGATTCTATGATTCTATGAATATACTTTACAGCATGACTGTAGCTGCTAGAATATATTCTTCCATTAAGTATAGCTCCATAGTAAGAATGAATGAAATGGAATATGATTTCCCTACACATTCCACCCACTATGTACTGTCTTTTTTTGCAGAGGGAAGGAGGACTATAAGGATGGACGAGACATTCTTCACTGGTTATAGGAAGACTAAGCTTAAACCTCAGGAAATATTGCTCTCGGTTGAGATTCCCTTCAGCAGGAAGGTGAGGTGATTGGAATACAGTATAGCATTGCTTTGAAAGCTAGGTAGAGAGCAACAGTTACTTTAATGGGAAGGCAAAATCTCTCTTGGTTCTACTGATCCCTTGAAGGAAAGGTGGGTATGTTATGATTCCTCAGGAATGCAGTAAGATTACAAAAATGAAAGGAAAATGAAGGAAAGACTAGTTCCTAGAAAATAACCAATATACTCCCCAGCTACTTCAAGTGAAGTGCAACCCTGGGACATTTTGAAATATGCACAAGAAGGAGTATGTATGTAACACACACACACAGAGAGAAAGAGATTACCACATTATTCAGCTCCCATTGCTTCTCAGGACCTACTTCTGGGAAAAGAGCCCATTGATTAATATTTTTTGATAGTTGCTCAGGAATCAGCCCTTATATTTAAAATGGTATTATTTATTCATGTATTTATTTATTTATTTGGGGGAAGTTAGCCTAATTTTCAAGGAAACTCAAGGCAGCTAGTTAAAGGAACCAAGTTTGTTCCTCTTTTTTGCCTCTTTTTGACTGAAGTGAAAGCATTTGTTTGGGAATAAATTGTAAGGGTTAGTTGAGGACAAGTCCCTCTTGAACTCCTCCAGCTTACAGTAGTTTTCCAGCAATGGAATTCCATTATTTTAAGTGAGGTCATGTAATATTTATTTTAGGTTTTCTTTGTTCTCAAGGATTCAGCACTTGTTCCAATAGAGTATACCGTTATTAAGTTGGCATGGAATAACTGTTTCTGTGCCACAAATGAGGGACCAGAATGAACATGTAATTCAGGGGTGAGGAACTCACATTCCTCCTCCCAGCAGGCACACTCAATAGTCAGGGATGTTGGGAGTTACAGTACAACGCCTGGAGGGCCAGAGATTCCCCACCTCTACTCTAAATGGAAGGCAGGCGTATCCCCTTCCCCTGCTGAGTCCTTTGCTTTCCAATATATTAATCAGAGCCAAGTGGCTTTGTTACCACCTACCTGTAGAAATGTAACTCGGTCAGAGTTGCTGTCCTGGGAAAAGATGGGCAAAGATTGTGACCTCCTTTCTCAGTGAATCAGGCTGATTTGCACTTCATGAATTTAGGTGTACATGTAAAAATAAATAACTTAAAGCATGGCTGAGATAGACATGGAGGATATGGACACCCTTGTGAGAGAGCCAATCAATCAATCAATCAATCAATCAATCAATCAATCAATCAATCATAAGCCTGGGTTTGCTGTCACAAAACTCTATTCATGGATATGTAGTCAGAGTCTGTTATGTAGTGACTGTGCAGGAGTCCTGTTGTCTTTTACAATTGAACCCCCCCGCCAAGTTCACTGACTGGTCTGGTTTGGTCCTGCCCCTCTGTAATCACTGGAGGATTAAGGGAAGAAGCTGAGAAGTAAGTGCCCCAAAGCCTATCCTCTGAAATACAACAAACAGAAGAACTACATTCAGTGGAAAGTTTGAAAAACAACTACTCCATGCTCTAAAGTGATATGTCCTTGCATTATTTTTCAGGGCAGAGCAATATGGATCCCAGAGGTGCTGTGTCTCATAGTGCAAGATAGAAACTGGCACTGACTGCATGAAACCGTTGGTTAGATTTCCCTTTTCCAGTGTTATATCAGCCTTGGGAGGAATCCTGCTTTGCAGGAACGTGCAGCAGTGTAGTTTCAGACTCAGTACAAAGGACTGACCCAAACACTTATGTTTTGAATTGTTGCAGTGGGGTGGTTTAATCCAGGGATGAGGCATCTGTGGTCCTCCAGCTATTGTGAGAGTACAACTCCCCTGATCCCTAACCCTTAGGCATGCTTGCTGGGGTAGATGGGAGTTGAAGTTTCACAACATCTGTTCACAGGTTCCCCATGTCTGGTTTAACCTCCTTCCTATTTCTACAGTTCTGTGATTCTGTCTGCCAGTTAGTGAATTTTGCTTTTTAGAAATATAGCTCACAGCACCCTCTGCTGTGCATACATAAAACAACATTAAATCCTGCTCGTTTTAAGAAGTCTCATTTGGAAGTAACCCTGTCCAAGACTGCAGCCTCTTCTGCCATCTTACATGTGGTAGTGCCACTTGACTGCATGGCAAACTGGGCACGAAACACTAAATTCTGATACTGGAGGTAATGGATAGTCAGCTAGCCCGGGGCTACTTTAACCCACTCAGAACTTTGCTATCCAGACATTCCTACTTTTCTGTTAGTGACCAGTGTTCATAGAGAAGGAAGTGCGTGAACAACTAGCCTTACACATTATGCGCTGTTTAGTGAAGAGGTCTAAGTTGCAGAATGAATTGAGTGTGTGATGTTGTCTTGTGTTTTTACTATTTTTTTGTGGGGAGCTGCCTAGAGTGGCTGGGGCAACCCAGTCAGATGGGCAGCAAACAAACAAACAAACAAACAAATGAACGAGCAAATGAACAAATGAACGGCTAATATTGTTGATATGCATTAACAGCTGCTTTTTTTGCACTTGCTGCCCTGGGTTGAAAATGAAGTACATATTTTTGGGAACTTTCTGGTTTTTAGTTCTGGACTATGAACCTGTCCATTCTCTTGATCCCACCTGTCCTCAAAGAGAACAAATTGAGGCCAACATTTGTTTCCTTTTCTTCTCCTAGGGTGAATATTTCTCAGCATTCAAGCAAGCTTCAAGGCGGGAGGATGACATTGCTATAGTGACCTGTGGGATGAGAGTCCTCTTTCAAGAAGGAACTGATCAAGTGCAAGATATTAAGCTGAGCTATGGAGGAATGGCTCCCACAACTGTATTGGCTGTCAAAACTTGTCAGGAGCTCATTGGAAGGTAGGAGAATTAGCCCCTGATGTTGTGTAACAGAGGAAATTATTGTTGCACACCACCCCAATCTCCACGTGGTGCAAGGCTCCAGGGGTTCCCAGCATTCCCAGGGTTTGCATTTTTTTCAGAATGTGGCCCAGTGGAGACTGTGGTGTCTTTATGATATATGGTTTATTGACACATATATACAACATTGAGCCTACAGTGGAGAGGTTCACAGCAAAAAGGGCCTTGCTTCATCCATCTTGCAGCCTCTGATTCAAACAGATTCTCTATCTCTCTTTCCAGCTTGCTGTTTTTTCTTCTGGCTCACATCACTTCACTCTTCAACTCTCACATTGTCCTTCTAACTATCTGTGAGCTGAGGGCTCATTTGCCATCTCACACAGACCCCCTTTTCATTATTCCCCTTCATGGCCCATCGCCTGGGTGATCACCTCATCAGGAAGCTGGTGTGGCTTATATTTCAAAGCATGCTGGATCCAGGGGTTAGAAGGGTCTTTGCATATGCCCTACCCCTTCAAGGAAAAAAACCCAACCTAATAACATCATGTACCTGCATGTGAGCCTTGGATGCCAAACCCCTTGCTGACAGTTTCTGCTACTGTGTTTTTATTTATTTTGTATTTCTTAGATTTGTATACCACCCTTCATCAAAAGATCTTGGGGCAGTTCACAAGATAAAAATACAAGATAAATACAAGATAAATGTTGACACTGCTGGTTCTTTTTGCCCTTACCCCATCAGCAATGCAGATGCATTGGAGAGAAACATAGTCTAAGTTAGCAAAGGGGAACCTGTTGCTATCCTTATGTTGTTAGACTACAACTCCCATCATTCCTGACCATGCTGACTAGAGTTGATGGGACCTGGAGAACCCCACATAATCCGGAGGGTTACAACTCCCCTGACCTGGCCTAAGGACTGTGGAACAAATGAAATGAGTTTTGGGTTAATTTATGGTTTATGCCCCTACAGGGAGTGGAAGGAAAAGCTCTTGCAGGAAGCCTGTCGCCTGCTGGCTGGCGAGATGAACCTGTCCCCTTCAGCCCCGGGTGGCATGGTGGACTTCCGACGGACCCTTGTCCTCAGCTTCTTCTTCAAGTTCTATCTCACGGTGCTTCAGAAATTAGGCAGGGAACTCAATGGCAACGTGAGTGGTTCCATCCTCTTGCTGGGTTGAGGGTTCAGCAGGAATCCATAGTGTGTAGAGACAGATTCTATTGAATTCTAGGGGTTCCTTTAGAAATTGGCATACAAGAAGGCTGGAATGGGGTACCTGTGGTTCTTTCAATATTGTTGGACTCCCATCAGCCCCAGCAGGCATAGCCAATTAACAAGAATGATGGGACTGGTAGTCCAACAATACGTGGAAAGCCACAAGTTGCCCATCTCCACAATAGTCTTTTGTGGTAGGTGTTTTGCACTGTAGGTTCTGGGTCCTTGAAGCTTTCTGGCATGGTCTATAGTGGGCAGTTGTCATAACAGACTAAAAGAGGAGGAGGAGGGAAAGGGGGAAATCTGGAAAGGAAAAGGGGACTTGTTCCCTACTCAAATCACTCCTCTAACAGTTAGTAATGGACCAAAACTGGAACTTTGAGTGATTTGATTTTTTACACAAGTCACAAAGAGGGAAAGTTGCATAGGTAGTATTAGCTGTTCATAAGTTTTTGGGTTTGTATGTTTTTAAAAATAAGAGTAATGCTCTGTGCAAAATGCAAGAGGCATATGAGTAGACTTACACTGGATTTCAAATATGTTTTTACAGAATAATCTTGCTGATACGGTCCCTGCTAGGTATGCCAGTGCCACTCAATTATTTCACAAGGATCCTGTTAAAAATGTACAGTTTTTCCAGGTAAGTAAGAGGAACCAAATGATCATGCCTTCCAGTTCCCAGGTCTATAAAATGTGCTACTCTTTGTCTCCGTTCCCCAGGTCTCATATTGATCAAGAACTTATTCCCATTCTAACTTTGGCCTTCTTTCCTCTTATTTATTTGTTTAAATGAGCACTTCTTCCTGCATAGAATGAGCTCTGCATGAGGCTGAATGTGATGATGATTACTGCTCTATGCATCCTCATGGCCGCATTGCCAGTACTGGAATTTTAGCCTTTGGAGAAGATACTATATTTGCCAGCAATATTATCATCAACATTTGACCACTAGTCCTGGGCATGTATGACCAGCCTTTGGTTTTGTTACAGGAAGTGCCTCCTGGACAGTCCGTTGAAGACATGGTGGGGAGACCCCTTGTGCATCTTTCAGCTGCCAAGCAAGCAAGCGGGGAGGCAGTCTATTGTGATGACATTCCTCACTATGAGAATGAGCTGTACCTAACACTAGTTACCAGCACCAAAGCCCATGCCAAGATTGTGTACGTATTGCTTCTGCAACAGATATATTTCCTTACACTAGTGATAGCCGAGTGCCCACCACTCTGGCAGTTAGAGGATCACTTCAGAGGCACCAAGCACCTCTGCCTCCTCCACTCTCAAGAATATTACAAAACAACAACAACATGTAGCCAGTTTCCATCACTGAGAGTAGCTTGCAAGATGATGGGCTGGAAGAGTCAAACTGTGCTATGACTCCAGTCTGCCACATGGCAGCTGGGCAACTTAGGCTTTGGGACTTTGGCCAAACTTTCTCTAGGGAATCCTTTCTTCAGAGACTGCTTATGTGAGCTGTGGGGCTAGATAACATAGAGTAATGCTTCTCTGTGCTGTTCTGTTTCCTCAGTTCTATTGACACCACAGAGGCCCAGAATGTCCCTGGTTTTGTCTGTTTTGTCTCCGCTAAGGATGTTCCAGGGAGTAACGTCACTGGGATTGCTAATGATGAAACCGTCTTTGCAAAGGACACTGTATGTAGTTACCTTTCCCCCTTCCTTTTGTAAAATGTGCAAAACTGTACCTAAGGCAAGAGTGGCTAACCTGCAGACTCCAGCCCCAACTGCTTTCTAAGATCTCCTGATCTGTAAATAAAGTGCAAAGTACCACAAATCTCCTCCTCCTTCTCCTTGGATATTGATATTGTATCTTTAAACAGCAACAACGCCCCTCTCCAAACAATACCCCAGACCAAGAGTCTGTTCAGCCACCTCAGCTTTTGTAGTTGGAGTCAGTCAGGGCCTTGCTTTCCCATGCCAGGTGGAAAAGGCTTGCAAGGCACTTGCAGCCAAGACTGCAGATAAGATAGGAGACACACAGAGAGTACCCTGAATCTCCACTTCAAGTCAGCATTTCAGACTGCATTAACTGCTGAGTTGGTGGCGGGGTGCTGGTTTTTTTTACCCTTGAAGAGGAGGCAGATGTCTTTCTCTCCAAGCTTAATGCTATAATGCTTGAGATCAGGAGATAAAATCCATCTGCCTGTTCTTTAGAAAGGATATTCCCAAATATTTGCTTATGTTTCCTACCTAAAGGCTTCCAGTACCTTTTCACCCCTGTACTCCCCTTCAGAAATTAATAGAAGAAATTCTGTAGTGAATTAGTAGATTTATGCATGTTCAAAAAAAGAAAAGAAAAGAAAAAATTGAAGAGAACCTCTACTAATGAAGGAGGATACGTGGGACAAGGGCTGGAATTAAAATAATTGCACAGATAACCTGCAAACTAATTGCAAGATGTTGATGCCTCCCTGATGAAGTATTAACAGTTATTCATGTCAGGAACTTGTTAGTAGAATTCTAAGCATGGGAATGAATGGCAGAAAATAGGATAAGGCACAAACTTGCTGTACTTGAAATGATAATCAAGGGGAATCGAGCTGGTGCAGACATATTGTGCAAGGCTTACATCTTGTCTACTCTTATGTGAAAAACAAGTACTCCCACTTGAACTCAGTGGGTCACTTCTGATTGTGTGCATTGAAGTTTTACCTCCTACTGTTATTTAACTGCATATCTTAATTCAAAATCCTGCCCCACCCCCTTTAAATGAAGATGCATTTCAAAGATACTGTGTCCAAAATTAAACGCCACAGCACAAAGAACAAAACAGAACTGAGATTCCCAGAAGTCAGTGAATAAACTGAAGTCTTTTGACTTGTAGGTCACATGCGTTGGCCACATCATTGGTGGAATATTGGCAGACACACAAGAACATTCCCGAAGAGCTGCCAGAGCAGTGAAGATCACATATGAAGACCTTACGCCGATTGTCACCATTGAGGTAAGGTGACACTAATGCAGTCCCCTTCTGTTGGGTTGAAATAACCGACAGACGAGTAGCAAGTGTCATGTGGGAGGCATCTCTTGAGCAAGTCTCGAGGAGTCCCTTTTATTGAATATTACAGCAATTGCCACGTATGTGCTTATTGCTGATTGGTTAACACAAGTACAAAGCAAAGGTTACATATAGGCATTAATCACCAATAGATTAAAGGCTGGGAAAGGGAGCACAGAACTAGACAGGCATGAAAACCTCCTAATTAAATTATAACTAGTGATTGAATATCAAGACTTAAACTATTACTAATGATTGATATTGCATGACATGACACAACCTAACAATCGCGTTCCGTAGATGTGGTCAACAATGCGTTAAGAACAGGTCAGGGTACTGAACTCAATGTGAACTGATCAGAACATTCTCAGACTCATGTGCAGAGGCAAAAACTTCCCAGCACCCTTCTAAATGATTAGTCGAGATTTTTTAAAAAATCCTCTGGAGGCAGCTATTTGAGTTTTTACTACTATGATTCTGATATGGATGGGTGAAAATAGAAAGAGAGAATTAAGACACAGAATATTCCTTTTATTTAATAATTTATTTAGATCCATACAACTACTGTCTCTGTGCTATATGTGTACAGCCTGTGTTCTGTCCATAGGGGGCAGTCTTTTTCTGCTCTTGGGCCCCTTCTGACATACAGATGTTGGCCCCTATTCCATTGTGTTGTCCTACATGCATAAAGCCCATTCCTTATAGGCCAGAGCCATACAACCTATATCCCTGAGCTGATGGTCCTAGATTGTCTCCTATCCAAGCGTTGGCTGGACCCAGACTTGCTTAGCTCCAGCAGGGACACCGCTTGTGATTTTATCCAGTTTATATCCAGTGCTGGGCAGGTGGACCTCTGCACAGTATCTAGAGGTCCACTTCCTCTTCTCCATCTTGCAACCCACCATACACCCTCAAAGCCTGCCCTGGAGGTCCTGCAAACCTCTGGAGAAGATTTTGAGGGCATGCTAGAGGCTGCACTGTGGAAGTGAGTAAAGGAAAGTCCTGTCATGTGAGTGGAAGTCTGTTGCACTTATTTCAGCAGCAGGGTTAGATACTGATGTTAATCCCGATGAATAGGAGATCCAAGTAGGGTGGCTGCATCCAATAAAGAGATGGATCTTGAAGCTCTGGGAGTTGTGAAGAACGGAATTGGGTTGTGTGCTGCTTTTTCCACCCCTCAACACTTACACTGCTTCACCAAAGTGTTTTTTCTTCCACACAACTGTCAAAAGTAGAGGATCTCTGCTCTGTATTGCCCCTAATCCCAGATGCAAAATAGGTGAGGTTATGTTTTAGAAGTGACCCAACCATGGCTAAGTTATGCAGCACTTTATCAAGCAGAATGGAAAGGCAGAGATTCGAGGGCATCTATACACAGCAAGCCAAGCTGTCTGTTGCACTTCCAAATATCCATCATTTTCCTGTAATTTTCCCAGGAAGCCATTGAAAAACAGTCCTTCTTTGAGCTTGTGAGGAAGATTGAGAAAGGGAACATCCAGAAAGGATTTGAAGAGGCTGATCATATTGTAGAAGGTGAGATCCCTTTTTCTTCTTTGTAAGGTTATGTGCATCTAAGAAAATCATTAATGTTATGCAATCTTCACATGAATCATACTAGCGTAACAAGCTTGAGATTCCAATTCTGGAAAAATGGTTAGAAATGGGAGAACCATCAGTAAAACACATTGGTTTGGTCCACGGTTTAGCCCAAGCTCTTCCCATTTCCCAGAATTGGGTGAAACTTGGCAACATTTCCTTGAGCAAACTGGTTGGTTGGAGGATCCCAACTTGTCTGAGGGCTCCTCCAGGTTTTATCCTGATTTGCAAAGCTTATCTCGTGGAGGTTGGAGTGTATCTGATCTTCAGATATCTATGTGGGGAAGTTCTGTGACAAGGAGTTTTCATCCTGCTTGAAGAGTGTTTATACATCTCCCCATTCTCATTTGTTCATTCCACACTTTTCAATTCATCCCCCCATCAACTTCTTAACTGCAAAAAGTCCATTTCTTCCTAAAAGTAGTTTTGTTGCACTTGAATTGTGTGTAAATCTAAATGTCCTGGTATGCGCTTGAAACCCACCCACCTACAAAATACCGACAGTTGGCTGTTGATAATGAATCATACTAGCGTAACAAGCTTGAGATTCCAATTCTGGAAAAATGGTTAGAAATGGGAGAACCATCAGTAGAACACATTGGTTTGGTCCACGGTTTAGCCCAAGCTCTTCCCATTTCCCAGAATTGGGTGAAACTTGGCAACATTTCCTTGAGCAAACTGATTGGTTGGAGGATCCCAACTTGTCTGAGGGCTCCTCCAGGTTTTATCCTGATTTGCTTGCACAAAGCTTATCTCGTGGAGGTTGGAGTGTATCTGATCTTCAGATATCTATGTGGGGAAGTTCTGTGACAAGGAGTTTTCATCCTGCTTGAAGAGTGTTTATACACCTCCCCATTATCATTCGTTCATTCCACACTTTTCAATTCATCCCCCCATCAACTTCTTAACTGCAAAAAGTCCATTTCTTCTTAAAAGTAGTTTTGTTGCACTTGAATTGTGTGTAAATCTAAATGTCCTGGTATGCGCTTGAAACCCACCCACCTACAAAATACCGACAGTTGGCTGTTGACTGCTCTGGCTAAGAGCACAATGGAGTGGTCTCTACTCTGGGAGGTGTGGCTCGTTTGAGGGCTCTTGTGATGGGAGACTGTAGACTGTTGCATGCCACCCCGATCTCTGAGCGGTGTGAAAGTCCAGGCAATCCAGTTTCTTCCTGTTAAGAAGAAATTAAAGAGAAGAGGGAAGGAAGAGAGACTGTTTGGGAACTGGGAGAAGTTCCGCAGGTGGTGCTGTAGGTGGCAGCAAGGTGATGAAGGCAAGAGATAGACACAGGATCTTCACTTCCTCCCGAGCTCTTAGATTTTGAGCACCCAAAAGAAGAAATTTGGTGGCTGGAAGGCTCATTTAAGTCCCAAATAATCCTTTGGATTTAGATAGTTACTACATTGGGAGGTTTCTTCTTTCCCCCTTCCAGGTGAGATATATATCGGTGGACAGGAGCATTTTTATCTGGAGTCTCACTGTACTATTGCTGTGCCAAAGAGAGAAGATGGAGAAATGGAGCTCTTTGTATCTACTCAGAACCTAACGAAGACACAGGTGAGGCAATCCCTTGTGAAAGCGTTAAGCTGGCGAATGAAGCTGTGAAATTGAAGTACAAAACCTGTGCGATATTGCTGAACAAAAACCCACCTGGTTTGCATAAGTGCTTTGCGATTATGTTTGTCTCCTTTTATAAATACTGGATGCTTATGAAGAAGCCACAGGGCAGTGCTGGAGTAAAGGCATCCTGTGGTTTTTGTGGAGTACCATCTTTTGTTGTTCTGTGATTTGAGGTTGCCCAGAGTGTGATATTCAGTCTCCCTGGCCAGCTTGGTTAGCAGGAATTTATGGCCTGGCCTTCTATGAATTTGTGTGATTTCAGTTTATTTGCGGCACACCCATTTCCACCTCAGACGATGTGGAGCCATCTGCTGGTTGGGACCAACTACACATGTTGTTAAACTCATATTTGCATCTAACATGCAGGCTTTTAAAAGCGCATTAGCATCAGTGTAGGATGGGCTGAGAAATGGAATCAGAGAAACAGAATGTAACATTTCCCTCCTCCACTATAGACCTTTGTACCAGTGAGGAATCCACCAATACAGATGTTAATTTCAGTAGAGGAATTCTCCTCAGCCTATGTTTTACTTGAATATTAGCTGCAATGCGCTCTACGTGGGGCTACCTTTGAAGGTGACCCGGAAACTACAACTAATCCAGAATGCAGCAGCCAGACTGGTGACTGGGAACGGCCGCCAAGACCATATAACACCGGTCTTGAAAGACCTACATTGGCTCCCAGTACGTTTCCGAGCACAATTCAAAGTATTGGTGCTGACCTTTAAAGCCCTAAACGGCCTCGGTCCAGTATACCTGAAGGAGCGTCTCCACCTCCATCATTCTACCCGGACACTGAGGTCCAGCACCGAGGGCCTTCTGGCGGTTCCCTCCCTGCGAGAAGCCAAGTTACAGGGAACCAGGCAGAGGGCCTTCTCGGTAGTGGCGCCCTCCCTGTGGAATGCCCTCCCACCAGATGTCAGAGAGAACAACAACTACCAAACTTTTAGAAAACATCTGAAGGCAGCCCTGTTTAGGGAAGCTTTTAATGTTTGATGTATCATAGTATTTTAATATTCTTTTGGAAGCCGCCCAGAGTGGCTGGGGAAACCCAGCCAGATGGGCGGGGTATAAATAATAAATTATTATTATTATTATTATTACTGCTGAGAATCATTAGTGGGGAGAGTGCTATTGCATTCGGGTCCCTTCCATGGGCGTCTGGCTTGGCTGCTTTGAGAACAGGTGTTGGACTAGATTCCCAGGGCTCTTCTCATGTTTTTAGGACAGCAGCCAGGGAAATAAAGCATTTCTGCTAGCCTGCCTGCCCTGAAACCACAACTTGTCAGCACCTCCCCTGATGATGCTATTTGCACTTGAAAAACAAAAACAAAACTCTGCATGCTAGATTTGCACCTTCAAAAAGCTGCATGTTTGTGGAGAAATGGAGGCATTTATATTTTATTCTTCAAACCTACCAGTCCTTCTTTCCCACTCAACTTTGTAAAAAGTCCTGTGTAAATAAATAGACACCAAAGAGACTTGGACTTCGTGCTTCTTTGTGCTATTAATTACAGGTGAGCCAGTAAGCTAGTCAAAGATGTTTCAGAGCAGTACTAGAAGTTCCAGTGAGACGCTCATTAATTGGTGACACCGTATTGTAGTGTATATATAAATGTCTTTTCAAGAGTAGGATTGCTCTTGTGTCTTGTTCTCAGTGACTCTATTGTTGCCTGTAGGCTGATGTGGTTTTTTGTTTTTTTTGGTACCAGGAATTTGTTGCCAATGCCTTAGGGGTCCCGTCAAATCGAATTGTGGTTCGAGTCAAGAGAATGGGAGGAGGATTTGGAGGCAAAGAGACAAGAAACACCATTGTCTCTACAGTTGTAGCAGTGGCTGCAGATAAGTAAGTTGTGACGAATGGCCACATTGGGATAACCTGAAGCTGAATATTAGGATAACTCTTGGTTGTTTATAAGAGGATCAAGATAATGGACTTGTTTCAGACCTAGAACATCTGCATTTACTTTGGCAGGGTGGTTACCCTGCTCCTTTCACCACTTAGGAGTTCATAACTCAGTGATTCTGAGAACATCGCATAAGATCACTGGATCAGGCCAAAGGCCCGTCTAGTCCAGCATCCTGCTCTCAGTGGCCACCCAGTTGTCTATGGGATATGGGATACCCACAAGCAGGATTCAACCACAATAGCACTCTCCCCTCCTGAGGTTTCCAGCAATTGTTATTCAGAAGCATTACCACCTCTGACTGCGCAGACAGAGCAATAGCCATCATAGCTAGCAGGCACTGATATACTTTTCCTCCATTAATTCATCTAATCCTCTTTTAAAGCCATCCTAGATGATACTGGAGAAGACCTCCATTTTCTGTCATGCATATAGCCTCCTATTTGACAGGGGTCTTCCGCATGAATGCTCAAAGGCAAGGGAAATTTGTGGGAAAAAATTTCCATTCCTTTGCGTGAGAGAGAAACAGTGTGAACTAGACATCCACATAACTGAGCATCTTTATTTGTGTTGCTCTAGGCTTGATGGGGGACTACTCTTCTCCAATATGGGGAAGAGCAGCAGCCTCCACTGCTGTGAAGGAACATGATGGAAACCAGTTTACGGTGCGATTTGACTTTTGACTTGTTTGCTGTTGATTATAAATGTGGTGAGGTATTGTAAATGGTCAGCCCACCCACATCTTGTATCTTTAGAGAAGGTCACTAGTTGAACAAGGACTAAGTTTTGCAGCCACTAGACTCCTGGATCAACAGGCTAAAGGGATTCCCCCTCCCCAACACAGCTTTGATATTCAGAACTATTTATATCTTCCCTGGGATAGCCTGCCCCTCTCTCTACTCCACAACAGAACATGTTTTTCTGAGTTTTAGATGTTAGCCCCAGTTCAAAAGCAGGCCTTCGATGTGGTTGAAACTAAATTCAGAAACAAAGATTTTCCCATTTTTTGTTCGTGAGCTTTTTTTGCTCTTTTTTGGGGGTGGTGGTCCTTTTTTATATATCTCCTTTTTGTTAAATTTGTGAAATTTGAATAAGACTTTTAATAAAAGACTTCGGTTTTTAAAAAAATGAAATAAAATGAAATAATGAAATGAAATACTATACTATACTATACTATACTATACTATACTATACTATACTGCACTGCACTGCACTGCACTGCACTGCACTGCACTGCACTGCACTGCACTGCATTGGCTGGTACAATTGGGAGGTGAAGGAGTAAGTGCAGAATCCTATTGGAGGTGGCATGGGGTTGGGGTGGGGTGTAGTGACTTCAAAGCTGTTGTGGGGCAGGGGAGCAGAGCTGGACAGTAATAGGTCACTGGCGGACAAATCAGAAAAACTCAAGCCAAATTTAACTTGATCTAGCATGTTCATCTTCAGGAGACTCTAGGAAAAGTAGATGAAAAGTATCTTCATGGTTCATTGCAAAAGAAGAATTCTTCCTTCTAAGGCAAGCAAAAAACAAAAGCAAGCTTAATTATTAAAGTGAGACTGTTAATTTTCAACACAGTTAGTTCTGCCAACAGACAAATTCTGCATCACAGAAGCTACCAGAACCACCTGGAACCCACTGGTGGACAGAGCAGCTGTGGTCCTCCAGATGTTATTGGACTAAACCCCCACCATCCCTGAGCATTGGCCACGCTGGGCCAATGGACATCTCAAATTTGTGTTTTCAGGATCAACACTTTTATTATGACTGTTGTCTGTTTTAACTGTTTTTAATCTAAATATTAAACTGTTGTAATCGACCCTGGGGCATGCCGATGAAGAGCAGCTAATAAATTTAATAATGACAAATGACAATAGGATTTGGAGCTCAACATCTGGGAGACCATAGTTTTGCCGCCACTGATGCAGAACTTCTGGATTTCAAAACAGGCTCTGGAAGGTGTGGGGGGATCCAACCTTCTAGTTAGAACTATAGAATAAGATAATTAGTATTGGGTACTTTAGGCAGAGAAAAGAGCAGAGCCTTTAAAAGCAAGTCCTACAACAATTTATTTTAAAGTGGCAACTCCAATTCAGTGGCATGGCCCAAATTCAGAAATTCTGGAAATGGATCAGTGAGTAAGATTCATGAAATAACAGGGATTTGGGAGGCTATAGCACTACTTCCCGTGCCTTTGAAATAACTTGGAACAGGACAGGAAATTGCCATTTGCTGATGGAAGCAAAGTGATGGATTAAAAACTTTGAATGCTGATGACATTGAAATGAATTGAAGGGGTTCTAGCAACAAGGTAAAATGTAAAAGGGGATTAATAATAGATAAACTAATAGGACATGAATTTGCTGAACCAATTTTTAAAAAGGGATACGAAAATGGGAGACGTGAGGAAGTCAGGAAAATAAGTTAACTAAAGATGAGAAATTAAGAAAGAGGGAAATTTTGTTTTTCTTTTATATGTGTTTTTTCTTTTTCTTTTTTGTGTGTTTAATGTCTGTATTTTTGTATTTTTCGACTTTGTAATTTTTGTATTCTTTTTGCTTTTGTATTTTTCTAAACTTTTCTATTGATAAAACCTAATAAAATATTATAAAAAACAACAAAGTGATTGATTAAAAACACTGGGAAGTGAAAGGTCTACCATTAATTAAAATATGGAGAAATAAATGTTAGGATGTTTTCAGCTGTCCACAGTAGACTTATTGGATAAAGAGGAAGGATGATAAAATACACAGGATTCCTCAGTGAATTTTTCAATATTGGAGCAGACACACTGGAAATATTAATTACAGCTTTGTCAATGAGACACTGCACAAATTGATGAACTGGGCACCAGGCAAGAACATTTTAAAATTTTTCCCAGGCCTTCTAACTTATGTTGTAGCTTCGTTTTGCTTTAGCCCTGTGACATTTAAATTGCTCTGCCTTTTAGTTTTGATTCATTAAGGCTGCCCTCCTGTGTGCATTTATCTGGGAATAAGCTACACTGAACACAGTATGATTTACTTCTGAATAAATATGCCTAGGATTGCGTTGTTAATGTTGCAAAATCTTTCCTCCTTTACTGTTTCAAAGTCATTTTTTATAGTGATGCTTTATAATCAGTTACCTTGTCTCACCTGCATTTTATTAACTTATCGTAAGTTCGTTTTTGTTTTTTAAATCCCTGTAAGTTATTCAAATTCGGTTTTTGGGATGGCCTCTAAATTGTACATGTGTATGTATGAAAATCTTAGTCATGCTGGCCACATGACCTGGAAGCTGTACACCGGCTCCCTTGGCCAATAAAGCAAGATGAGCGCCGCAACCCCAGAGTCGGCCACGACTGGACCTAATGGTCAGGGGTCCCTTTACCTTTACCTATGTATGAAAATAAATTGTGTCAATTATATGACACTGGCTCATTCTCAGCCTGATTTTGGTGCCCTTGCAGGACTGGTCGCCCAGTAAGATGCATGCTGGATCGAGATGAAGATATGCTGATTTCTGGTGGAAGACATCCCTTTTTGGGGCAGTATAAGGTAAATTGAAATGTTGGCTGTTGTTGTTGTTTTAAGAGAAGTAGGCCATCTTGGGAAGGTCACATTAAAAAATGTAAGGGGATCTTTAGGTCCAATGGATTGTTCATTCCTACACAACAGGGATGGTCAACTTTTTTTCAGCTGACGGCCATAGTCACCCATTGCCAACCCTGTGGGGGCTGCATGTCAAAGATGGGTGTGGCCAAAGTGGTTGATTTGGAGTATAGAGCATTTGGAGATATATGGATTGCCAGTATTAGCAGTACAGTCGTACCTTGGATCTTAAACGTCTTGGCTCCCGAACAAATCAGCTCCCGAACGATCAAAACCCAGAAGTGAGTGTTCCTTTTTTTAATGTTCTTTTGGAAGCCGAACTTCCGATGGGGCTTCTGCAGCTTCCGATTGGCTGCAGGAGCTTCCTGCAGCCAATCAGAAGTCGCGCTTTGGTTTCTGAACGTTTTGGTAGTCGAACAGACTTCCGGAACGGATTCTGTTCGACTTCCAAGGTACGACTGTATGTGGAATGCTGCAGATAGGAAGAAGAACACCACTAAACATGGCTGCTGGAATCTACCAATAGCTATCTTTTAGACTTTGGGTTTATGGAGCATGAGGTATAAGACTGTAGCTCAGTGGCAGAGCACATGTTTCGCATACATCAAATAAATCCTGCGTCAATAAATCCTGAAGAGCCACTGCCTCTCAATGTAGACGGTAGTGAGCTAGATAGACCAAAGGGTCTGACAGCTTCCTAGATTCGTTTCTTCCTAAAACATCTGTAATTGTAACAGGTGAATTCTGTATTCCTCCGTCCTTTGTTTCTTCCAGGTTGGCTTTAAGAAGAATGGAAGGATTACTAGTCTAGATGTGACATATTACAGCAATGGAGGGAATTCTGTTGATCTTTCTCATGGCGTGAGTCAAGGATACATTCTGCTCTGTTTCATTTCTGATTCTAAGAGGGAGAAAAAGTAGTTTGGGGCGACTGGTTGAGAAGCATACCCAAGCCTCTGTATGTGTATACACACACACACACACACACACACACACACACACACACACACCGCACCTACCTCCTTCAGTCAAAATGGTCCCATCCTGAAATTGTGCTTCATTAAACAAAGATCAGTTGTCCCCAAGCCTTCTCTAATGGGGACAGTTTTAATGTTTGATGCAACATCTTGACCACTACTTAACCTGCAATTTCAGTTAGGGATTTAAATAGAAAGATGACAGTATTGTTGTAAAAATTCAGTGCTCCCAATAGTTATTTATTTATTGTGTCTATACTACATCTTTGCCTCCAAGGGGCTAATAGGTCTACCTATTCTTTAATTAGTTGCCACAACCACCCTGTGTGATAGGCTAGGCTGAGAGGCAGTGACTAACTCAAGGTCACCCACTGAACTTCATGGCCAAGTGGAGATTTGAAATTTCATCTCCCGGGTTCTAGTCTAATCACTGCACCACGCAATATATGAGGATGAGCATACATTTGCTGCAGTTGGTGTGTGGGTGAAAAAAACATGTAAATGATAACTTGTTAGTTAGTGCAACTTATGATTGTAGAGTCAGAAGAACAAAAGCATTGTTCGTAGATTAAGTCTTTCTTTTAAAGTTCATAAGTCTATTTTTGACCTGCTTTTTATTGGTGGTCACCAGGTTATGGACAGAGCATTGTTTCACATGGACAACTCGTACAACATTCCAAACATCAGAGGCATAGGCAAAGTCTGCAGAACCAACTTGTCCTCCAACACAGCATTCCGTGGGTTTGGGGGTCCCCAGGGAATGATGGTTACCGAGTGCTGGATGAGCGACATTGCCATGAAGTGTGGGCTGCCAGCAGAAGAGGTATGTGCAGTACTGGATTTAGGTTTTGATGAGGCCCTAAGCTACTGAAGGTAATGGGGCCCTTTATATGTCCAGCTGTCCTTTGTCAACAACAAATTGTCACTGTTTTTTGTGTTGAATATATGCTATATGGTAATTTATGTACCTAATAGATATCTAAAGCCATTTGCACGTGTTGCCATGTAACCAACCAGTCCATGCAGAATGTAGGCACCCTATATATAGAAATGAGCAAACCGGTGATATTTTAGGGAGCCGGCTAGCCCATTACTTAGCATAGGAGCCTACACAACACAAAACATTGTTGCTATATGTAAGTTTTATTTTATTTGTTTTTTATCATATATTTTGGAAATGTACATCCAGGGTTTTCCCCCCTTTAATTTTTTTGGGGGCCTCCAAAAGAGTGGGTCCCTAAGCTATAGCTTGTTTAGCTTATACTGTATGTAAATCAGGCACTGGATATGTGCTCTTAGAGGAAAAGGCTGGACATTTCCATAAACCCTGCATGCTTCGGTCGAAGGATGTTAAAGAAATGAGATGTCACCAGTTTGGTACCCATGAGCAGCTTTACATTGGGTAATGTAATCTCAGCGTTGACAATGATTGTTAGAGTCCTTTATGGGTTGGATATCTAAATGATATTACATATCAAGGGTGTTGTGTGTCATTCCTTTATACTCCAGTGGGAAGTGGTTGTTAGCCTCCTTCAGCGCAACACTTCACCCAGCCGGAAGAGTGAAAGAGAGAAAGAGAACAAATGGGTGAAGTGGAGAGAGGATGGGTGTCTGTGTGTTTCTGCTTTTTATGAATGGATGCATGTGTATGTTTGTTTGTTTGTGTGGGTGGGTGGGTGGATGTGTGTGTTTGTGAGATGGATGAAGTGTGTGTGGGGGTTGTCCCTCTGTCTACTTTTTGGTTTGGCTGTACTGAGCACCATTGCTGTGTAGCCCCCTTCTCTAAAAGGAATGCAACCCTTGACCCTGAAATGGCTGCCCACTACAGAATTTTTGGAGAGCTGACCTCCATGTTTAGGAAGGCGTGTTTAGGATCAAGATACCCAGCATTCCACATTCTGTTAAAGTCATTCTTCCAAAAGACTCGTTGGTGA
The DNA here is from genome assembly GCF_965113315.1 of Podarcis vaucheri. Classification (NCBI taxonomy): domain Eukaryota; kingdom Metazoa; phylum Chordata; class Lepidosauria; order Squamata; family Lacertidae; genus Podarcis; species Podarcis vaucheri. Next base: position 34,107,182 of record NC_138761.1, read on the forward strand.
CCTTGACCATGTGGGTTTTGCTTTGGAAAGGTTCGAAAACTCAATCTCTATAATGAAGGAGACCTGACTCACTTCAATCAGAAGCTAGAAGGATTCACCTTGCGAAGATGTTGGGACGAGTGCCTTGCAAATTCAGACTATCACTCCAGAAGGAAACTTATTGATGAGTTTAACCGGTAGGTATCTTGCTTTTCAGAGTGATATCAAATATACTTAAATATTCTATAAAGGCCTAATTAGTAAGCCTGGAATTAAAGTATGAATCAAATTTGTCCCCCATCCATACAAATCATCTTTGCAGAAGGTGTAATCATTTTGGGAAAACATTAACCCATTGTGTTTTAAAAGAGAAGCTCAAAATCAATGAAAAGTGCAATGTTGATTTGTTGATTTCAGTTCCCTTCCTGGACCCATTCCTATGAAGTCTTGTTCTGATGCAAAATTGTGTAGGAAAAGAGAGCATGCCAGAGAAAGCAGTTTAGGGATGGGTGCATGCTGCAAGGGAACAAGAGTCTGACATCATTCTGTTTCCCCAGGAAGAATCGCTGGAAGAAGAGAGGCATGGCCATTATTCCAACCAAGTTTGGGATCAGCTTCACAGTTCCCTTTCTGAATCAGGTTGGCAAGCGCCCTTAACTTTTACAGCTGGGCGGCAAGGTTCTGTGGCAAAATGCTTCTTCAAGATTCTCCAGTAATGGGAATGTTTGAAGCGATACATCCAAGGCACATTTTAGTTCCAATCTTGTGTTAGATCATGACACTGCCCCAGCCTTGGTTATGTTGTATGTCATCCACCAGTCCGCCTTCATTCTTGTGCATCCTTTGTGACTCTTGTTTTGCTAATGTTGGGGGGGGGGTGGTACCAGCCCCCACCCTAGTCAGTGAATACATGAGCTGAAGAGAAATGAAGTAGTGCTTTCTTAAGTATTGAATCCATCAAAAGTTAATTTTTAGGCTTATTGGATCATATCTGTCTTCTCTCTCTCTCTCTCTCTCTCTCTCTCACACACACACACACACAAACACGTCTATCCAAAGTAGCATTCAATCTCTTGTTCTAATAGAGCAAGTATTTGCCCTTGCACAGTGGAACTCCGCCCCCCTTCCAAATCTGCTCTGGGGTTTCTTGCAACCCTCCAGAGCAGAATTGAGGAGGGCAAAGGGCATGCACAGAGGGAGGAGAAGCGGAAGCAGTACAGTAGCATAAATGCAAATCCTTGCGCCAATGGAACAAAGGCCTTGGATACTGCCTGAAGCGAGGAATGTTGATTTGTATGTAGACGATGCCTGTGAAGTGTGCTTCAGAGAGCTCCTGTGTCAAAACAGTCTTTGACAGCCTGTCTCTCTGATTTCTGTTGTAGGCTGGTGCCCTGGTACATGTGTACACGGATGGTTCAGTGCTGCTCACGCATGGTGGGACTGAGATGGGCCAGGGCCTCCATACCAAGATGATCCAGGTAAACTATGAATGCATTAATTGCCTGATGCTGTTTTGATTAACATTATCCATTAAGCAGCCCTGCTTAGGGAAGTTTTTAATGTTTGATGTTTTATTCTATTTTTAATCTATTGGGAGCCGCCCAGAATGGCTAGGGAAACCCAGCTGGATGGGTGGGGTAATAATAATAATAATAATAATAATAATAATAATAATAATAATAATAATATATTATCCATTAAATGTATTAAAATGTACTGCAGCATTCGTTTTCAGAATGTTATCTTACAGATGTTGCAATTTCACCCCACATCCATTCTAATTTAAATGTGGATATGTAGGATGAAATCCAAAGAATGGGTTCTTGTGGGAAGAATTTAATAATAAACAAACTTTTACTCAGAGCAGTCATGGCCATTAATGTCTACCCTGAGTAAGAGTTGATTAACTACAACCCTTACTTTCTCACAAGGTATGGAGGATGTGTAGCAGGATTACAAAGCAGCATTCTTCAGACGCGTAGCAACTTTCCTATGTGTTTTGATTTTACTTGCAAATATAAATTAAGATGGATCAGGAAAATATCCCACAGTTGCATAACAGGACAGAATACAGGACTATTCAAAAGTCTTTGGAGCTTTGTGGACTTGGAATAAGAAGAACTGTTTCAAGTCCTATGAATTTCATCGGTGGTGATGACAACTGTGGTGAAGTTCATGTTTGGGCATTGTCTCTCTGCAGGTTGCCAGCAGGACTCTTGGAATTCCCACTTCCATGATCTACATCAGTGAGACAAGCACCAACACAGTGCCAAATGCATCTCCAACAGCTGCTTCTGTTAGTGCTGATATCAATGGAATGGCCGTCTTGGTAAGGGATAGAACTCAACACACTGCTCTACAAGGGATGATACCGATTCTGTCTGCAGTCCACTGCATTTTCACCCCAGAAAGAATCTGTCTCGTTGCCTCTATGAAGATAGGCCTTGTGGGAGGCTTCTAGCAGACTTTGCTTTAGGAGGAAAGCACACTATCAGCATGTGTGCTGCTTAAAAGTGCTCAGTGTGATGACTTTAACAGTAAAGGAGCCAACTACAGTGGTACCTCCGGTTACAGACGCTTCAGGTTACAAACTCCGCTAACCCAGAAATATTACCTCAGGTTAAGAACTTTGCTTCAGGATGAGAACAGAGATCGTGCTCCGGCGGCGCAGCAGCAGCAGCAGCAGCAGGAGGCCCCATTAGCTAAAGTGGTGCTTCAGGTTAAGAACAGTTTCAGGTTAAGAACGGACCTCCGGAACGAACTAAGTACTTAACCCGAGGTACCACTGTATGTGTATTCTCTGGTGATGTGGCGAATGTTAGGTTGTTTCCAAGTTGAACAATGGTATTAACTTAGGAAATACGTTAATGCTACATCGGAAGCTCTCATCTACTGTGTCAAACCACTGGTGCGTCTAACTCAGTGTTGTTGACATTGATGAGCAGCAGCTCTCTGGGACTTCAGGCGATAATTGGTCCCAGGCATCTCTGGGGATGCTGTGGATTGAACCTTGGACCTTGCCCATTTCTAGCCAGAGCCTTCCGTTAAAAGCATAATTAGTCAAAAGAGTACAGGACGTTCTGAAGCCTGTGATATGTGGACACCTGTTGTCACATCTAGATTGATGAAAATGAGAATACCTGGTGGCAATTTGCTGTGATATCAAAAGATGCATTCTGTTTGCTTTGAACTGTTTTTCTTTCTTTCTTTTAGAATGCTTGCCAGACCATCCTGAAGAGATTGGAGCCAATCAAACTTGCTAAGCCAAAAGGTTCCTGGGAAGACTGGGTATGTTTGTGTCTGCTGCAGTTTGGAAGCATGGTGTGGATTTGCTATCATTAGGAAAATCTCAATTATCTATTAATTCATTGTGGCGTGACAGGGGCTAAAGGAGCTAGTAGAGAACTGGCTGATATTCTTGCAACTCTTCCAGCAGTTCTGTAAGTCCCAAACAAGTATGACTTCAACAAGAGAAACTTGGGGTTCTATATACCCGAGGTGGTGATGCAATTGATACACCTCTGAATTGTGATGGTTTGTGAAACTTAAGCAGCTTCCCCTCCTTGCTCCTTCCTTTAGCTTGGACCCTGTCCCAATTTATCTCATCATCTTGTGCCTACACCATCCTACACTGACTTTCTGTGTTGCGGCTTCAACGGGTTGTTGCTGGCACTCTGTTCTGCAGTGACCTCTGCTATAGGATGGGGTGTTTTCTTTACACACACACACACACACACACCAGAAAACAGTCTGTCCATAGAGCCAGTGTGGTGTAGTGGTTAAGAGCGGTAGACTCGTAATCTGGTGAACCGGGTTCGATTCCCCGCTCCTCCACATGCAGCTGCTGGGTGACCTTGGGCTAGTCACACTTTTCTGAAGCCTCTCAGCCCCACTCACCTCACAGAGTGTTTGTTGTGGGGGAGGAAGGGACAGGAGAATGTTAGCCGCTTTGAGACTCCTTCGGGTAGTGATAAAGCGGGATATCAAATCCAAACTCCTCCTCCTCCTCCTCCTCCTCCTCCTTCTTCTTCATATGAGTTGGTGAGCATAATTTTGACGTGATTAGTTCTTGTGATCTATTTTATTTTGGGCTTTAGTTTTTCTGTTGTAAATTGTTATTTAGTGTTTTGTGATGCATGTAAATCCCTCCATGAACTTGAGTGGCATTTCTGATGTTGATTTATATGACGATGATAACAGATGATGATGATGGACTAGGCTTCTGAAAGTTGCCCTTAGATTTTTTTCTCTTTATGATTTGGAATGAAGATATCTCTCAAGAGTGGAATCTGTTTAACAGCTCCATTTGTGCACTATTTCACAAAGTTGGGCTTGATGGGTCTTGAAATATACTCAGAGTCGCAAAGTGATTTCATGCTCTTTATTCAGCTCATAGTGGTGAGGAGGAATGAATGAAAGTCCCCTCAAAGTATCTGCTTTATATACATTATTTACACAATGGGCTGCACATGATTGGTTAATTCTGGAATTCTACTGTAAGCCAATCCGGTTGTGGATTCACTTATATCTGGAGCATGATTGGGTGGTTCCTGCCAACCAATCATACTGCTGCATTGTTCTTGGACTAATCAGACTGCTGCATTCTGAATCCTATTGTTCTAGGACCAATCAGACTGCTGCAATTTGGATCCTATTGTTCTAGGACCAATCAGACTGCTGCAGTTTGGATCCTATTCAACTCAGTACATAACAGGTCTAGAGGTGTTAAATGTAAGGTTTGATGATAGTAGTGCTCCCCTTTTTGAATATGGATAGAGTGCACTCATTTGTATTTTGTTAAAAAAACACACCCATTGCTAGCTTTTCCAGAATGCATTGTAGCTATTCTAGTTCAGCAGAACTAACTATAAAAAAACAAACCCCAGACACAAAGAACTCTCTGTGTTTTCATTAGGTGTCAACAGCCTACTGTGATTGTGTGAGTTTGTCGGCTACAGGATTTTACAGGTGAGTCAGAACAGGACCCAAGTGGGATTCCAAGTAATGCTTCTAAATGTTATTGAGTGCTCTTTATCTCTACTAGTCCGATACTTCAACTAATTTCATGAAGTGTGCATATAATAAAAATATATGATCTAGTAATCAAAGGCATGCAGATCTCCAAACTTTGGCTAATCATGATTACTGGTCTGATCCTCAAAACTCCCCGAATTCTTGTTGAGTCCAGTAACTTACATTTTTGCTCATCATGAAGTGATTCAGTGGGGTAAGAAAAAGAACTTTCTGGGATCATGGGAAGATGCTTCTGTCGTGCTGATACCAAAACAAGGACAAGACCAGATGCTAATTAAAAACTATAGGCCCATATCACTGCTGAACAGTGATTACAAAATATTTGCTGGCATTCTAGCCAACAGATTGAAAAAATTATTAAACGAAACTATACACAAAGATCAAGCTGGCTTTCTGCCAGGTAGATACATACACAGCAACAGATTTACTAGAATACCTAGAGGAAAGATCAGACAAAAAGGCTGCTTTAATATCAACAGATGCGGAAAAGGCATTTGACCAGGTGTCGTGGGACTTCATGAAAAGGGTCATAAAGGAAATGAAACTGGGGGAAGATTATATTAAAGCTATAGAGGCAATATATAGGAAATAAAAAGCCAAACTTATTCTTAATAATGAAATAACAGAAGAATTTTGTATAGAGAGGGGGTCAAGACAAGGTTGCCCCTTATCACCACTACTATTTATTGTGGTACTGGAATTATTGATGAATGCCATAAGAAATGATAATAAAATAAAAGGTATCTCATTAGGGAAAAAGGAATATAAGATCAAAGCATTTGCGGACGACCTGATTCTGACTGTTGAAAACCCCAAAGAAAGTATAATACAGATAATTGAAAGAATATTAAGATTTGAGAAAGTAGCCGGCTTTAAGTTGAACAAGAATAAAACCAACATGATAGTAAAAAATATGACCAAGCACGAAAAGGAAGAACTACAGGAGATATCAGGATTAACAGTTGTAAATAAGACCAAGTATTTGGGAATTTAGCTGACGAATAATAATAGTAATCTATTCAAAGATAATTACACAAACACCTGGAATGGAATCAAAAGAGATTTAGAAATCTGGAATAAGTTAAGATTATCACCTGTTGGCAGAATATCGGTGGTTAAAATGAACGTATCTATTCCAAATGATACCGATAATTGGAGGAGTGGGAAGTCTTAGATTATGGCAAAAAGAGATATCCAAATTCATATGGCAGTATAAAAAATCAAGAATTAAACACAAACTTCTATTAGATAAAAAACATAGAGGTGGACTGGCGCTACCTGACCTAAATTTATATTACGACACTGTCTGTCTAAATTGGCTAAAAGAGTGGATTGTATTAAAAGATAGTGATTTGTTAGATCTAGAACGATTTAACAGTCGTTATGGTTGGCATGCGTATTTAGCTTATGAAAAAGGGAAAGTACACAGGGGATTTATGAACCATGTCATTAGGAAATCATGTTTCTGAAACGAACCTTCATTATTAGAAAAAGTGTTATTACAAAACCAAACCAAGGTAATATCAAAAGTGTATGATACATTATTGGAGTGGGAGGTCAAATACGAACAGGTCAAGGAGGTAATGATCAAGTGGGCTTTAGATATTGGGAAAACTGTTAACTTAACAGCATGGGAAGAATTATGGAGAAAGAACTGGAAATTTACAGCCTGTGAAGTATTGAGGGAAAATCTAATCAAGATCTTTTATAGATGGTACTTAACACCTACCAAAATAGCTAAAATGTATAAGACAAAAAAAAAATCTGTGCTGGAGGTGTGGTAAAACAGAGGGGACACTTATACATGTTTGGTGGGACCTGTGAAAAAATCAAAAGCTTCTAGAACATAGTATATGACAAGCTTAAAAAAATGTTTACGTATAACTTTATAAAAAAAAATACAGAAGCTTTTCTACTAGGGATAACGGACGCAGGTATAGCAAGAGAAGATCAGAAAATATTCCTCCATGCCACAGGAGTGGCAAGGATCCTAATTGCTAAAAACTGGAAAAAAGAAATTGTGCCAACAAAAATGGAATGGCAAGACAAACTGTTAGAGTATATTGAACTGGCTAGATTAACAGAGGCAATTAGAGATCACACTAGACAAGAATTTCAAAAAGCATGGGGAAAATGCAGAGAATATTTCACAGAACAGTGCCCTAAAATTCATACCTGGACTTGTTTCGATTAATGTCTGCAGGAGACTTTGTGGATATTTAAGTTATAATTAGAAAAATCTTAATAATTATTCATAAAGGAAACAGCTTATAAGAAGTAAATAAGGATGCCAGAAATAGGATAAAGGAAGTCTTTTATTTGGTTGTTTGTATTGTTGTATATTATGCTTGTTGTTTGTTACATTTGTGTCTGATGGGGGTGGATTTCTGTGTTGGGGGTGGTGGGTTTGTGTTATGTTGTAAATATTTTTTTTTAAAAAAAGACCTTTCTTTTAGTCAAGTGATGAGTAAAATTCCTGCAGATTTCATTTTTTCCTTCTTTCTTGCCACCCTTAAGAATTCCAGACCTTGGGTATGACTATGAGAAAAATGAAGGAAAGCCCTTCTGTTACTTCTCTTATGGTGTGGCTTGTTCTGAGGTTGAGATTGACTGTCTGACAGGTGACCATAAGGTAAGTAGGCTAGGCAGATTTGTCAAAAGTATTTCTTTGTTCTGGTGGACTGGGAAAGTACCTAATAACCTGAGTATATTTGATAAGGAAGTTTATTTCCAGCTCTGGTTTTCGTTGAGTGAAATACCTGACTTCTCTGTGTATATCAGGGATGGGCCACCTGTGGCCAACCAGAGGCAGTTGAACTCCAACTCCCATCAGCCCCAGCCAGCATGGCCAGGGATGATGGGAGATATAGTCTGAACTTCTGGAGGAAACACATATAATTGGGCAATTATATACTTCACAGTGATTATCTTCTGAGAATGGTTTTCACACAAGCCACTAGCTATGAAGACTTATGCCCAAGTTTCAAAGGCTCCAGATATTTGACTTCCATCCAAGAGCCAACACCTTTTTGCTGAAGTACTCTTCACGTCTATTTCCCCATTGACCTTTGCAATAATCGTGTAACTTAGGCCACCTCTCTTAGCTCAGGCTAGGTTATTAAATAGCAGCTTCTCCCAGACAACATGGCACATTCCTGGCTGAGCTGAGAGTTCATCTCTTCCAAGTCAAAGCTCAGGCTCAGAGCTACTATGTGACAATTCAGGTTCAAGTGAGACTTGGGGAAAAGGCACATCTTAGTGGTAGAGCATCTGCTATGCCTGGAGCAGGTACTGTACTGAGTCCTTAGCTTCTCCAGGTAGAGCTGACGAAAAACTCCTGCCTGGAAAGCTGGAGAACAGATTAAACAGATGGGCCAGTGGCCTGACTCTAAGGTAGCCTCTTGATGTTCATATGCTCCCCTTTTAATTCATTGCATAAAGTGAGTCCTGTACTTACTCAGCCTTTGCTTTTGCCGATATTTAGAATGTCCGCACAGACATCGTGATGGATGTTGGCACCAGCTTGAACCCGGCTATAGATATAGGACAGGTAAGCAATACAACACGATCCTGTTCTGTGGCGCTGTAGCATGTCTGCGTGCTAGCTGGATTATTAAATTGGTCAATGAGCAGCAACAGGCCTGATAAACAGCAGCATGAACTGTTGTGGCAGGAGAGATGGTTAATTGCTAATTTATTATTAGCTTGTTTTTGCTCATCAAGATTTTGGCAAATGATTCATTTCTGCACAATGAAACAGGGGAAAAAATAGATCTAGTGTTCATTGCACTGTTCCTAAGCTTTTGTTTTGCATTCTCCAAGTCAGTTACTCTAGAGTAATTCTATTTACTTCAATAGCCCTATTGCAGCAAATAGTCAAAGGAGTCTTGTTTTAGAGAGACTAAACCTCATATTTTCGGGTTTATTTTTCATTTTAACCTGCATACCGACCAGAACCCTTAAAACTAGATATACTAGCCTAAACTTGAGGCTTCCTGTACTAGCAACTAAATACTGAAATTGGGCAGATACAGATAAATTTGTTTATGAATCATCACTCATGATGACCATGTGCCACAAGGTCATTCTGCTATTATTCCATAAATATTTGGACTACCAATATTTATTACTAATACCAGCAGTGGCAGCACTCCTGCCACTCCTGCATGATGTTCATTTAGCATCAAGCATGTCCTAGCCAATGAGAAAAATTAACTGAAAAGTTCCACATGGCTATGGGATGAAAACTGCCTTACTCATTTTGGAGGACTCCTACTTCTCAATTCAGTTCTGATTGGGGCTTCCCCAGGAGATATCAGTGGCCTTGGGTGGCATTCAAATATGTTTTACTCAGAGTAGACTAGTTGAAATTAATGAGCATGACTGAGTTAGGTCCATTTATTCCAGTGGGTCTTCTCTAAGTAAAATTTAGTTGAATACCACACCATGAGTGCTCTCTGCCAGCTTTGGTTGGAGCGGGATGGTCTTGCTGTAGTGATTTGGTCATGTCCAGACAAGACTACTGTAATGTGCTCTGTTGGGGGCTGACTTTTGAGGCTGACTTTTTATTTTGTGTCTGATTTGATTTTTGTGTGTTTACATTTACAGATAGAAGGAGCCTTTGTCCAAGGAGTTGGGCTTTTTACCTTGGAGGAGTTGCGTTATTCCCCAGAAGGCAACCTGTACACCCGTGGGCCTGGAATGTACAAAATCCCTGCATTCGGTGACATCCCGACAGAGTTTCACGTGTCTCTTCTCCGGGACTGTCCAAACAGCAAAGCCATCTATTCATCCAAGGTACAGTGCCATCTGGAGTTGCAGGTTTTCCCACAGACATTGCACATTTTGACACAAAATAAACAGCAGTGATGGAATGAGGAATGCTATTTTGCCTTATATTTCTTAGAGCAGGGGCTCCCAAACTCTGATCCATGAGATTCATTCAACTGGTCCATGGCATATCTGGGTTTGTTTCTGGGATACAACCCATGTACTAAAGAGACCAATGGACTATAATAATGTGGCTTGATCTTTACACAATATTGCCTTCTTCTGGACCTACCAGGTTCAATCCCTGGCATCTCCATATAAGGCAAGGAGAGAACGCTTCCTGAAACCCTGGAGAGCCATTGGCAGTCAGTGTAGACCATGGACCAATGGTGTGAGGTGGTCTAAGGCAGGTTACTATGTTCCCAGTACAGTGGTACCTCGGGTTGCGAACACCTTGGGTTACAAACACCTTGGGTTACAGATTACTAACCCGGAAGTAGTACCTCAAGTTAAGAACTTTACCTCAGGATGAGAACAGAAATCGTGTGGCGGCAGCGCGAGGCCCCATTAGCTAAAGTGGTACCTCAGGTTAAGAACGGTTTCAGGTTAAGAGCAGCCCTCCGGAACAAATTAAGTTCGTAACCAGAGGTACTGGCCATGGGTACTGTATACTGTGAGCTGTGAATTAGTAGTGGCTGGAGCAACGCTTAATGCTATTCAATCTCTCTAGGCTGTCGGTGAACCTCCCTTGTTCCTGTCAGCCTCCGTGTTTTATGCCATCAAAGATGCCATCGTCTCTGCCAGGGAAGAATCGGGACTGAAGGAGCCATTCCGACTAGACAGCCCAGCCACCCCAGAAAGAATACGCAATGGTTGTGTGGATAACTTCACCAAACTGGTAGGTTAACTGGCCTTCTTTCTCACGATTTCATCTTCTGTAATGAAATTCAGTAACCATTCCTTGGTTGTCCGCAGCTTTCATTTCAGTGGGTTCCCCTAACACTAATTCAGGGGCGCCGACTTATAAAAAATATTGGGGGAGCCCATGAATAATAAATAATGAATAATAAATGAAAGCTCATGAATAATAAATAAACTCATGAATATGCAAATAAAGTGGCGCCGCCTCCTCGTGAGCGAATAGGGGAGAGCGTGCTGCGCCTATTAATCAGCTCCGAAGGAAATTGGGTGGAGCTTTTGCTCGGGAGGGAGGGCAGGAGGCATGCAGCCCGCCCCTGTGCATTTTGGGCTGGGGGAGGGGCGGCGGCGGCGCTCTGCTGGAGGGGCGCCCGAGATTATTGGGGGGGCGGAGCCCCCCCAAACGAATTTTTGAGGGGGCTCGGGCCCCCTCAGGCCCCATGGAGTCGGCGCCTATGCACTAATTAATGAATGCTTCATTAATTCAAGTGTGCCATATAAATGCGTTGCTTATTGCATTCCTTAACAATAACCCCATGAGGTAAGTCAAAATTATTATTAGGAACAGGGGACAAATTTGATTCAGTTGGCATTTAAAGGCAAACTTACTTAATTCACAGTTTCCAAAGCAATGGGTGAACAAAAATGTAGCCATCCATTGAATGCCTCCCAACTTGCACTTTGCCAAATTTTGCAGAGAAGTTCTGCAGCCAAACAATGTGTACAAAAATTCACGTGGGACTGAACCAGATATGCCTACATCCTTATCATGTAGCCAGTGCTTCTAGAAAAAGAGATGCTGGAACTCACTATGAACGCCTCCCTTGTTATCTTAGAATGGCAATGGTGCCCACCTGAAAGGTGCCAGAACTGAGTTCTGGTGAGTTCTGGCTGAGAAAGAGCTCTGCATGTAGGAAATGCCAGTCAGCCAAATTAAGTGCTCAGCTTGGCAATCTTGTTCTGTTTGGCTACCCCTGATTTACACAATGTGGTTGTCCTCTAGCTGTTGTTGGATACCCAACTCTCATCAGTCCCAGTGTGGTGAAGGGACAGGGATTATGGGAGTTGTAGTCCAACAGCCCCTGGTGTAGAAGATAAGTAAATCTGAAAATGGTTACATTCAGTAGTTGCCCAGCAAAGGCCATGCCAACTTTGGGACATGGTCTAGACATTTCAGATGAAGACAACTGTTTATCATCCTTCTCTTTCAATTATTTCACTCTTATTTTTTTATCCAGTGTCCATCTGCTGAGCCGGGCACCTTTAAGCCCTGGTCTGTGAGAGTATGAATAAAGTAACCTCTAGGAACCATCTCCACTCATCAAGCTGGTTTCACCTCAGGGGACCAAAAGGAAGCAATGACTCACTGCTGAAAACAGATCTGTGTTCCTGCACCTGCCCTGCAGATTCATGAAGCTTTATAATTTAATAGCTGAATCGTCCATTGCCTAAGGAAAGGGTTCCTGTTGGTGGAATACAGCTGGCGTGAAATGTAACAAAGAGGGGGGTAATGTATGGTTTTGCTCTCTGTGAAATCTGAAATCCTTACATAGTTCATTTAAGCTCATGGCAAAGATTAGCGAAACCCGTTTGCTAATATGTTCACTTTTACAGTTTAATCGCGACATTCAATGAAATGCTAATTTGAATTGATTATGATGCATCCATTCCCCCCTTTTCAGTTTTCCATCCTTCCTCTTTTGGATGTATGATTGCAAGCAACAATGAGGGCAGGACCCCATTGCATCCTCTCTCTGAATCATAAGGATGTGGGAAGTTCATTAACATTTAATTAATGAGATCCCAGCCTCCACTCCCACCTTCTACTTTGCTTTTGTATGCTGAGGATATGAGATAACACTGGAAGCAAATGCACAAGGGTTGGCTAATGTCATGATCCTCAGTATAGTTACTGAGTAGGTAGATATGTTGATTTCAGTGCCACTTACTCCAAGTGTGATTGGAGCTGATGTTTAAGAGTTAGGGGGAAATAGCTATTACCTAGGTGGTTATGAATTATGGAGAGCCAGTTTGCATCCCATAATTAAGAGGGCCAGGTCCAAAAGTGGCCAGGATTCCTGTATCTTTTATTGACTGTGCAGAACAGATGACAAGCTATGCCTGATGAAATCCTCTCTTCTATGCAACTATTAGAAGAGCAGAAGTCTTGCCCGGTTTGTGCATCCAGCCACCTCACTTATGGTGCATTCCCCTCATTTGGTTTTGCTGAAGGTAGACCAGGGTAAATCTGTTAGGTTGCAAAAATATGAATGTGTTGAGGCTCACAACGGACTGCTTTCGCACATTACTTGGCCATACAGAGGGGTTATGAAAAACACTCCATCAGAAAGATATTTAGCTAGGCTTTCCTTTATATTCTCCATGAGCTATGATGCTTTGTGCAGCAGGCACTAAATCCCATTTGCTAGCCATTTGCAAATCTCCTAGAGTTACTATTCTATCATTCTGCAAACTTGTCGTCAAAGTTTCAGGTGAACCCCTCCGAGTGAACTGAAGCAAATTGTACAGTTATATCTGAAATTTCATGCAGATTGCTGTGATCAGTTGACAAAAGAATAGTCCTCAAACAATGGCACAATGCAGAGAGTCTTGCCAGTTGGACAGGTTTGCTCCGAGATTAACCTGTGTTTCCCAAAGGTGTATCAGTTCATAACAGAGCTGTTTGAATGAAAAGTCTGCACTCCATTTTCCCAGGCCGCACAATGTTGTATTTCCTATGCTAAACATCTCCTTTTCATATCAAAACAAAACAACCTTATGGGAACTAGCTCTCAGAGAGAATTAAACATGAACTTATCCACGAAATGTTCAGGAATCAGTGCATTGCATCGTTCAAGGAAATGGATTTGCATCATGCCTTTGGGATAGAGTTGTCTTGTTGACATTGGATGTGCTATTTGAAAGCAGAGTGCTTTCTGGAACTTCTGAGACAGAAGCATACTCAACATTCACGGATGCTTCATTTTCTTGATTGCCGCTAGTAAATGGCGTTCTCACAATGTAAGAAAATAGCCTGCCAGAAGCAAATATGTGCATGAGCCAATGACAATTGAAACACTTGCTGCTTTTCTAAGGGTTTGCTTAGTATGCTAATATGCCCATCTTGACTTAGGGGCATTAAATGCTCTTCTGGAACTGTTAAATAATTATGAGCTGACACTATTGCCATTTACCAAAATGACTCCTAGCTGTTGATAGAGAACAATTTCTGTTCTGTTGAAATAAACAGATCAATCATGTCTCCCGCGCTGGTGTTAACTCTCCTGACTTTTGTGGTTTGTGTAATACTTGTGGAGTGGGCATATTCAGAGTCCATCCCCAGTGCAATAATTCTGTACTGCAGCTTCAAGTGTGACTTTCTCTCATCCAAGAAGATCCACCCTTGACATTTGCTCTCATAGACCAACCCATGGCTTTTCTACAGGTTTCTGACCTAGAAAAGGTTCTTTTTAACAGTACCTTTTGTAGGACAAAGGCTGAGGTTTCTCTCCCTAGTCTCCATAATATCTTGCCAAGCATAGAAGCAAACTGAAAACCTGTAGTACGGTATTCTGGAAAATATGAAGCAATAGCAATAGTAACGCTGACCTACAATTGTTAGTCCACGGTAATAACGATAAGTTACCAGGAAGCACGTAGTTTTGCTGAAACTGAGGACTTTATAGAATCTTTTAAATGAACTCTCTCGTGAATTAGTGTCTTTGTGATCTGAACGTATATGAAACACTGCTTGAAATGAACTATTTGGGGGGGGGAATAAATGTGATTTGAAAAGCACTTTGTAAGTTTGCTAAATTACTCACTAGGAAAATACTGTCATTATTATGGGGGCTCTATACTGTGGATGGCTGTGCCACAAAATGTTGATATGGAGAGTAGAAGATTTTCTTGCCCTTTGCATTGGCATTCCCTATCCTAAACACAGTCATTTATAACACCACCCAATTTATAACATGAGAAGAATGTCAAGCATGTACACATATGGGAGAAAACAAAAGGGGGCACATATCAAAATGAGGTAGACAGGAGGCCAAAACTGCTTCCGACTCCTGATTACCGTACCTCGGAATCGATCCTTATTGCTTCCTGCATCGCTCCATTGTGGGTCCTGGTCACTTATAAAGCAGGGATAGAGAACCTGATTTAAGTCCCTGCTCTTAAGACACTACTACTAATTGGATGGCTTAGTTCCATTCCATTTAGTCGAAGGCCTTTACTAGGAACTGCAAGGGAACACAGTGCTGTTGTGCTCATGTCCTGGTTTCGGGCTTCCCACAGGCATCTGGCTGGCCACTGTGAGAACAGAATGCAGGACTAGATGAGCCATTGGCCTCATCCAGCAGGCCTGTCTTATGTTGCCTCCCACATGCTGTTAGACAAGCTCCCATCAGCCCCATCAAGCATGGCCCAATGGTTGGGGATGATAGGAGCTGTTATCCAGCAACCTTTTAAGGGCTGCAGATTCATTTCTCATGCTCTAGGGCAGTGTTCCCCAACCTTGGGCCTCCAGCTGTTTTTGGACTACAACTCCCATCATCCCTCGCTAGCAAGACCAGTGGTCAAGGATGATGGGAATTGTAGTCCAAAAACAGCTGGAGGCCCAAGGTTGGGGAACACTGCTCTAGGGCATGTAATAGCAGTTCAATTGCTATGGAAGCAATTACCTAGAGTGGGGTGGACTCTTCCCCACTAGAGGTCTTGAAGCAAAGGCTACACAGCCAGTTGGGGGTGTTTCAGCTCTAGCTTTCCTGCATCCAGCAGAGAGTTGGCCTATTTGGTTTACTGGACATCTCACATTGATGGTTCTATGCCAGAATCTTGGAGCAGAATATCGTGCGCCATGTGTGGGAAGAACATGTGCACAAAAACAGTTCCAAAAACTAGTGTTAATAGTGCTTTAAACTCCCATAGCGTTTCTCCGTTGGGAGCCGCCCAGAGTGGCTGGGGAAACCCAGCTGGATGGGTGGTGTATAAATCATCATCATCATCATCATCATCATCATCATCATCATCAAAGTATTCCAAAAACAACCATGAACTTACTGCCCTTTAAGCACTGATTAAAAAAGGAATACAGTGTTACCAAAACCAAAGCGTTCCAAAAGCAAGGTTTTCGGCGTTTGAGAACCAAGGCATTTGAGAACCAAGGCATTTGAGAACCAAGGTGTTTTGGAACCAAGGTACTACTGTATGGAAGGAGGGGTTTGCAAAAGAGTAATGTAGATCCCCATTCTGTATACAAAAGAGGCTGTCACTAGACCAGCTAATTTCTACTGCATTTGTCCTTGATCACAGTAAAGGCCTTTCTCTGTTCCTCCAGCCAAAACAACCCTAACCACTTCCTGGAATCAGTTACAGATAGGTAGCCGTGTTGGTCTGCCATAGTCAAAATAAAAAAATTCCTTCCAGTAGCACCTTAAAGACCAACTAAGTTAGTTCTTGGTATGAGCTTTCGTGTGCATGCACACTTCTTCAGATACACAGATACTTAGTTGGTCTTTAAGGTGCTACTGGAAGGAACTTTTTATTTTCACTTCCTGGAATGCAAGTGAGGTTCCAGAGCAAACTGCGGGGAAAGCGAAATGCGTGATAGTCAAACCGGAAAAAGTGGCACAGACCTTTCCTCTCCCTAAGGGACAGTTGGCTAAGCATCTGCTCTTCTAGCCAGCGATAGGTCCACCGGATTTTGGAGTCTATGAACTCGGGGATCTGGATATTCTCCGGAAGCCCAGCCCGGAGCATTAAATGGCGCACCTCATTGTCAAGGAACCCAAACATTATTACGTAGTCATATCGCACGAGGCACGGTCTGCACAGACTGACCGACGGTGTCCACTCCATGCTGCGATTCCTGGATCCGCTGTATAAGATGTACTGAACGAACTCCTTGAAGTTTAGGCCGTCTGCCATCCCATGCATGTAAGCGGAGATAAGTCTCTGGAAAGGCTCCCTGACAAACATCACTTTGGTGTAGGACTGCATTATAGCCTCCATGGAGGTCCGGTTATACTCACTCAGTGCCTTTCGACTGCCAAACTGCTGGTGGTGAGGAATTGGCAGCTGCAGGCTAACATTTTTCTCCAGAAGCGTCTCCAACAGCCGCTCCCAGCCTTCCACCCCAGTGGCTGGGGTTTTGCAATACAGGAAGTGCAGTTTGTGGTCCACCATAATTGAAGACAGGGCCTGGGACGCTTCTTGTTGGGTAGGTGGGAGTCGGGTGATTTTACCTCTTTCGCTGCAGAAGGACCTCAGCGCCTTTTTCCTGAGCTGCTGAATATGCAGGAGACTGTCAAATGTCTGTGGGACACCTTCTTCTGCATCCTCCATGGCCAATCTGCCTGCAAAATAGGATTGGAGGAGGGAGGGGAGTTTGTCTGTGCAAGGGGAAGGGTGCTAAGGACTGTGGACCCGGGATTAAATTATTCTCACTGGCTTGCATGGCAGCAGAATTACTATTCAGTTGTTTTATTGCCTATTACTAATCAAAATGGAGTCCCCTTGGATGTGCTTTGTTTTTTAGATGCCAGGCCTGAATCTGTCAAATGCTTTCAAATTATTATTTAGTTATCTTATTGCATTTATATCCCATCTTTCCCTCCAAGGAGCTTGAGGTGGTGTACCTGGCTCTCCCGTCCCCATTTTATCCTCACAACAACCCTGTGAGGTAAGTTAGGTGGAGAGGCAGTGACTGGCCCAATGTCACCCAGTGAGCCTCATGATTGAATGAGGATTCAAACATTGGTCTCCCAGTTCCTAGTCTGGTACAATAACCACTATACTACATTGGCTCTCCAGTCAAAGTGAATGTTAAATAGAAGAGTAAAAGCAAATATAATTTACTTGAGTAAACAGGACCAAGGAATGGGCATTTATGAATATCTCACCATATGAGATACAGTGGTACCTCGGGTTAAGTACTTAATTCGTTCCGGAGGTCCGTTCTTAACCTGAAACTGTTCTTAACCTGAAGCACCACTTTAGCTAATGGGGCCTCCTGCTGCCACTGCGCCGCCGGAGCACGATTTCTGTTCTCATCCTGAAGCAAAGTTCTTAACCTGAAGCACTATTTCTGGGTTAGCGGAGTCTGTAACTTGAAGCGTATGTAACCTGAAGCGTATGTAACCCAAGGTACCACTGTATTTTACAGAACTACCACAATTACTGCAGCAAAAGGCTACAGAAGTGCAAAAAAACTTCCTCTGTCAGAATCCTTCATTCTAAATAATTATTAAAAGTACAACCCCTGTCCTCTAGTATGCTTGATGACTGAACTCAGAGGCACTTGGCAGAATGAGAATACATTGCTGGACTGCATTGGGCTATAATTGTTTCTCAGATTGTCTTCTTATGGTGGCGGTGAATCCTACCTTGGTTCTGTGCTGTGTTTCTCCAGAGAAGGTGGTTCCACCACAAGAGGGAAATGAAAGCCAGAGAAGCTAAGGTGAGGAGTCGAGCGAGGAAGCGCATGATCTTGTCTGCGCTATCAAAGTGAACGGCTGCTAATGGAAGCAGAGGAAGCAACCTGAAGCGATGTCAGCAGGAGTCCCCTTGAGTGTTTACTCTGGGATGAAGCAACTGCGAGGGTCAGGTTAAAGTACTGTTTGCAGATTCGTGGGCATTGCCTGCTTATCTGACTCTCAGGGAAACTGGGACTGATTGAAGAGCCCCAAATCATGGTTGTGCTTCCTACATAAGGATGGTACAACATGGGAAACAACAAACAGCTTCAGGTGTCTGTGGGGAATGGCCAAGGCTGGCATCTTAATCTAAATGGAGCCATTTATCCTCTTAATACATGGTTGTAAATAAAGCCTATGAATATCCTAACTAGACATTTGGGATGCTTTGGGGGAAACCACACGCTTTAAATAGATGTGAATGGCTCTCTGATTGCTTTCTTCTGCAGAATATTTGTTATTGTTTCTAATAAAGCATTTGTAGCCACCCTTCAGGGTTAATACCTTTGTAAGGCAGCTTACAATACAATAAAAACTATCTTTAATGCAACATTTTGATAACCCCAGCTAAAAAGAAGGAAGATACTTCAATTACTTTCATTTCCCCACTGCACCCTTCTATTTCCATCAAAGGGTGCTCAAACCATGATACTTTTTAAAAGCTGTGGATGCCCAAGTATCAAAAATTGTGGATTGTCTAAAAGAGGTATTGCCCATTTCCTCTCCTACAGGCATGTCTATGTGTATTTTTAAACATAGCTTCAGTATGTGAAGATTTTGATGGAAACAAGTCTTACATTCAAGGCAAGGCAAGGCAAGGCAAAAGGCAAGGCAAAAGGCAAGGCAAAAGGCAAGGCAAAAGGCAAGGCAAGGCAAGAGGCAAGGCAAGGCAAAAGGCAAGGCAAGGCAAGGCAAGGCAAGGCAAGGCTGCTGAAATTACCTTCAGCAGACTCAGGACCTCACACTGAGCTTCATACTTTCTGGCTAAAAACGGAAGATCCACCAAAGAGGCTTACATGGAAAGGTGGAATTCATTGATTTTATAGGCAAAATCAGGGGCGTTCTGGCTAGCCTGCAGACTTTTGCACTTTAGTAGCATGGCACAGAGTGGGGAATGGGGCACAAAAGATTGTCCCAAATTTATCCAGTTCACACTTTAGAGCTACCACTTAGGCACTGCCGAAAAAGAGGACACAGATCTGTATAAAAACTGCAACTGCTAATTTATAGGGCACAGATACAGATTTATTTCTCAGTTCAAATACAGAGTACATCTCACCAAGGTGGAGAATAAGACTGTGATCAGGATGAATGCATAAACATAAGTCGTGATAAATGCATTGCAATAAGGTTGTTTTTACACACTGAATATTTATTGTTAATTTTATTATAGTTATATAGACAACTATCAACACGCCTCCCCTGGGTGGCTTACAGGACAAAGCCTAAAATACAATATTGACATACAATGCAATCAATGAAAACAATAAAACGCAGCAAATCACTTTCATTCTTGTCAGAGAGAAATGCAATCATTCAACAAACAGCTGGATAAAATAAAAACACAGGCTGCAAAATCAAAGCCCAGGTTTTAGTTGCTTTAAAGTCCCGGGTGAATAAGTTTCACTTGACAATGGAAAGACCATAGAGAAGGCACCAGCAAGAGGGTCCTCTGCTTAGTAGCCCCCACCTCATCTCAATTGGGGAGGCACACAAAGCAGGGGCTTTGAAGAGAATCTTGTTTGTCTATAGAATATTAGTGCAGGTATAAAATAAGTTATTTTGTTCTGTCTTCATCCACCTTCTCAGCATCAACAAAACCCACATACACTTGAACCTCTACCCAGACACCAGCTAAATAATGGGGTGGAGAAAAAGGAATGATTTGAAATAAGGCTGAGAAAGAGCAGCAGAAAATACCTTGGCTATTCTGTCTGGACAAGGTTCAGAATACTTATCCTAGGGTTAAGTCAAAGATGAAGGTTGCAGGTGGGAAGAGGACAGAACAGAAGAGGCCTGCTGGGTCAGATGAAAGCTCTATGCAATGCAGCATTCAGTACAGTGACCAACCAAATACCTATGGGAAGCCCATAAGCAACAGCAAGATCACCGTCCTCTGACTGATGTGCAAATGGGTGTTCTGGGGACAGATGTCTTACATCGGCTGAACAGACAATGAAAGAGTAGAGATTTTTCATTTCTGTTGTAACATCAATATCTGCGATGGAATGTAAACACACTAAATGATATTAGTCCAAAACCATGCTTGACCATAATTCAAAGTGATGTCAAATGCACTGTCCTGCTTTAAGGATAGGAAATGCGAGGAAGAGTTGCTCCCCTTGTCAAAAACCTTGATCCCCTGCCTCTGATCTTGCCATCATTTCCTTGCAAGGGATCACTTGAACTCCTAACCTCTCACTCTTTTTACCCCATTCTCCCAGCTGCACCACTGTTCTCAGACTAAAGTCACAGAAGTACTGCGGCACAGACTTACAAACTGGCACGCCGTTAACTAGAAAAGGATTTAAGGCTCTTGGTTCAAAACCAACGTTTCCAAAGCACTGGAATGATGTGGCATTTTCAGTGCAGGTTTCTCACCAAGAACCTATAAGAAAATGCAGGTGCCTAGGGGGGTGATTTTCCTGTGGACTGGTTCTCCAGAGATATTCTGCAGACAAATGTGTACAGCAGTCACAAAATTAAAAGACGCCTGCTCCTTGGGAGAAAGGCGATGGCAAACCTAGACAGCATCTTAAAAAGCAGAGATGTCACCTTGCCAACAAAGGTCCGTATAGTTAAAGCCATGGTTTTCCTAGTAGTGATGTATGGAAGTGAGAGCTGGACCATCAAGAAGGCTGATTGCCGAAGAATTGATGCTTTTGAATTATGGTGCTGGAGGAGACTCTTGAGAGTCCCATGGACTGCAAGAAGATCAAACGTATCCATTCTTAAGGAAATCAGCCCTGAGTGCTCACTGGAAGGACAGATCCTGAAGCTGAGGCTCCAATACTCTGGCCGCATCATGAGAAGAGAAGACTCCCTGGAAAAGACCCTAATGCTGGAAAAGATGGAGGGCACAAGGAGAAGGGGACGACAGAGGACGAGATGGTTGGACAGTGTTCTCGAAGCTACAAACATGAGACTGACCAAACTGCGGGAGGCAGTGGAAGACAGGAGTGCCTGGCGTGCTCTGGTCCATGGGGTCACAAAGAGTCGGACACGACTAAACGACTAAACAACAACAAGCCCGCAACATACATGCATTTAATCTGTGCACATTCAGCTTTAAGTGGTTGGCAAAACAAAACAAAACAAAAAATTAAAAAGGGCATAGAAAGGGGGCAGGTATCTGGGGGGGGGGGAGACTTTGGCAATTCCACTTGCCATTGAACCCACTATGTCTTGACTATACATGCTTTTGGCTTTCCAGAAAGAAACCCCCTTGTAAACTGTAGGCTTCCTGTACTCAATAAAAATTTTTAAAGGCACAACAGACAGGAAGGCTGAACAGAAAGTAAAGACTATTTCACAAAAATACTTAAGATCTAGGTAAGTTTTAAGCACAACTCCCATCCAGAGTTTGGGGGTCTATCAGGGATTAAAATGCTTTTCTAAAGCATCAGGGATATATGCAACAGGAATTTCAGACATTGCTTGACTGAACAGTGACAGAAACTATCACAAAGCTCTCCAGATCCCAGCCAACTTTGCACCTTCAATCTGTATCAGTTCTTATCAACAAATACATGGAAGCCTGGAAGATAGCAGGACAGAGCTAGTTGCATCTCATCATGAGAAAGTACTGGGGCTTTGCTTCACATCAGTTTCCTCTTCACATCTGAAAACAGTTCTAAGCCAAAAGGTGACCTAGCATCACTGCAGGCACAACTTTGGTACATTCCCTTCCCTTCTCTGTTCCCCATTTTCTTTCTGGTGGCTTCTCACCCAGCTAGTTTCCTCTTAGATGGGGGGATGAGATGGGATGGGAGACTCCCAGGAAGCTCATGACCTTCCAGCTTCACTTTTATAAGATGATTCGCCAAAGCAAATTCCTCATCGTCCAGCATCCCATCCTCATCGATATCAGAGAGTTTCCATATCTTGCCCAGCACTGAGTTAGGCAGCTTGGACTTCACCATCTCCCTTTTGGCATTGGCCCCCGTTATTTTCCCATCAATGGGTGACAGCGTGTAGAAGATCTCGTCGTACAGGGGCTTATCTTTGGCCACCACCCAATCTGCGTCATCAATTCCTTCTCCTGCCCCTTCCCCATAGCCATGTCCAAATGGGCCGTGGAGGGTGCCTTCAAAGGCTCCCCCTTTCACCATCTGAGCAGGCCTCCGGGACTCCTCCTGACGCACCAGGACCATGAGCTGAGCGATGTCATTGGTCAGCATATCCTCTACTGCATCCAGCAACTTGGTCTTTAGGGGCTGGAACTTGCTGAAATCCTGAGCTTGAAGCTGCTCCTGAAAAGAACGTCACAAACAGAAAAGAGGGGCGGTGAGGACTGTTTTATTGTTCAGTGTACCATTCAACATAAGAGGAGTGGCTACAACAATCCAGGCAGATCCCCTCTTCATTTGCTATCAGCTGCTTATTGAATACTTTCATATTTCAGTCAGCGGTATGGTGCGTGTTTTAAAATTCTACTGACCTTGGCTTTTTACAGCTTTTGATTCTAACGTCGTGATCCTTTCAATTTTGTTTGCTGATCGCTATTTATAGATCTGTGCTCATTTCTATTTTTATACTGCTTCAGTGTTTGCAATCGTCTATTCTGTAAGCCACTGTGAATAACTTTGTGGGAAAGTGGAGGAAAAGTAATAAACTAAACCAAGCCTATTGCTATTGTTAGCCTCACACTATATAAATCTGCCTACTTAGAAGACACCTCATTTGGATAAATTTATTGTCATTGTCCGTATATACACAGTATACACAACAACGAAAATCAAACACCCACCCAAAGACCGGGTTCACATATACATTTGCACGTATCTCCGAACTCTCATCCTATTTAGACATAATCTATAAAACATAACATAATCCAGAATATAGCATGACCTATTAAAAACATAACATAACCTAAAACCTATCTCATCCCCCCATCTAAGAGGATGCTTTTGACAAAGTGAGATTTGGCCAGCGAAAGCTTTTCCTGCATTGTGTGTGCTGTCTTTTGGGTGCCATGGGACACTTATGTTTTGACTACGACAGACTAAGATGTCTGTCATTCTGGCTTTTAGAAGCACAGCGGCTCTTCCCCCTCACAATAATATTCTAAACAAAAAACTAGGTTGTCTTTCAGGTTAAAACATTCCTTTTGAACCAAAATGTCCCAACAGAGCAGAGGTTGGTGAAACCAGCCTCCGATGCGGGCACACCAAAATCACCTATCAAACTACGGAGTGTATGACATATCTCTGTGTGGCGATGCGCCACTGTGATCGTGGCAAGATCAAACATGAAAGTAGCTTCCAGCCCTTCTTGCACTGTGGCTCAAAGGTGATTTTTTGGGGTGTGTATGTGTGTACATGTGCCAATACAGCTCCTTTCCAAGGGTGCAAGGGACCCTAGGTATGCCTCTGCAACAGACGCAGCAGCAGTGTTCATCTTTGCTCCAAACCTATTCTGTGCAATTGAAATGGAGCAGATTCTGCCATGATTCTTGGATTCTATTGTTTCTGGCCCTCACCTGCATCTTCTTCAGATTAGGAAAGTCTCCTGGTGAAATCTGATGCTCCTGTACAATCCGTCCATAGATCTCCCTCAAATTGTTCACGAGTTCTTTCTTCTTATTGTCTTTGCCAAACACCGATGGCATTTCCTTCTTAAGTGAGCTAATGATGTACGCATGAACCTAAGGGCATTTCAGAGGGTGGATACATATTTTATGCATTTGCAACAATGGGATCACCAGAACACAGCTAACATAACGTACCCTCCCAACGGATCATCTGCGCTTCATTCTCATTTTCTTCTCCCTTCTTTTTCCTTTCCTACAGCATTTCATAGTTACAAATTGCTTTATAGTTTTTCTGCCTCATTCATTCTCACTATGACTCTGAGGGTTGTTTGGGCTGAGAGGCTGTGATGTGCCCATCAAGTCTGTATCAACAATGACCAACTAGCCAACCAACCATTGTGAGAGCTGCCATGAAATCGTTGATACTGTTGGAGATAGATGTGGTGGTCTGGATTCAAACCTCCATTCTGCTGTGGAAATGCATTGGGTTTGTCAGTCACACTTTCTCAGATTCTGAACGTGAAGAAAACCCACCCCATGTAAGATCCCCATGGCAATTTTGTAGGATCACCCAACATCCTGCCTCCGTTTGCGGTACTTCTCTGTGGCTCAGACAGGGATAAACTGTCCTCGAGGATAAAATTGAGGCCCCTGAGATTTCTCACTTTCAAATCTAGAATTTTGCATAGGATCCCAGTCTGATCTTTATTCACTTTTCATTGGGTACTACTACAGCAGTATTATTACTATTGCTACAAGGGAAGACCAATGACTATGAACAGTGGTTCTTTCCCCCCCAGGGTATTAAGTAGGCATTGCTTGTGCATTGCTTGTGCATCTCATGCCATGCTTTGAACTGACCTAATCTAGTTACGCCCGGGATCTAGCTCCATTATAAATCCACCCTATGGGCATATTTTGTCATCCACACTTGTGCAATAATGGCATGCAGAGGATTTATAGATTTCAATTTCTGTGCAATTTTGGGACTGATTTCTTCCTTGCTAATTCCTCCATGACGGGGATGAACTTACTGCCAGCCTCCCTATAGAAAACTTCCTTCTGTGTCCAAATACCAAACTACCACAAGAAATCAAAAAGATTTACAGATCTCAATTTTGACCACATAGGTGGGAAACTGTTTTAACTGCTATAACAAGTCTCTGGATCTTAGACTGAGGCTCATACAACAAAAAATAATATTTAGAATATGCTGGACCCCATTACGTTTGTTTAAAAAGGGGCTATCTAAGGTATCTAACTGTTGGAGATACAATAGGGACAATGCTTCTCTGAAACATATGTTTTTTCACTGTCCTATATTGAAAGATTTTTGGCAGAAGGTAACTGAAACCATCAACAGAACTGTATGAAACAGCCTTACATTTACAGAGCAAAATATCCTCTTGAATTATATACCCAGCACATGGAACCTTACAAAAGGACAATACCACAGCAAACAGACACATACTGATGAATTGGGGAAATAAAAATGCGGCTCCCTTCTACAATTGGATTGAAGACATATAAACTCACAGCATATAAACAACTCACATATAACCGCAGACTTGCCATGGACAAATTCAATGATATTTGGAATCCATTCTTACAATACTGTAATAGGTTAAGATCTGGTGAAGTACAACAACAACCTTGTAAAATATACAGTTTTGGGTTCCCCCCTCCCCCCTTTGTTTTCCCTTCTGCATGGGTTCTGTTTCTCTTTTTCATTTTCTCTTTTTTGTTTGCGTCTCACCATGTCTGGTGCACATATAGCTATGTACTTTTTGAACTTTCAGTAAAGATGTTTTAAAATAATAATAATAAAAGAAATCAAAAAGTAAAACCTGGGCAGAGCCACTTAGAGAGACTCACCTTGGCTAGCCGTGCCCGTTTAATGAGATCATTCAGTTTCCGAAGAGCAGCATTGCGGGGCAAACTTTGGATATCTTTGAAGAGGTCTTGCTCCTCTGCTTCAAAAAGCTTGCGGTTATCTGGGATGAGCAACTGGTGTGACCAGAAGGAACCGATATAGACTCTGACTACCTCAGGCGTGTTGACAATCTTCCCCAGAGACCACATGAGAGCGCCATAAACCCTCATAAGCTGTTGGGTCTCGATCTGGTCTGCTTTGTTGAGCACGACCCTCATTTTATCTTCATGGTTCTTCAGGGCTTTGATGACTTCCGAGAACTCGTCCGAGATGTCTAGCTTGTGGGCGTCAAAGAGGAGAATGATGCGGTCCACCCGCTCGGCAAACCACTCAAGGACAGCAGCAAAGTCATAACCTTTTGGGAAAAGAAGACATCCCCATAAGAACAGAGACAAGGCCGTATGGCAGGGGCACCTTCTGCAGTCTGAGGGCCACATTCCTTTCTGAGCAGCTCTCTGGGGGCCACATTCAGTTATTTAATATAATCTTGCAAGGTGGTGCAGATCTGGTAACATGGTTTACAGCTAGAATCATAGTTATTCCAACACCTGGGGAAAGATAGGCAAATGGTGGGCGCTAACTGGTCCATCATTTTGCTTAGATCATAGAATTGTAGAGTTGGGGGTCATCTAGTCCAACGCTGTGCAATGCAGCAACCTTTTGCCTAACATGGGGCTCAAACTCATAACCCTGAGATTAAGAATCTCATGCTCTACTGGCTGAGCTATCCCAGGGTCTTAGCCAAGACCAGAGGCTCTTCACTTCTATTTTGGCAGCTAGGCTGAACGGGATACAGTGGTGCCTTGCAAGACGAAAAGAATCCATTCTGTGATTCTCTTCGTCTAGCGGTTTTTTCGTCTTGTGAAGCAAGCCCATTGAAGGATTAGCGGATTAGCGCTATTAGCGGCTTATCGGATCAGCTGATAAGCGGCTTAGCGGCTTAGAAAAAGGGGGGGGAACCCGCAGGATATCACAAGACATTTTCGTCTTGCGAAGCAAGCCCATAGGAGATTCGTTTTGCAAAGCACCTCCAAAACGGAAAACTCTTTCGTCTAGCGAGTTTTCCGTCTTGCGAGGCATTCGTCTTGCGGGGCACCACTGTAATTTCTCTTCTTTAAGCCCCCTTAACAAACTATTGTTCTCAGAATTCTTTTGGTGGGGGTGGGGAGCTACACACTTTAAACATATACTGTGGATGTGACCATAGCCCAAGGCTACATTTTAAAGGTCCTAGCATCACGTTTTAAATTAGCAGTTAGAAACAAGCTCTCCAGTGCTGTGATAGTAAGAAGCTGCAAGTGAGTTGCTGCTGTTAAAAGTATGGCTTGATCTAGGAGTGTGGCACAGGTGTGGCGACAGTTGCCTAGGTTACACTAGGCCAGAAGGCCTGACCATTTCCCCTCACTTCCTGTTAACATACCAGGAAGCCTTAATCTGCACATGCTGGCGTTGCCTCTGTCATGTAAGCCACTCAGTATCGGAAGCTGACGACTCCAAATTTGGTGAAAAGTCTTTATTTGATTTCATCATTAAATTTATACCCCACCTTTCCTGAAAGGAGCTCAAGGTGGCAATACATGGTCCCCCCTCCCCATTTAATCCTCACAACAATCCTGTGAGCTAAGAGACCGTGACTGGCCCCAAGGTCACCCAGTGAGCTTCAAGGCTGTGTAGGGATTTGAAGTCTGGTCTCCCAGGTTCTAGTCCAATACTCTATGCACTAAGCCACGCTGGCTCTCTACTTCAGCCAAGTCTTGTGACTAAAGTCTCTGCTTTCATTTAATGCACAATCAAGTTTTCAGATCCCATTAAGGAAAGTATCTCAGCAGGCCAAAATTCTCAAGAGCAATCTAAATGTGCAATTAGGCATGCTTGAATTGCTGTTAAACAATCACAGGGTGTTGTGGGGCCAATGAAGTTGAAGAATTCCACCGTTTTGGTTAGGCCTGGACCATTTGGCGATTTTACCTTCTAGATTGACCCTACGTTTTCTTTGACTAGACTGAAGCCAAACCCACAATCCCAAATATTTAGTAACGGCAACCCTGTTTAAAAGACTCCGATGCAGTGCGTATGGTGAGGATTAGTTTGCTACATGCCTGAATAGCTCATTGCTCTTTTCAAAGCATTTAGCTTTATGAACAAAATAGCCAAGGCTATAGAAAGCAGGTGGCTGCTCTGATGTAAATACCTCCATATGGGCATCTGTGCAGACTGCTACAACCCATTTCTTTGGCTGGAGGAAAATGAAATCAGAAAATGAAATGAAGAAACCTGGACAATGGAAATCTGGATAACAAACAGCCCATCTAGAGGATGCTTGAAGGAATAATGGCCTAAGCGAACAGGCCTGGTGTCCCAAAAGGACAACAGCTATTTCCTCATAGCTCATAGAACTGTAGAGTTGGAAAGGACCACAAGAGTAATCAAATCCTGATAAAAGCTGATTTCTAGTTGAGGAAATATTTGTGCAGAAATTTATAGAAAATATTTTATTTCTGGTTATTTTTTTAACATGGCAAACAAACTCAGGAGAACTGAAAGAAGAAAATGATATAAATCAAATAATATAATAATTACACACATTTACTTTAAGCTTGTAACATACAATGGACACATTCATTGAAGTTAATTGGTGCAGACTACTGGGCCTGAGAGGGAAGCATCTCAAGTTTGAGTGATCTCCCATTTTGAAAAAACATGCCTACACACAGAAGTGAAGTATAAGGTTCCAGGTGTTGTTGGACTACAACTCCCATCATCCCCATCTAGCTTGGCCAATGGTCAAGGATGATGGGAGTTGTAGTCCAGCAACATCTAAGGGCACCACATTGTCTACCCCGAGTGAGGTTAAGACTCTTTCCCCTCAACAGCGCATGACTTTTCTCTGTGTTGAGGATTTTTCATATTGTGGAAAGCATTCAAAACATGAGCTATTCTGCACCTTCTGAGCTATTCTGCATTCAAAACATGAGCTATTCTGCACCTTCTGAGCTATTCTGCACCTTCTGCTGCAGTGGTGCAGTAAATTTTACCTAGGAGATGCAGAAAGTCTGTCCCGTTTTCCCCTCTGAGATCCATTTTAAAGCTTTCTAGAACATTCCAAATCAGTGATCAAATAAAGAGTATTGTAAGGCCGCCATCTTGACTTGTGCATTTTGAAACAAGTCATAAGCTGAAACCAAAAGAACTGCACCTATGTTAATCCGCCCCCTCCAAAATAAGAAGCTGCACCTTTACCTTACCTCGGCTTATTCTTTGTTTCTCCCCTGAAAGGATCCCTGGTGTATCAATAATACTGATACTCTCCAAAACAGGATTTGGCAGCTGAGCACACATAAATCTACGGAGAGAGGTGAAGGGAGGGGGAAAACACAATAAAACGTTACAGCAAGTACAATAATTGGGCGGAGTGGGGAAGATAACAGATTTTAACAATGTGAATTTTAACGATGACTGCTTAGATGCCTACTTTGGCATTTCATGGCATATAAACACACACATAAGGTAAATAAATAAAAAACGAGTGTCTACCTGCCAAATATTTTTTGGAAGCTGGACATTTTATATAAGATGCCTGTCAAAATCCAGACAAAACCAAGTGCTTGCTCATTGGGGATCAGCTCTTTATTCACAACCCTACATTTTTGAAGTATGAAACGTCTTCAGCAGGAATAGAATGCTTATTCATGCAAAATGTTGTATGTCAGTCTTCAGATTTATGTGCAAATACAAGGGCAGAAGAGGGTCTACTGTCCAGGCCCCTGCATCCAGGCAGGAGCTGTCAAAGCTGACAGTCAGAAAAAGAGATCAGTCTATGCCACCCAGATTACAGAATGCTAAGCACGAGTTCCCATTATTTAACATGCAGAGAAAAAGATAATGAGGATTCTTTAGCAGGTTACCACAATATGAAAATATATCAAGATTTTAAAATTTAGTATGATGATTAAAAAAACAACAACCAGAGCTAGAGGGGGGAAAAAAGGTAGGATTTCTGGAATAAGAATCTGGTAAGTGTTTGGGATATGAAGCTTCATATGCACATACTGCTACATTAAAAGATATAAATAGTAGGAGTGACTAGTATAATTTACATCGTGTGTCAAGCACATATGTGTATTTCCAGCGCAATCCTTGGTGAGGTATTCAAGTTCTCCACTCTAGCTATTTGAATCATATTAAACATAAATCTCTTTGCATGAACAAACAAAGCATCTTCTTTCAAAACCCATCTTCCCACATCAAGTGGCATGCAGTCCTGTTCATCGCCTACCTTCATTCTATCACAATTATATGCACCACCCCGATCTATTCATTACTGACGAATCAGCAGAAAAACAGTACTAAAATTTCAACACTGAAGCATAACACTATCCCTTGATCGAGGGAAGTGGGTGGCACTGTGGTCTAAACCACTGAGTGTCTTGGGCTTGCCAATCGGAAGGTCGGTGGTTCGAATCCCCGTGACGGAGTGAGCTCCCGTTGCTCTTTCCCAGCTCCTGCCAACCTAGCAGTTCGAAAGCATGCCAGTGCAAGTAGATAGATCGGTACCGCTGTGGTGGGAAGGTAAATGGCATTTCCGTGCACTCTGGTTTCCGTCACGGTCCTCCGTGCGTCAGTAGTGGTTTCTTCATGCTGGCCACATGACCCGGAAAGCTGTCTGTAGATAAATGCCTGCTCCCTCGGCCTGAAGTGAGATGAGCGCCGCAACCCCATAGTCACCTTTGACTGGACTTAACCATCCAGGGGTCCTTCACCTTTACCAGTGTGGTTAGTGGTTAAGAGTGTGGTGTAGTGGTTAAGAGAAGTAGACCCGTAATCTGGGGAACCGGGTTCGCGTCTCTGCTCCTCCACATGCAGCTGCTGGGTGACCTTGGGCTAGACACACTTCTCTGAAGTCTCTCAGCCCCACTCACCTCACAGAGTGTTGTGGGGGGGGAAGGGAAAGGAGAATGTTAGCCGCTTTGAGACTCCTTAGGGTAGTAATAAAGCGGGATATCAAATCCAAACTCTTCTTCTTCTCTTCTTATCCCTTGATCTGCAGTGGGCTTACTTCAATCATCTGCACAACTGGGTGAACAGAAACAGGAACCCGCGGAGGGTACTGTACATTCAGAAGGTAGAACACATGTGAGAGCGGCTGAGTCATGGGGAAAGGAAAGAGTGGCCATGTATGTCTGAAGGAGCATGTTGCCAGTTGCCATGCTCAACTGGCTGCCCTCCAGCTGCTATTGGACTACAACTCGCAGCAGCCCCAGTCAGTGTGCTCAGTGATTATGGATGAAAGAGAGGTGCGAGTCCCACAATCTCTGGTGAGATTGGAGGAAGGCGAGTTATTATGATGATATATTTATTTGTACCCTACCCTCTCCCCCTGACAAGACTAAGGCCAAAAATAAGAACTGCTAGAAACTTTTTTTGGGGGGGAGAAACAATCATTAGAAAACAAGTAAGCATTGATAGAATTAAAACTGTGTGTGTGTGTGTGTGTGTGTGATCTATTACAAACCATATAAATAATTACAATAAAAACAGCATAGCACCAGATACAGCTACAGCTGCTGCCTGCATCCAAAGACTTTTGTTCTTCCATTCTGTTCCGCTCTGTCAGGCAAGAAGGAACAAGAACTTTCAAGAACAACGCGCATAGATTTCTAGGGAACAGGAAAAACATTTTAGCCATTTCTAATCTGGCTGCTTGTTCCGCATACCATACATCTTAAAGAACTGGGTGGGAGGGGGAGGGAACTCGTTAAATCATCCAGAATCCACTGTCTGCCAGAGGTTCTTCCTTCTTCCTAAACCACTAGAGTAATGCATATCTCTAGAGTATTCAAGTCATGACTCACGTTGTACAGTTTAACCCATTTCCCCAGCAAAGAGCAGGACGAACTGGGTGAGTGGCAGAAACTTTGCAGAAAACCAGCTTCATTGCAGCATGGTCATTTGTTGACTTTGACGATAAGAAGAACCAAAGGACCATGTAGACCAGCATCCAGATAGCACAGAATTCTAATTAGCGTACTTTTCTCTGTATAAGACTTGGTTTTGTTTGCTAAAAAGTTGGGGTCCTCTTATACATGGATAGTGCATAGGGTGGACGTTTGATTGGTTGCTGCCGTGGCTGTCAGCGGCTATTGGGCATGTAATTGGTTGCTGCGTCAATGGTTGGCACTGATTGGCTGACGTTGCGGCAACTGGGCGGACGATTAGCAGCTTCTGTCGGCGAGGAGACAATAGGTGAAATTTGTGTCACGTGCGGGGTGCGCGATTTTTTGGCAACCCCCCCTAAAGAAAACTCAACAACCCTGGGTAATTCCCCCCCATTTTTTAAAATCTGAGTCCCCCCAAAATAGGGAGCGTCTTATTCATGGGGGCGTCTTATGCATGGAAAAGTGACAATAAGAATTCCCCCACTCTGTTATTGTCGTTTCTCTCATTCACTTTGGCCTGTGTCTCACCCCTTCAGAATTCTTTAACTACAAAGAGTTTTAAATTAATCTCCAGAACCAAAGCACACAGTTTGCCACAGCTTTCAGCCCCCTCTGTTTTTTCTTTTCCTGCTCCCATTTCAATCTCCATTGACAAAAACACAGCAAGCTAGCAATTCTGATGCAGAAATTGCATTATGCGACTTGTGCGGCATTTTACCAATAGTGCACACAGTGACATCAATGCTGTTTTGTTTTGTTTTTTTGGTTGCCGTCGTATTTAATAATGCATACGAGCTCAGAGGCAAACGAACAGTAAGCTGCAGCAAAGAGCAGACTGCTATATAAACTTTGAAAATCAAAAAACTGACTAGTGGAAAACTCCTGCTATATTGGCTCCACACTGAAGACAGGGTTAGGTATTAAATCCAGCAAGAAATTTGCATTTTGTATTGTTTATATATTGTATTGTATTGTATTGTATTGTATTGTATTGTATTGTATTGTATTGTATTGTTTTCTCTTTTGCTCTTTTTTGCTTTTTTCTCTTCTTTTCTTTCTTCTTTTCTCTTTTTTCTCTTTGTAAGGTATAAAAGCAATAAATATTATTATTATTAATAATAATAATAAATAAATAAATCCAGCAAGAAATTTGGAAGAGGATTTCTGAAGTATACTTAGAAGTAGATAGATTACAGGTTACTACAGAGACTGGGGTCGCCGGGTACAAATTTTTATCCATAACACCCAAATTTGATCCAATTCAAGCCCAATATCTTTCTGTCATGGCAGTAGCATTGCAAAGCATCTTGATATCATACTAACCTGTTCAAGAAGGCATTGCCAAAGGCATTAAGTTTCCTGAAGGGTTTTTTGGGATCCACTACCAATGCATTTCCAGGAATGATGCCCTCCGTATCGCCCTGCATCACAGCAATGAAGGAGTCAGTTGTAGGTTCTGGCCCAATCCTCATCCCAGGGAAATCTTGTTCAAGAAGGTACCTAGAAATAAACAAGAAGCACAGGATGTGTCATTGGTTCAGCTTAGATGTGGAGATATAGAATGCTCAGAGGCATATATATAAAATATATAAAAGGATGTCACATAGAGGAGGGAGAAAGGTTGTTTTCTGCTGCTCCGGAGAAGCGGACACGTAGCAATGGATCCAAACTACAAGAAAGAAGATTCCACCTAAACATTAGGAAGAACTTCCTGACAGTAAGAGCTGTTTGACAGTGGAATTTGCTGCCAAGGAGTGTGGTGGAGTCTCCTTCTTTGGAGGTCTTTAAGCAGAGGCTTGACAACCATATGTCAGGAGTGCTCTGATGGTGCTTCCTGCTTGGCAGGGGGTTGGACTCGATGGCCCTTGTGGTCTATTCCAACTCTATGATTCTATGATTCTATGAGGCTTGTTAGTGGTTGCAGGTGTGGAGCTAGATTCCTTCAAAATTGTTGCACAGTACCAGATTTGTGATATTAAAACGATTTCATTTTGTTATAGGGTTGGGGGGACGTGTGTCAATCCGCTGGATATCCGTGGGTCCCTTCCAGGGCTGCGATTTTGTATCAAGGGAAACTTAGCATCTGGTAGAAGGGGCTGCGGAACCAGGAAGACCAGTTTCTTTTTCCACCTCACCTGGTTGGATGGAAAATATTAGGCCAAAGGGGGACTGTGTGGGAGACAGTTTTTGGCTGATGCTGGAAGCTGGAGACACAGAGGCTTGTCCTGCTCTGTGCTAGACCCAAAAGTATGACTTGGGGTTCTCCCTGGGAACCTAAGGGAGAGGCAAGATCTATCAGATGTTCATACACTCATAGAGTATAAAGGGACACGAGGGTCGTCTAGTCCAACCCTCTGCAATGAGGGAATCTTTTGCCCAACGTGGGGCTCAAACCCACAACCTTGAGATTAAGAGTCTCCTGCTCTGCCATCTGAGCTATTGTGCTGTGGATCTGCAAAGCCTCTTGCGTTTGGAGGGTCAGGGGAGTTAACTTCCAAAAATAATAAAAGCCTTTCAGTATATTTCCTGCCAAAAGGCAACCATAAACCATCAATTACACAACACTTTCCCTATCACTCACTTCTGTGTCTTCCTGAAGACACTCAGAGGAGCAGGGTGGGGAATGGCTTATCGTATATAAGCAATCTCCATACATCACAAGCAAGCATGTGATATATGGAGGCAGGCAGCAGCTGCGTGGACAGCCTGTCTGCTGGCTCCAGTCATGAGGCAAACTGAACATGATCATTCTTTTGCAGACAGCAGAAAATCCAGGGGGAGCAGGATGTGGATCCAGACAGCTAGGAATATCACAAAGCAAGCGACAGTCGGATGCAGGCTCTGCCAAACCTCTGGAGAAAGGAAGGCCCAGAGCCATTTCAACAGCAAAGGTTCAGCATCACAGCAAGCCTCCCTAAAAGAACCATCTTCTCCACCCTCAGCAGTTTTTAGCAAGTTTGCAGACTGCTGCCTGGAAGTGCTTTCTATTGCGAGCTATTTGTCCCCTGGAAGAGGATAGATTAAAAAAGAAGTAGAGAGGAAGGTCAGGATAAGAGCCTTTGGAAATCCTAAGGACTGCTCAACTGGAGAAATATCCACACTTATTTCCAGCACCAACCACTTATGCTTCGCATTAATCAGAAGAGGGGTCTGGGAATCTGGTGGTCTGCCTTCTGGACCAACCGAGAAGGTCAGGTCTCCACTGGGAGGGCAGCCTCAGGCTGTAAGAGCCCTTGGGTTTGAAAGCATCTCTCATTTTTTTGCCAATTTCCCCCCAGCACGTTTGATACAGCCATTCAAAGCAGGCAATGTTAGTCTAATTTCTTGGCAGATGCTAAATAATCCAGAGTACCTGAGATCATTAGTACTGTAGGATACTGTCCCTTCATTCAAATGTTTTTACATATAAGGGGGAAAGGAGCATGTCTCTGAAGATATAACATTCAGTGAGGCACGTAGACTCAAATTTCCAAGGATTTTTTTTAAAAAATTGCTTATTATAAATAATTTCTTTAACCTATGTGGACATATACAGCCTAAAATCTACAGGTAGAATTCAGCATCACACCATTACAAATATTTTGTTTGCAAGGTGGACTTATTTCCCTGTGCACAGGGTTTCCACAGGGCTGGTTACGTGAATGAATCCTGCTGAATATCATGAAATGAGGATGGCTAGGATATTTGCATTGTTGATGTTAGTTGGCAATGTTTGCATTTTGTTTCCTCTTTGTTATATTTACATTTTTTTAAAAAAAAATAGTGGGCAGTGATGGATGGATATATAAAAATATTAATGGGGTGATGTGCTCCAGGAAATATGCTGGCTTGACGAAACAGAAGGAGGTGTTGCCACTGCTGCGCTTAGTAACAACTTCTTTTCAAGTTGTTCATTAAGGAACTAAATTATGAGAAGATTCAACACTGTCCGGGAGCATCAGAGTTGATTCCACTTCTGCAATGATGGCTATTGCTTTAGAAACCAATGCTCACGGTTCAGTTAATACCACAAGCTCAGAAGGAAATCTGCATATCTGAGCCACCAAGTGGACATGCGCCAGGAATGGCTAGGCATGGCTCTCCTTACCTCTTGTCCACTGCATGTCCAAGCGTGTGGAGGGTTGTGTCTTCCCTGCAAATCATGAGTATGACGACAAAGCATTTCTTTGTGGCATGTACATAAATGTAACAATTTGTGCAGGCGAATCAGCCCACAGTCAAATTAGCCAGAACACAGTCCAATCTAGACGTGGTGTTGTTGATGTTGTTTGGTCTTGTATAGTTATAGTTTGCAGGGTGTGGGGCAGAGATGGATCAGGACTGTGGTGCGCGGGGTGTGTGGCTTTAATCCTTTGCCTCTGCTGCATGCCCAGTGTGAATAATCTCCCCCAGCCCATATCCTACTATTTGCAACGAGCAGAAAGGATTTAAAAATAAATCAGCAATGGGTGCTTTCTTCCCATTGCAAATAACATCCCCCACCTGTCTTGCACAGTGCTAATCTGGGTCCACACAGACGGAATCTCTCTGGAGTGTGTGTCTGTATGGGGGGGTGGGGTACACGCAAGGCTGAAATGATGTGAACAGCATCACATCCAGTCTGGCTCTGACTGGGACTTTTCAGAAGAATCTGATGTTGCATGAAGTACAGAAGGAAAACAGAGAGCCAGTTAGGTCAAATGGCAGCAAAACCTAGCCAGCAACTTTTGCCCAAGGAGAGCCGAGGAAATGGTGCAACAAGAATTCAGCAGAACAAGGATTTTATTATATTCAGAGTGAGGAAGAAGAGAGACAAGGAAGTTGTTGTGAGCAACAGACTGTGCCAGGACATCAAACAACACATCAGTGAAGCATGATGCATTCACTACTGGTGGAAGAATCACATGCTGGCAAGTTGATATTCTTCTCTGTGTTGCTTAAAAAGCAGTGGTGCCTTCAATATTCAGCCTGGTCAAGTGAAACAGAAGCACCTTGGCAACTTTTTCAGTTAGACTATTGCAGTATGTTCTAGGTGGGGCTGCTCTTGAAGACAGCTCAGAAACTTCAGCATTAACTTCCCACCAATAGCATCTTAGTCTTATATAGACTGAGCTTGGGTTTGTTGCCTCTCATCCAGTCCGTTACTGAGGCTAGGCTGACTGAGAAGAGAAGTAGAGTTGTGTGTCATCAGCATATTGATGGCAACACACTCAAGAACTCCAGGTGACCCCACTCAACGGTTTCATGTAGATATTAAACAACATAAGGAATAAAACTGAACTCTGTGGAACTCCCTTTTTGAAGATGTCATTGGGCCAACCATTATCCCCCCCCCCACAAGCACAACATCCTGAAACCATCCAAGTAGGAGTAGACTCACAGCAATGGTGGCCTCTACTCCCAACTCAGACAGTTTCCACAGAAAGATACCATGGTTGATGGAATCATGAGGCTGATTGATTGTAGAGAATCTTCTGACATAGGTAATCATATGGGGCAACCAAGGCAGTTTTTGTGTCAAAACCAGCATGAACCCTGGTACTACTGGTTGATATAGACCTAAAATATCAATCTTGTTCAAGGCTGTCTGGAGTTGATCCACCCACTCAAGGGCAATGTTCAGGAAGGGGAACAAGCAGGCATATATTTCTGGGTCCAAAGAGGATTTCTTAAGCAGTAACTTTCTTAAGCAGTCACTGCTGTAACTTTCAGGTGGCCTGGGACCAGGGCTTTTTTCAGTCAGAACTCGACAGAACTCAGTTCCGGCACCTCTCAGGTGGGCACCGTCACCATTCTAAGAGAACAAGGGAGGTGCTCGTGGTGAAAAAAAATATCAAGAAAAATAGCACAGCCTGGGACACTTCTCTCAGAGAGATTAATTACCTCCCTGCCAGATGTTATCAGCCATGAGAGCCAAGGGTTGAGAACATACAATGCCTGCATCCATCCAAGAACCTTGACCACAGCCTTCAGTCTTAACAAGGGAAACGCACCAATTAACACCTGACCAGGCAGTACTCTGGACAGCCCTGCGTGAACTTGTTGGTTTAATTTGGCCTGCTCTGTTCACAATTTTTATTTCTATAGATACTTCACAGGCCAGAACCTGAGCTGGTTTTGTGGTCATTTCTTCTCTGCTGAGACCTGTAGTTCAATGACAGGTGTGTGTGTGTGTGTGTGTGTGTGTGTGTGTGTAGATATCTCTAACAGCACGTTTGCAGCACGTTCTCTAAACTCCAACTCCCAAGATACTTTGAATGAAACCATGACAGCCATACTGGTTTTGTGCTATTTTATGTTTTATACCATTTTCAGTATTGCAGAGGGTTGGGCAATCCTTTCCAAGTCTACAGTTCTATGATTCTAGGGTAGATATGCCCAGTGAAAGGAATGGCACAACGAAAACAAAACAAAACTTGTGGGTGATATTGAGCCATAGAATTGTAGAGCAAGAGTTTCAACTAAATCATACACAACAGATGGACATTAATTTCTGCTTAAAAATCTCCAAGGAAGAAGAGCACATCGCCTCCAAGGCGGAAAGAGTGGTTAAGCTGCAAATAAAAGGAGAAGGTTTTTTAACACAGCCCACATGGGCAGCCAGCACTGCAGTAGTCAGTGTGTGTTTATTTTATTAATAACATTGATATTAGGCAGGTGCCTTGGTTGTACTGCTTTTGACGTCTGCTAAAACCCTTTTCTGCTTAAGCAAGCTTACCCAGGCATGCAATTTCATTAGGTGCGTTTGTTTTTAAAACCTATTGATTTCATCTATACAGTACTTGGATAATTTTATGATGTCTGAAGGATTGTATCCAGTAAAATCAGCCCATTAGTGCAAGGATTTCCACCTGCACAATAGGACATTTCCTCTTCCCCCATGCACCTCCCCCCAAAAAAAGGGTTCTGGAGAGTTAGGGGAACCCCCAGAACAGACTTGGGGAACATGCGGGGAAAAGAAGTCTTATCACACAGGCAGAAATCCTTGTGTTAATTGGATAACTTTCTTTGGATACAACCCAGTATTTTAAAAGTCTACTTTATGTTTATTTTTAAAGGAATACCAGTAGTTAATACAATTTTTATGTAAGCCACTTGCGATTTCTGTTTTGATTAAGTGGTATAGAAATCTTGCTAAATTAATAAAAATGAAATTTGTTATTAATGAGGTTAGTGGACTCAAGCCAAAGCTATCTTCTTCTTCTTCTTCTTCTTCTTCTTCTTCTTCTTCTTCTTCTTCTTCTTCGGCAATCACTCGTAGCCGAGTAAGAAGGGATGACAATATACAGCGCACTGTGACTCTACTGTCCCATCTCTCCTTCTCTGCCCCATACAAACAATATATAAAAGCTACTGCATTCAACTACAGTTTGGATCATGCTCATTAGCAGGTAGTAATGCACTTAAATTTCAAAGGAAGGTGCAACTGGAGAATTCAGCTCCAGCAGGCAGTTTGCACACTTTGGAACTCAGAGAAGATAGCCTGGGGTGAGAAAATGAGTACACAGCAGGAAGGATTCTAAGGGAGGGCTGGCAAAAGAGATCTGCAAAGAAAACGCAGTTGGATTCCCCTGGAACCAGACAGATATACTCCATTGACCTTAAGCACAGCAGGTCTCTTTTTCCTTTTCAGTTTCCAAACCCATCTAAGAATACCAAAAACCAGCTTTCCCGGCCATGCCTTTGCAACCTCATCCACCAGTTGTGATGCTGACAATTTCATTTGACCCTTCCCCTTGATCTAAAGCAGATAGCTCAAGATGTCAGGGAGGAAGACTGAAGACTAAACTGAGGCTCTTCAGCCAATTGTCTTTAGATGCAGCTTAAAGCATTATGGTATCGCGGATAGCCACTAAAGGTTTTTAATCTGTCGGGTCCAAATTTAATCTGGGACTGGATAGCTCAGTTGGTTAGAGCGTGGGGCTGATCACTGCCAAGGTTGCTGGTTCACTGCAGGGGATTAGGCTAGAAAGATGATCCTCAGGGTCCTTTCCAACTCTAAACTTCTATGATTTTATATCATGCATCTTTTAATCGCATCTCTGAAGCCCTGCTTAACTTTCTGAAGGACTTTAAAGGAGACCATTATGTGTCTGCTATTCCATTTGGTATAAAAGCAGAAGACAGTGTTGAAACATCAACCATGTACAATCCATTTTGGTACTTACCCCCTGGGTAAAACAGTTTTACATCAGAATAGGCTACAATGATAACAAGGAAGACTGCTGCTAACTAAGCTCCAACCTCACTACAGAACAGGAAGAAACGGGCGGGTCTGGAGTGATGACATGGAAGAGCAAAAGAAGAGGCTGTCAGGATCAGGCCAATGGCCCATCTAGTCCAGCATCTTGTTCTCACAGTGGTCAGCCAGGTGACTGTTGGAAATCCACAAGCAGGACCTGAACACAAGATCCCTCTCCTCTCCTGTGGTTTCCAGCAGCTGGCATTCAGCAGCATAGTTGCCTCCAATTGTGAAGGCAGAACCTGGACGTCATGAATCCTCCATGAATTTGCTGAATCCTCTTTTAAAGCATCCAAGTTGATGGCCACCACTGCCTCCTGCAGGAGCAAGCTCCATAGTTTAACTCTGCACTGTGTGAATAAGTACTTTCTTTTACCTGTCCTGAATCTTCAGACATTCAGTTTCATTGGATGTTCACAAATTCTAGTGTCACAAGAGAGGGAGGAAACCTGCCTCCATCCACTTTCTGCATGCTATGCATAATTTTACAAAAATTCCATCATCTCACCTCTTCCTCGCCTTTCCCCTAGACTAAAAAGTCCCAAATGCTGCAACCTTTTCCTCCATCACCTTGATCGTCCGTGTTGCTCTTTTCCGAACCTTTCCCCCCAGTTATATGCAAAGGTAACAAATCTACAACAGTGAGTTTCTGTCAAAAACAGAATTAGCACAACTTGTTTTCCAGTGGTGATATACTCATTTGAATAGCCTTTCATTCTTGCATGGATTAATTTATTCATGTTTGCATAGAGGTCTTCTACATTTCACCAGGAGACTATTTACAGAGCTGCAGGAGGGGCTTCCAGACTGCTGCTATTTCCAGGCTAGATTCAGTCACACACCTGCAAATTCAGGTAGTGCAATGATAGGTGATTGGCAGGTCTTGCACAGCAAACCTGCTCCCCCCCCCAAAAAAAAAACTGGACTGTTTGCAATAAGGAAAGTGATGGGGAAAGGCATAGGAAAAGCATGGGATAACCATTACTTGAACCCAGCACCCTCTAACCTCCCTGCAAACAAATCATTGCCTGGAAGCTGACATGTGAGATTTTCCTTTGAGCCATTGTTTTTGGAGTGTGATCAAAGCACAAGCCGGAAGAATAATAACCTTCAAAGTCACAAGCCAGAAACAAAGAACACAATTAGCAGCTAAATATTTATCCTGAAAGATGAACATAGGGATATTTCATACATGCATGCACTTCTAACAATACACCCTAGTGTACACCTGGAAGGTAAAGAGCTGCCACGTTTTACCTTATGAAGGTGGTCTTCCCGGTGGAATACTGCCCAACAAGAAGGACCATAGGCTTGTTGTCAAAGTCCGCATCTTCCAAGGCAGGTGAATGAAAGGCGTGGAATTTGTAGTATTCTTCCAGAGGGAGAAGCTTGGTTTTGTACAGTTTTTTAAGACCTCCACTCACAGTCTGATACACCTCCGGGTCCTTCCTTCGCCCATCTTCATTACCCAGCCAGCTGAACATTTTTGTAATTTAGCAAGAAATGCTACCAATTGTTCTTGTCCTGTCTGATCTGCATTAAATGGAAGAAGAAGGTCATAAAAAAAATCAAATCAAATAGATAGCTCTCTAGTGGAAATCTCCAAGGTGCAGAGCTACATCGATCGCCAGTATTCTTTCCTCCTTATCACTTCATTGCTTGGCCTAGGAGCAATTTTATGATGTTTGAAAATAAGCTCAGAAAGGGGGATGCTCTGATAAATCAATTGAGTTCTGAGCTCCTCTTTTCTGCAGGCTTTCCAGTTGAAGGGCGAGGGCTGATGA
This sequence comes from Podarcis vaucheri, assembly GCF_965113315.1. NCBI lineage: Eukaryota > Metazoa > Chordata > Lepidosauria > Squamata > Lacertidae > Podarcis > Podarcis vaucheri. The sequence goes on from NC_138761.1 coordinate 34,148,987, forward strand.
GCTAATCTGCAAAGAATAAATTCTTCTGCCGCAGGACCAGCCGGCAGCAATAGCAGCCAGCAGCCTCTCTTGCAAAACAGCTGGCTGTTTAAATGGAAATCGACCGGGAAGCAGAGAACCTGCCGCTGGAAGTGGAGAGCGACGGCAGCGGCCCTCATCGGTTGCGCAGACCTGTCACCTCCACCTCTGCATTTTAATAGCTCTATGTCCGCTCTCCCGGAAAGACTTGTCGCTCAGCCGCCAGCAAAAATTCACCGTAGAGATAGAAAGCTATAGAACGCAGCACCGCAGTGGGTGGCGGACTCAGCTACACCCAACGCCAGCCTAGCCAAAGCTTCCTCAGAGGTGCCTGCAAAGCCAAAGGCGCGGAGCTGGAGAACGCATTGCGCCACCTAGAGGGCAGAACGAGGATTTGAGCGAGGATTTGAGAAGTCTCTTAAGAAAATACCGCAGGCAGATAGTCTGTCTGAGGGCGCTTCTAGTGATTATACTGTACACCCCAAATAACTGTTCAAGAGAGGCAAAAGAAATGACATCTTTACAAACCAACCACATAACCTCTGGAACTCACTGCCACAAGGTGTGACTTGGCGGCCTTTAAAAGGGATTTCTCAAACCAAAGGAGAATTAAAGGGCATCAACGGCTACGAGTCAGGAGGAAATGCATGCTAACTCCGGGATAGCTCCGCATAGCTGAAGTGTGGATCTCACTCCCACAGAAGCCAGCCAGAGCCACCAACTTGGATAGCTTTAAAAGAGAATTATGCAAAATCATGGGGGTTAAGGGATCAGTGGTTACTAGCCATTATGACTATGCTCTGTGGAGAAGGGGAAGGCCTTTTTAGTGGTGGCTCCCAGACTTTGGAACTCCCTGCCTAGAGAAGTTAGACTGGCTCCCTCCTTGTTGTCTTTCTTCTGGCAGGTGAAGACTTTTTTGTTCCAACAGGCTTTGGGGAACTGTCTGCTTTTAATGAAAAGGCTAGTGCCTGGCTGTTCTTCTTGCAATTATCTGTTATGTTTTTTTTATAGATTATAGATAGATAAAATCCTATCAATCTTTAACTGTTTTAATGATTGTCTTCCTGTATGTTTTGGCTGTTTTTATTTTTTTATTTGTAAGTTGCCTTGAGTCCCTGTCAGGGAAAAAGGTGAGGCATCAGTAAATATATAAATTCAGGGTTTGCTTGTTTTTTAAACCAGAACTTGCTGGAACTCAGTTCTGGCACCTCTCAGGTGGGCGCCATTGCCATTCTAAGAGAACGAGGGAGGCGTTCATGGTGAATTCCGCCACCTCTTTTTCTAGAAAAATAGCAATGTATATTATTATTATTATTATTATTATTATTATTATTATTATTCAGCTGGAGGCAGTAATATCAGTTCCTGGAAACCACAGAGTGTTCAGGGACTGCTTTGCATATCTGGAGTTCTCTGCCATGGATTTGGCGATTTTTTTTGGGGGGGGGGCAGTCTGCTGTATAAAATGTTGAATTGTTTTCTAGCATTTAAAACTATTTTCTGTAATGTTTCCAGAATGCTTTCTAAACTTAATTTCTTAGTGGCATTCTGCATTTCATTGACGTGTGTTGTACATGTGGCTGGGATCACTGTCGTGAGTAATGCAGTTTTAGTCCTTGCTTTGTTTTTGTGACATACGTGGGAGAATGGATTGTGCAAGGACAAGGTGAGCAAAGTGTTTGCCCCAGACTGTTACTAATTTTCGTTGTGCCTTGGTCCAAATGCATAGGCTCTGACCCTTTGCAGCTCTACGCACAAAACTTTATCCGTTGGCCCTGCTGGGCCTCACTCCAGGTCAGGGAAGAAACTTCGCATTTAAAGGCAAAGTTACCTTTTCTGAATTCTGCAATGCGCTTCTCCTGCCAAGTAGTGTATATAAAAAAAATATGCATATGCCAGGAGGAAGTGTGCAAATTAATGCATATACGATTGAAAATAACATTCAAAAACACATTTCTTTAAGGAAAATTGCTTTGGAAAAAAGGTGTATATGAGAACAAATTCCATACAAAAGTATATTAGGAAAAAATTATTCTGCTAGCACAAGGACTTTTAGCTGCACAACGGAACTTCCTTGCTCTCTTTTCTTCCTGCATGTCCCATAATGCCCCAGAGCATTAGAGGAAATCCTGGAACAGATTTAGGGTTCATGGGGAGGCACGCAAGGAAAGAAAAGGGTGGAGTAGTTCTATGGTGCAGCTGAATGGCTTTGTGATAGGGTTGCCATAATTCACTAAGTTGTTTTTCCTAATCTGGACACAAAAGTCCTGTGCATTTGGACCAAGGCACGATGAACTATTTTTGGAGCAAAGTTGTTGCACTTTTTTTAGATTTGCCCAAATTTGTTGCTTTCTGGACAAAATCACACAAAAAAAGAAATCTTTGAAAATCGCCAAAAATGACAGTGCCAACAATATGTCTGGATTTTCCTGGACGTGTTTTTTTTTTTTTAAGTAACTTCTGCCTGGACACTGTTTCTGGACATATATATGGCAAGCCTACTTGTGATAGCCATACTTAATGGAAAAAAATAGAAACGCTGAGAAACCAAAATGGAGGGATTCACCCACCCTTCCTGCTGGGTGCGTAACTCTGCCTTATGACCCTCGCTGGGCTCTACCCCCAGAGCCACCCAAGTCCCCCAGTAGGTGGCAACTGAGTGATTGTTGCTATTTTTCTCCTTTCACAGCATTCTGTCTCTATATTATTCACCTGTACGTGTTTTTCAGCATGTTTCGTACTGTACTGTGCTTATATTAATAGAAAGCCTTTGGTATCTATTATTTATTGAAGACATTTATATACCACTTTATTATTTGCATTTCCTAGCCATGCACATAAAACAGTCTACAGAAGATGGATGGGACAGTAAAACAATAAAAAATGATCATAAAACCAAGCACGACCTTGACAATGTCTGCTGGACTATGAGCCTGAAGTTCAAGGAAGGGACCTGTCTAATCCCAATTAGGGGGAAGTTCCACAGGTTTGGGCCCATGACACTGACTGCACAGCTTCCATTAGTTAGAAGCCATGTATCTGAACCATGGGGGGCTACCAACTAGTGTTAGAAACAGAAATGAAATATAGGAGCTAAATGGCACCTTAAACCTAGGTTATGGGTGCAACAAAGGAATGTCTAGGCATGTTTTTTAATAACAAGAATACAAAGCTGAAAGTAAATGAACTTCAGCTAAAATATTACGGTCATTTTTCACAGGGTCTAGTCCTTCCCCTGCCCCCCCCAATATTCCTAAGAGGGGCTCATCTCCAGTCTTCAAAGAGTAGCTGGAAGCGGGGAGACAGAAAAAAGGTCCTCCTTTCCTTCCACTCTGCAGTTTTAATCTGAAATCTTAGGCACAGTACTGCACCCAGAGCTCAGAAACTGCTCATGCTAATGAAATTCCCTGTCACACCTAGAACAATGGGAGTTTCGAACATTGCTACCAACAGAAAGTCCCCCACAAATCTCAGTAATTTGGCAGGAATATAAGAGATTGGGTGGTGCTTAAGATATCCTGGACCCATGTTGCTTGTTGTTGTTGTTTAGTCGTGTCCGACTCTTTGTGACCCCATGGACCAGAGCACGCCAGGCCCTCCTGTCTTCCACTGCCTCCCGCAGCTTGGTCAAACTCATGCTGGTAGCTTTGAGAACACTGTCCAACCATCTCGTCCTCTGTCGTCCCCTTCTCCTTGTGCCCTCCATCTTTCCCAACATCAGGGTCTTTTCCAGGGAGTCTTCTCTTCTCACGAGGTGGCCAAAGTATTGGAGCCTCAGCTTCAGGATCTGTCCTTCCAGTGAGCACTCAGGGCTGATTTCCTTAAGAATGTTGCTTAGGGCTAGTAAATTAATACAAGAAGATTGAACATGGCCTGGTAACATATGGGCAGCCAGTGCCAACTTTTGAGCACCAGAGTTATGTGGGGGGTGGTTACGTACCAATCAATGCTCTAAATGCAGCCTTTTACAGGAGCTGGACTGAACCAAGTGCAAGGATAGCCTTCATAGAGTGCGTTGCAATAACCAAGTCTTGAGGTCACCACTGTATGACTCAGTGCAGCTAGGCTATCCCTGTCTTTGTTGCACTAGCCATAGCTGGTAAAAGCCACCCCTAGCGACTGAGACTACCTGAGCCTCAAGTGACAAAGTGGACCCCAAAATTATACACCTGTTGTTTCAGAGGGAGATCAACTTCATCTAGGACAAGCAGAGGATCAATCTCCTGGACACTGGAGGAACCCACCCACGGCGCCTCCATCTCCCCAGGGTTCAAGCTCAGCTTACTAGGTCTTAGCCGTTCCACAACTGCGTCCAGATGTCATTCCTGACCATGCTCAGCCTCACCTGACTCAGATATTATGGAGAAATGGAGCTGGACATCATCAGCATATCTCCTCATAAACCACAATGTCTCCTAACGCAGACAGTGAGGTTTATGCAGAAGTGTATTCCCTCCAAACCTGAGAGTGACTAACTGCTTACTCATTATCTGCTTGAAGAAAGAGACTCGCTACCTTTACCAGTGCCTCAAAATTAGTCACCTAAGAGGAAGTAGATAAATTTTATAAAAATATTTTCTTGTGTTTGTAATAGTAAATTTGGTTTAATGTCTACAAGCTTGGCATGTTAATAGGGTTGCCGTGTTTTGAAGAGCAGAAAAAAAGAACACTGTGACTCCATTCAAAGCAAATAAATGCAAATTGTCTCAAATTCTACCCCTGAAAAAGATGACGTGTGCTGGAAAAAGAGGACACATAGCAAAAAAATTAAAACTTATTCCTACTACTACTGTATTTCTACATATCATTTTTGGGCAAGCTTTCACAAGGCAGCTTACAATACATATAAAAGTTTAAAGCAATGTAGCAATGATTTTTTTAAATACAGCATCCAATAAAACTGTATATCAGGGATGGGAAAAGTAATTAAATAAACAAAAAGCCTGGCAGAATAAGGCAAGTGAGAGAACTATGCAAAGTTCTTGGGATGGTATATTGGACCCAGCACTGAAAGAGCCCTCTCCCTGGTACTACTACTACTACTACTAATAATAATTTATTATTTATACCCCGCCCATCTGGCTGAGTTTCCCCAGCCACTCTGGGTGGCTCCCAATCAAGTGTTAAAAACAGTACAGCGTTACATATTAAAAACTTCCCTGAACAGGGCTGCCTTAAGATGTCTTCTGAATGTCAGATAGTTGTTTATCGCTTTGACATCTCGTGGGAGGGCATTCCACAGGGCGGGTGCCACTACCGAGAAGGCCCTCTGTCTGGTTCCCTGTAGCCTCACTTCTCGCAATGAGGGAACCGCCAGAAGGCCCTCGGCGCTGGATACCAATCTGATTGCTCTTAATAGGAGCTAGAGCAGCCTTTCCCAACTTTGGGTCCTCAGATATTGTTGGACTACAGTTCCTATCACCCTGACCATTGGGTCATGCTTGATGGGGGCTGTAAATCAGCTGGTTAGAGTGTGGTGCTGATAACGCCAAGGTTGCAGGTTCAATTCCTGTATGGGACAGCTGCATATCCCTGCATTGCAGGGGGTTGGACTACTAGATGATCTTCAGGGTCCCTTCCAACTCTGTGGTACTATGACCCACGGTTTGGGGAAGGATAGGACACCTGAAGCCAGTTGTAGGACCCATGTAGTTTTCCATGGGCTGTAGTCAGTGCAATGAAACCAATTAAATTTAACCAAATGAATTCAGCAAGAGAAGCTATTTGTTTTACTTGACCAACGATTTTTTGGAAATGCTGGAACCTCAGTTTTCCATTTGCAACTTATTCTTACTCACTGCAAGATTTCTCTCTCCACACAGAGTAGTGTAACCCCCCCCCCAAAAAAAAGTAATGCATATTAAACAAAATGTCTAAGAAGAATTAAAAGAGGATTAAAGAAGAACTTTATTTGGGAATCAGGGTTGTCAACTCCAAATACCTTAAATGCAAACAAATGAAAAGTGGATTTCAGGCATTTCCATCAGAAAGTAGGCTGGTGAAGATTAAGGATGGCCATATGGAACAGAAAAAGGGTCTCCTGCCCCGTAAATAGTAGTGCAGAAGAAAGAATTCCAGTAGGTGTCATTTGCATGATAAATTACATATGCTGAAATTCCTTCTATACAGCTACTGAAGGTGCAAGAGACCTGATGTCCTTTACATCTGGGCTATGGAGATTTCATTAAAAAATAATAATGAAAGGAGGAAATGTTCCAGCCAACAGCAGTTCCAGCATAGATTAGAAGCCTTACAAAGGAATATTTCTGTGTGATCTAAATAGATAGATCAAAGTAATTGGTAGCCATATTGCCCTCACAGAAGTAAAGAGCAACAGCAGCAGCACTGATTTCATTGCACTGATTAAACTGCAGAATGAGAATGCAGTAATCCCCTACACGGAAAGCATTTGGGGCTTTTTAGTTTAGAGAAAAAGCAAGCAGGAGGTGATACAAGTTTATAAAATTCTACATGGCATGGAGAGAGTAGATAGAGAAAAGTCCCGTCCCCCCCCCCCAATTCGCAAACATCCACTGTAGCTGAATGTTGGAAGATTCAGGATAGATAAAGTACAGTGGTACCTCGGGTTAAGTACTTAATTCGTTCTGGAGGCCCGTTCTTAACCTGAAACTGTTCTTAACCTGAGACACCACTTTAGCTAATGGGGCCTCCTGCTGCTGCCGCGCCACCGGAGCACGATTTCTGTTCTCATCCTGAAGCAAAGTTCTTAACCTGAAGCACTATTTCTGGGTTAGCGGAGTCTGTAACCTGAAGCGTATGTAACCTGAAGCGTATGTAACCCCAGGTACCACTGTAATAACAATTTCTTTACACAGTGCAGAATGCTTCAAAGGAGAACTGGGCAAATTCATGGAGGATGATCCTATCAATGCCTAACCATAATGGAGACTTTGCTTGGCCTCCATGGTTGGAAGTTGTATATTTCTGAATACCACTTTCATATTTTTATGTGCAGGGTCTTGGCCTCAGCTGATCCGCAGATACGTGGCAACTGTCACAACCTAGCTGACTTCCTCGCATGAAAACCAAACTCTAGTTTTTTGTGTACTAGTCCCAAGTTAAATAAGCCCATCCATCATATTGTGGCAGGAGGCGTTTCTGTCCACAGAGTCACCTGTTTACACTTTAAGGTTTGGAGAGAAAAACAAGCCATAAACAGAGAAGGAAGTGCTCTTTCTTTTGGGCAACAGCTGTGTCATTTTCTGTCAAGCTGCCAGGTCCTTCCAGGTAAGTCATGTGATTGACGTCGAAAATGCCTACTGTTGCAACACTTTCAGCAAACCCATTCCGTTAACATTTACCTTCCTTGAACTTTTGCTTGGTAGGTGGAGATTACCTGTTAGATTTGCATAAGCAGGATGTACGTACACATAAATGTTTAGATGAGAGAAATCGTCGGAGCTTTACTGCCAGTTAGGGCGAAAGATAAGGTGCTACTTGAGACTGAGACTGCTACTCTGCTAGGATTTATTACTAATTTCTTGTGAACAAAAGAAAATACTTGGAATAAGGTAAGATGTTTCAATGTTCCTTTGTGCTACAGAAACTAGAAGTCTAGAAATTGGAGCTGCGTTGCTTTTGATAGTTTAGATTTAAAGATGCCTAGGGCCCAATCCACAGCCCAGTGGAACTGAAATGGTTAAATTTAAACAGATTACTGTCCAATTGAAGTTGCCCATCAGCTTAATCCAGAAACCTATTTGATCACCGGGTATACATTTCCATCCCATTATCATTATTGGCATCTTAAATGCCAATTATATTTTATTACATACAGTCTGGTGGCTGGCTTCCTGGGCTTTTATACTAAACAAAGTGATGGAAAAACTTGCTGGGATCCCCAATCTCTTTAAAATTTGGCAAATCAATGAGATGTGTGTTTCTGTTGAGAGATGGTCAGGACGAAACACTGGAGGAAGTGGATTTAACACTTTCCATTGCAGCTATTTGGAAAAACTATATATCCACGTAAGCTCCTCTAATGGAACAAATACCTTGTGGGAAAGTAAGTATTATGGGGGAAGGCTGGGCATGGATTTCCTTTGTCTCAAAATTTGGCCCCTAGCTTGGGTATGAAGGATGTAAGCAGCTTCCAACCTGTGTTTAGATCTCATTTGATTGACAGATCTTGTATATCCTTGTATATTTCCCTAATTTGTTTTAATGACAGATATGCTGCATACTTTCTTCATTTGATTATCTAGTTTAATTTGGTTTGCAGCGTTCTCCCTGGTATTCTGACCATAGCTGTCAACTTTTCCCTTTTCTTGTGAGGAAGCCTGTTCGGAATAAGGGAATTTCCCTTAAAAAAAGGGAAACATTGACAGCTATGATTCTGGCCCTTCTTGATTTTGTAACTGTGCTGGATCATGTCATTTGTTTTCACGCGTGACTGTTGTATATTTTACACCCGCCCCCCCGCCCCCCAAACCCACTACTCAACATAGTGTTTTTTTAACAGTACAGTCTTAGTGAACAGAATAACAAAATGTTTGAAATGGCCGGATTAATGTTAGGGGGTTTCTTTCAGAAATTATTTTGTATGTAGAATATCCAAGAAATGAAACAAAATGACACTGACATGTAAAGCTTCTACTTTCAGTTCTTGCATTATTTCAGTAGCTGTTACATTTGTGTTTCACTGGCAGTTTCCTATTGGGGAGGGGTAGGTCTGAGTGTAAAGAAAAGTTGTTATAAGGACAAAGTAAGTGAAGTGAGTGGAAAAGAGAGGACATATTTACCACCTCAGAAATTAGATAGGAGAATGTCTTTAACTGCACAGTGCAGTGGTATCTTGAGTTAAAGCTTAATTCATTCTGGAGGTCCATTTTGAACCTGAAACTGTTCTTAACCTGAGGTACCACTTTAGCTAATAGGGCCTCCTGCTGCCACCACAACACCGCCTCACAATTTCTGTTATCATCCTGAGTTAAAATTCTTAACCTGAGGTACCCTTTCTGCGTTAGCAGAGTCTGTAACCTGAAGCGTCTGTAACCCGAGGTACCACTGTAACTGCTTTAAAAATGTTTTTAATAGTAGCTACTTTTATATGTTTTTAATTGCAATTAGTTTTAGAATATTTTAACTGTTTTATAATGCTTTTGATATCTTTGTTTTAAAATTGTGCATCTGTTTGCTGCACTGGGCTCCTTGGGGAGGAAGGGTGTGGTATTAATAATAATAGTAATAATAATAATAATAATTAATCTGTCATAATATGGAATTCTAAGGCCTGGGGGCATTTACTTACTTACTTACTTACTTACTTACTTAAGCAATTTATATACCTCTTAGCCACAATAGTCTCAAAGCAGTTTAGAAGGATACGATACAGATTGTTTTTGCTTTCTTTGTGTTTAAATTGTGCATTTGTTTGCCACCCTGGGCTCCTTGTAGAGGAAAGATGGGGTTTAAGTTCAATTATAAATAAATGAATAAATAACCTGTTACAATAGCCTATATGGGATCTGAAGGCCTGGAGACATTTGTTTGTTTGTTTACTTAAACAATTTACATTGCTATCTACAATAGTCTCCAAGCAGTTCAGAAGGACGCAACACAAAAAGTAAAAACCCTTGGATGGTTCAAATAGAGACTTAATATCGTTTTTTTTAATGATATGAACAGTTTTAGTATCATCATTTATTCAATTTATTTTAAGCTTCCTGCTGCAAACGGAATCTTACGTAAACAAACAGATCATGACAAAATATCAAACAGATACAAATACTCTAAGGGCTGACATTTAAGGCAGCGTACTTTACAGAAATACAAGATATTATTTTCTTGAACATTATAAAAGAAAATATTTGTGAAAGATAGTTCTTGGAGCACCCCACAATTGCCTAACCTTGACTCCCATAGGTTCAGGTCAGGGGTCACAAGCGAGAGACTTCAGCCAGGTGATAACAGGCAAAACAGCGGCCTGTAGGCCTGATCTTTATTGTTGCAACAAGACTTTCCACTACCACAAAGACGAAGCAGCCAGAAGCCCTGATCAATCGTTACATCAGGTTTTTAAAAGTTTCCCAAATCTTCCCATAATGCATTTCCAGAAGCATCTTCAAGATATCATAGATATGTCACAGAACAGGTGTGGTCTCAGGTAGAACCTGAGATCCAGGCATGCCCCTGTCAATCAAATACAGCAGGGGTCGGCAAGGTTTACCTTGCCTGGGCCGGTTCACTCCAGTGGAGATCCTTCCGTGGGCCGTATTGCGTGCACCTGCTCACACGCGCACCTGCGATTTCCGGCATCTGCACAGACACGATTTTGGGCGTCTGTGCATGCACAAACGCAATTTCCGGCACCGTGGAAGAGAGTCCTCACGCTACACTGCGCTGGTTTAGCGCAGCAAGCGGGGATTTGCTGAGTGGGTGGCTTGGTTTGGGAGCGGCTCATGGGCCAGTTAAACGAACCCTGTGGGCCACTTGTGGCCCGTGGGCCGGAGGTTGCCTACCCCTGAAATACAGTCTTTCACATTTACTCCATCACAGTACAAACGAAAGTATTTACAGTTGCTTGGTCCCTGAGTCAAGTCAAATGCGCCCCTTTGTCTTGTCTGGTCTTCATCCCACTATGGGATGGGTATGCATTGTGACTGAGATGGTAATCTGTCTGACACTCTTGGGGCAGGATCAGGGCCAGATTTAGGTTTGATGAGGACCTCAGCTACTGAAGGTAATGGGGCCCTTTACTGTATATGTCCAACAAATTCTCGCTGTTTTTTGCGTTGAATATCTGCTATACAGTGGTACCTTGGGTTAAGTACTTAATTCGTTCTGGAGGTCCGTTCTTAACCTGAAACTGTTCTTAACCTGAAACACCACTTCAGCTAATGGGGCCTCCTGCTGCTGCTGCGCCGCCGGAGCACAATCTCTGTTCTCATCCTGAAGCAAAGTTCTAAACCTGAAGCACTATTTCTGGGTTAGCAGAGTCTGTAACCTGAAGCGTATGTAACCTGAAGTGTATGTAACCCGAGGTACCACTGTATGGTAATTTATGGAACTAATAGGTATCTAAAGCCATTTGCATATGTTGCCACGTAATTAGTCCATGTAGAATGTAGGCACCCTATATATAGAAATGAGCAAACCAGTGATATTTTAGGGAGCAGGCTAGCAGGCGGGGCCCATTACTTACATCATAGGAGCCTACACAACACAAACCACTTTCTGTATGTAGGTTTTATTTTATTTGTTTTTTATCTTATATTTTGCAAATGTACATCCAGTTTCCCCCCTTTATTTTTTGGGGGGCTCCGAAGAGAGTGGGGCCCTAAGCTATAGCTTGTTTAGCTTATACGTATATCCTGCTGCAGGATATCACCTGTTACGACTCCTTGGTGAGCCCCTGGGACATGACTGTACATCTCAGGGATTATGGTGGGTTCACTCACCCCTCGCCTTATACCTCACTTCCCTGGGCCCTAAATGCCATTGGAATTGAGAAGATTGATATGAGTGATTTCTTAAGAATTTCTAAATTTTCCCATTGAGCCAGTACGTAGATAGATTTATCAGCTACATTTGGTATTGACACTTTCCCTGCTTTCCTCTGTTGGAGACCTGGGGCTCAGCTGGGACTCTGGACTCCTTCAAACTGGGCTGAGCTTACCTTGCAGATGCAGTGCTTTTGCAGATATATTGCTGTTCATTTTCTTGCCATTAGGGGCTGCCGTCAGGGTTCTGGAGTTTCTGATTAGGCAGGCCCTTTGTAAATGGAGTTTTGAACCTAAATGAATGAGGTTTTGGTAATGTGCAGCAAAGACCCCTTGTCCTTGCCTCGTGGTGAGGCCGGTCTCGGGGGGGGGGGGTAGGGCAGTCTCTCAGCCTCTCTCATCCAATTTCCCTGTAACATATTACAAATGAAAACCAAATGCAAAAAAATCCAACATTACTAATTCCTCTTGACAAAAAGTTCCTTTCTTGTTATGAGCCATTTTCATTTTGACCGAAAGCTGGTGTAGAAATATTTTAAAAATGCATTTATTCGACAACACCATAAATCTGGCTGCTCTATCAAACAAAAGCAAGTCCAAGAGAAAGCTTTATCCTGAGGCCTAGGGGTGCAAGAGGCAACTGAGTACTCTAATAATGTTATTTTTTGTTTGCAGCGTATTCCCTTAACGCCCAGACCCTGGCTATTGTCAAGAGACAAGAATGCTGGGTGAAATGGCGCTACTGGCCTGACCATTTAAGGTTATCCTGCCTTTTGGTTTCTGGCTTCCGGGGAAGCTGCTATTGTGCCACAACAATAAATTTAGCTCATTGGCAACAGCAATAAATCTGTCCCAAATTGTTTGACTTGCTTAATCAGTAGCCCAGTTTCATGAAGCTACGGTGCTGTCACACAATGTTGTGTATTTGATGCAGAGTCGCCTCCCAAATAGTCAGTATTTCATTATATCCTGTGAGGCATTTTTACAGTCTGACGTCTAACCTGTTTTCATTCTATGTCACAATAAATCATGGCTCCTTAGGATTCTCTCATCTGCCACACTTCTCAACCCTCCCGCTACGTGGATATTTGCCCAACAGAGACATACAGTACAGCTAACATACAGTTAAAACTCTCTGTTCTCAAAAACAAAGAAAGATTGTTTGTCACAATAATTTATTTATTTTTAAAGGAGCAAGTCTTTTTATTATTTGTATTTTGTCATGTGCAAGTAACACGAAATGTTCTCATCTCACTTATCTACCTGGCTGGCTTTTATTTATTTCATTAATAATAATAATAATAATAATAATAATAATAATAATAATAATAATAATGCTGTTATTATTTATATGCCGCCCATCTGACTGGGTTGCCCTAGCCACTTTGGGTGGCTCCCACCAAAATATTAAAAACACAAAAAACATCAACATCAATTTATACATCGTTTTTAAGATATGTCCAAGGTATTTGGATTTTAAAGCTAGAAGATAAAAATCAAATCAAATCGAGAAAACAGATTTTTAGCTGTTACAGGCAGCCCTGTATTGGGACATTTTTAATGTTTGATATTTTATTATTTTTTGTGTGTGTGTTGGCTGGGGCAACCCAGTCAGATGGGTGAGGTTTAAATAAAAATTATTAGAGGGATGGGAAACCCGTGACCCTCCAACTCCCATCAGTCCCAGCCAGCATGGCCAATGATCAAAGATGATGGAAGTTGTAATCCATCAATATCTGAAGGACCACGTTCCTGGGTTAAATAGTGTAATCCTATGCATATCTACGCAGAAGCAAGAACTACTGAATTCATTGGGACTTACTCCTAGTTAAGCAGGTGCATGATCACAGCCAAAGTCTGAAAGTCTCCCTGGAAGAAGAACTAGGACAAAGAACCTTGCTTGGCATTATTTGGATCCAGTGAAGTAGTAGTGGTAGTAGTAGTAATAATAATAATAATAATAATATTACTTATTTGTCTCCCATCTAACTGGGTTGCCCCTGCTACTCTGGGTGACTTCCAGCAGCACAGCAAAACATCAAATATTAAAAATATCTATAGTTTTTAATGAACATCTATAGTTAGTTTCATTCTGGGCCCACAGATATTGGTTCATTAGAATGGACCAGTTTTTCTTCCCATATACAACTTGGCTTGTTTGATTAGAGATTGGCTTTGCCCCTCATTCCACATTTCAACTAGGAAATATGTGGGAACTAACTAGGAAATAGTTTTCTGGGTTAGTGGCACGGGATATGATGGCATAGTTGCTGTCACTTGGCCAGCTTGCTTGAATCATCCTCACTGACTCCTCTATGGTTTATATTCAGTGTGGCAAATTCACAGTGTGGCACAGATGTGGCTTCCCTGAAGTTGCTCCAGTGACGCTTGAATAACAGATTGCTTTTAGAATCCTAGGAGCCATAATTTAATAATAATAATAATAATAATAATAATAATAATAATAATAATAAGGCTCAGCTCTAGGTTTTGGGAAACCCTTTGTCATGTTATTGGATTGTCTTCTGCTAAAGCGGACATGGAGAACCCCAGAGTTCTTCACAGGCCACACCCCTCCTCATCGGCTCTGCTTCAAATCCTTGGCCGAAATGCATCCTCAAACTCTGGTGACTCTCGCTTGTCTGAATGGATGAGAGAGGGAGCTGTGCGAGTGTGTAGAAATTCTGCAAAGGTAAAACATTTTTTGTCACCCCCCCCCACATTGTAATTTTTGGGAACGTTGCCCAGAGTTTTTAAGGGAGGGTACCTAGCATCCCCGGCGGGCAGATTTTCGTGATTGGTGCAGTCGTCGTCATGACGCCCGGGGCGGACAACACCCCCCTTGTGATGCCCCTGGGTAGATCTGCTCCCACCTATGGAGAGCAATGTTTAGTTCTAGGAAACAAATTTGCCCCTCTCCTGAGACCAGGCCCCCCAACTGTCTCAATTTGATCAGGACGTCCCACAATTACAGAAGCCACCCCGGCTCCTGATTGGATCTCAGAATGTCCCACTTTTGGGTCTGCCGCAAGTCAGCTGATTGGCTGCTGCGAGAGCTCAGGACCAAAAAAGAAGCAACCCAATTATGACCAGCAGGATGTTGGAGGGTATGTGAGACTCTGTTAGAAGGTGGTGATGGGGGTGATGGCATCCCTGCTCCCCGTTCTGAAGTGGCTGAAGTCGAGGCACACTGCAGAGAGCCTCCCTCCTCTCACTCCAGTTCCCACTGATATTTGGCATCAATGTGAAAGAGATGTGCATGTGTCCAGATGTACATGCCTGTTCAGATGTATGTGGCCCCTTTACCTTGATGCCCAATATTTAGACAACAGGGGGAAATGTAGGGGCATGTGGTCCTGTTTCCTGCGCCCATGTTCATGAATTCAAACAGTCTGCATCTGTATTGGAATTGTTTTGGGATGGTTTAATTGCTTCACTGCTTGTGTGTTTGCCACCTTGGTCTCCTTTGGGAGAAAGGGTGCGATATAAAATTTAATAGTAAGAATAGTGAGATACACTGCCCTCTGGAAGTTATTTTAAGTTGCACATAGAATGTGAACCAACACAGGACTTTAACCCAGCCAGTGTGGTGTAGTGGTTAAGAGTGGTGGACTCGTAATCTGGTGAATCGGGTTCGCTTCCCTTCTCCTCCACATGCAGCTGCTGCATGACCTTGGGCTAGTCACACTCCTCTGAAGTCTCTCAGCCCCACTCACCTCACAGAGTGTTTGTTGTGGGGGAGGAAGGGAAAGGAGATTGTTAGCCGCTTTGAGACTCCTTCGGGTAGTGATAAAGCGGGATATCAAATCCAAACTCCTTCTTCCTTCTCTGGTCCAAGGCCAATATCTTTTCTACATACCTCCTAAGTATTAAAAGGGTGATATTTACTATTAATCATAACCTTCTGTACATAATTACAGTGCACAATAACTATCATGTATGTGACAGTTTTACAGATGCGCAAAGGGACACACTGTGATGATTATGATCAAGTCCAAACAAGAAGCACTTCTTTTTAATGAGGACTGGGTTCTTTCCAAGTGTTGTAAAATGATATACTCACCCATTAAATTTATTAGAAACATCCATTAAAAAAATGGTTTTAGTCTTGATAATTTCTGGCAAAAGCCAGACTCTTCAGGTCAAAAATGAAATGGCACATAACATGACCCCTACATGTACAGCTGCTGTTAGTAATGCAAAAATCTATTTATAATGCATTTGGGGAGGGGAAAAATAATAACAATAATAATGTAGATTTCTTACCTACCCTTCACTACTGTGGTCCCAGGCTGGGTTACAACAATTAAAATCCTTGGGGTTACAACAGGATTCATAGGATCATAGAGTTGGAAGTGACCATGAGAGTCATCTAGTCCAATCTTTTTGCTCAACATGGGGCTCAAACCCACAACCCTAAGATTCTGAGTCTCGTGCTCTACCAGCTGAGCTATCCCAGGAACTGATACTTGGGATTAACATAGTCAAGAGTTTGGGGACGCCGGTGGGAGTTTGGAACTAAGTATTATAACATCCAGCAGCTAAAGTAAAAGCACCGGTCTTCTTCACTTTGCTTTTCCTTAAAAAGATTCAACTTCTTGGCTATATTTTATGGAAAAGTTGAATCTTTTTAAGGATTAGCAGCCACTTTCTATTTATTTATGATTTACAGAACTATAATTTTTGTGGGGATGTTCTTGATTTGTGTGCAAGTTTTTGCTTGTTGTACAGATGCCCTTTACTCAGTAACAGCCACACTCCCTCCCCAAACTGACCTCTATAGGCTCCTGCCAGTTTAGGGCCGTTAGCTTGTTCTGCTCACTGCAATATAATTGTGGGGTGGGTTGGGAACTGGGCTAGTAATACCTATGATTTAACCAAACGTGATCTCAGCAGCACCTGCCAGCCAGCAGTTTCAAAGTACTCCTTGTACAGCCTAGAATTTTCTTCAGGATATCCTTATTTTATTAATGTTCAACATCATTGGAGGTACTTATTTCCTTGGCAGGGCATGGGCGGGTAATTTATCCTTACAACAACCCAGCAGGGTAGGCGATGGTGACAGGCCCAAGATCATGCTGTGGGCTGAGCAAGAACTTGAACTGAGGTCTCCCCCCATCCTAGGCTGGATCTAGACACATCAAAGAAGCGTTTCGGTTAAATGTGCTGTAAACACATACAGGGAAATCCGGTTGGGAAAGACAGTGCCATCTGGTGTCACGGTGTTATATTGCATGTAAAAAGGTAGAGAGACCCCTGACCTTTAGGTCCAGTCATGGATGTCTCTAGGGTTGCGGCACTCATCTCGTTTTATTGGCCGAGGGTACAGCTTCCGGGTCATGTGGCCAGCAGGACTAAGCCGCTTCTGGCGAACCAGAGCAGTGCACAGAAACGCCGTCTTAAAAAGGTAAAGGGACCCCTGACCATTAGGTCCTGTCGTGGCCGACTCTGGGGTTGCGGCGCTCATCTCGCTTTATTGGCTGAGGGAGCCGGCCTTTGTCCGCAAACAGGTTCCAGATCATGCGGCCAGCATAACTAAGCTGCTTCTGGCGAACCAGAGCAGCGCACAGAAACACCGTTTACCTTCCCGCTGGAGCGGTACCTATTTATCTACTTGCACTTTGATGTGCTCTCGAACTGTTAGGTTGGCAGGAGCTGGGACTGAGCAACAGGAGCTCACCCCGTCGCGGGGATTCGAACCGCCGACCTTCTGATCGGCAAGTCATATACAATGCATATAAAAAACTTTTTCTTTATCAATCTAGCTGAGTCCCTAGTCCAACACTCTTAACTACTATGCTGCACTGCTTTGTTCTCTGGAAAGTAAATATACCTCTTGCTTTTTAAATTTCATATCTAGGTTGAAAAGAGACAGTTTGCAGTTCAGACCATGATGGCTCTGCTCTGCCTCCACGGTCAGAGGCAGTAATGCTTCTGAATGGCAGTTGTTAGAAGCCAAAGGAGGGGAGAATCAGGTCCTACTTGCAGGTTTCGCACAGGCATCTGGTTGGCCACTATGAGAACACAATGCTGGACTAGATGAGCCACTGAGATGTCTGATTTGTCCACAGTGACACTGTTACATCCCATGTGGATTACTGCAACATACTCTACGTGGAACCGCTTTTGAAAAGTGCTCAGAAACTTTCACTGGCTCAAAGAGCAGCAGCCAGATTGTTGACCGGGGCTGGTTAGAGTGAGCTTGTTACAACAGCTCTGCTAGCTAGTTTCCGGGCACAAGCCAAACTGTTGCTTA
This sequence comes from Podarcis vaucheri, assembly GCF_965113315.1. NCBI lineage: Eukaryota > Metazoa > Chordata > Lepidosauria > Squamata > Lacertidae > Podarcis > Podarcis vaucheri. The sequence continues at coordinate 34,166,723 of NC_138761.1, forward strand.
TAACCTTTTATGTCCAAGCGATCTGAAAACCCATATTCACTCATATGAAACTCTCTGTGTTTTGAGATCTTCACAGGGGGCCCTTCTCTCAGACCCGCCACCCTCACAGGTGAGGACATGGGAGAGGGCCTTCTTGGTGGCGGCTCCCACAATTTGGAACTCCCTCCCTAGAGAAGATAGACTGGTTCCCTCCTTGCTGTTGTTCTGCTGGCAGGCAAAGACTTTCTTATAGCAACAGGCTTTGGAGAACTGACTGGTTTTAATGAAAGGGCTGGTGCTGTGCTATTTTTATTATAATTATCTGTATGTTTTTTAGCAGATGAGAGAGAGAGAGAGAGAGAGAGAGAGAGAGTTAATTCTATCAGTGTTTAATTGTTTTTTAATGGTTGCTTCCTGACCCCAGCAGTGTTTTTAGCTGTTCTTATTTTTATCTTAATAATATTATGATTATTCCTATGAGGATCGCTTACACTGCTAAACCACTCACTGGTTCTGTATACTTATGAATTAAGTTCATCTTTCTGCAAATCCAGCTAGCTTCTAAGACATATCATCGAAAAATAACTTAGTTTAATCATTAATGTGCTATCCTGTACATTTTTAATTCACTTACTGACCTTTTACATTATTTCCCATAGGTTCACATTGCATTGAGGAAGACTTTCGTCTTCAGGAGGAAGCTAGAACGAAATATCCCAGTCCCTGTAGGGACAAATCCTGTCAGGTTCCCCTGTCCACCTCTGCCATGGCTCTTTTGCCTTTCCTGCACTCACGGAGGAAGAAGAGTCGTCGTCAGTGGCCTACGTGCGAAATGGGAGCCGCTCAGAAGCCCAGCAGTCTTAGCCAGCAGAATTACCACACTTTGCTGGAGGAATGCTTCAAGAAAGGATGCCTGTTTGAGGACGAGTTCTTCCCAGCCGATATTAGGTCCATTGGAAAGGGACCGTTGCTCCAGAAACTACCTCAGAGGTTGCTGTGGAAAAGACCACTGGTAAGTGATGGAAATTTCCGAAAAGGGTTGGTTTGGAGAGCTGCATGCCACATTCTCAGAGGGATTGGATGGATGGCCTGTGGCTCATGGGTAGAACATATGCTTTGTGCATAGAAAGCGTGAATCAGGCTGCATTTGACAACACCTAAGACACACAGGGATGGGTAAGCAAACAGTAGCAATTTCTGCTCTCTGACAGGAATTCTCTGACATCCCTACTTTGCACACAAAGGGAGCACTTTGTACAAAACTGCCATTAGGCCACAGGGTATTATTCTCACAGTGGTTTCACAGGCCTTGTTCTCCGTTGAATGGCATACCATCCAGCATCCTGCTGTTCAAAATTGAGATGCTCGGTTTTTGGTCCTGAGCTCTCCTGGAAGGCAACTGACTCATGCAAGGGCACTGGACAAAAAATATGGGACATTCTGGCATCCAATCAGAAGCCGGGATGGCTTCTGTAATTCTGGGACAACCAGCTCAAATTGGGAAGGTTGAGGGGTATGACATGAATGTATGAAACCTTCTGGCTTGGCATTTCCTTTTAAGACTTCTGTTTCCTTTTAACCTTTCAGGAACTGCATAGGACCCCAGTGTTTTACGTTTCGAACAAAAAAAGGCTTGCTCTGTGCCAAGGAATAATAGGTAAGGACCATTGTCTGTCCTTTGGTGCACGAGTATCTTCTGGAATCCTAAACCCTCTTTCTAGGGAGTAAACTCCATTGAACACAAGAAGATCTGCTTCCACTGCACTGGATTACTCCTCGGGTTTTCTGCTGTATTTTGTACAACATTGCCCGTTCTCAGACAGACCACTCCCCCAGCCCTCCTACCTGAGACACCAGATTGAACATCACACCTCAATCCATAAGCAGCTAGACAGAACCAGCAGAGCTAATCCAACAATACAATTTCTACATTTGTTGTTTTTTGTTTATATTTTACGCATGATGGAATAAAATGAATTTAAGGAAAAAACCCTTCACTCATGCCCTGTTGGGTTCCAGGTCAAACATTTCAACACGGATATTTGCATGGATGGAAATTGTGCGACGGCAGAATAAAATTTTAGGTACTGGCACATAATTCCAAAGTGCTCTGTTTCATGGAAGGTTTGCTCCCTAATCTAATTTTAAGTTCAATAAAGAAGTGCCAAAATCACCCTTCAATGTGAAATCAGGTCTACATAATAAGGCAGGCACCAAAACAAGCCTGTTCTAAATTATCCAGTTACATGCTAACGATATAGTTAATAAGTATTCAAACTTACATTGCTTAAGTCCTCTGAAATAGGTTTGTATTTTATTCTGGTTTTATACTCGCTTTTAATGTTTGCATAGCTATGTAAGTTGCTTTGGGTCACTCCTTATGAAACTAAAAAAGATGAATAAATGCTAATAATGATGTTAATAATGCTGTTTACATGCAGTTATTTTATGTTGTCGTGTCTTGAATAGAGGACTGCTGGTTTCTGGCTGCCGTGGAAGCGTTATCATTTCACCCAGATATCTTGTCTCGGGTCGTGCCCATGAACCAAAGCTTTGAGAGGAAGAAGTATGCTGGGATATTCCATTTCAAGGTAAGCATCACCCTTGGCAAAGCTGATACGGCAAAGGTCTCCTAAGGTGCTTTCAGGTTTCGCTGTTTTCAAGCAGGATCCAACCCATGCTGTCCAATTCGGGTTGTGTAATCACTTTCATAGGTATTCTGAGCATTCAAAGGCAAAAACCACCTTTGTGAGATGCAGCGCCTTGTGTTTGAATTTGACTATCCATTGTCATTCGATGTCATTCGATGAAGTTCAGTGCTCCTGTTTGAAGCTGATGCCCTTGCCGCGTTTCCAAACCCACGCCCTGGTGGCACAGCTGGGGCTTGTATGATCCAAACTCTTCTGCTCTTGGTTTGCTCTTTTTGTCTCTGGTCTACTTCTCTCAGTCATCCATCTATCACGCTGAAGCAGTAAGTCAGAAAAATCTCCTCATGTTTTCCTAAAGCACCAGCTGATGGGTCGATGATGACTAAGCGTGAAGGCATGTCAGGGCTATAGCTGAGTCATGGCTTCAGTCCTCTCTTTAAGAATGGTCTCTTAGAAACGTGATCACCTGCTGAAGAAGATTCATGCCCTCTTTTCTTTCCCAGTTCTGGCATTTTGGCGAATGGGTTGATGTGGTAGTCGATGACCGACTGCCAGTGAACAAAGCCGGACAGCTTGTTTTTCTCAGTTCCGTTTATAAGAACCTGTACTGGGGAGCTCTTCTGGAAAAGGCTTATGCCAAGTAAGTGGGCCTTCCTGCACTCCACATTGAATCTCGCTATGAAATGGGGTCCATATACAGTGGTACCTCTGGATGCAAACGGGATCCGTTCCGGAGTCCCTTTGCATCCTGAAGCGAACGCAACCTGTGCTGGTTGTGATTCACTGCTTTCACGCATGCGCGTGACGTCATTTTGAGCATCTGCGCATGCGCGAGCGGCGAAACCCAGAAGTAATGCACTCTGTTATCTCTGGGTCACTGTGGAGCGTAACCTGAAAACGCTCAACCCGAAGAACATTAACCTGAGGTATGACCCCCCCCTGTGTGTGTGTGTATATATGTGTGTGTGTGTGTGTGTGTGTGTGTGTGTGTGTGTATATATATATAACCTGTTCATCCTTGTCTCATCCCTTCGTAACTCGATTGTAGGGATGGGCAACCTTTTCGAACTTGAGGACTGCATTCCTCTCTAGGCAACCTCCCAAGGGCCACAGTCATAAAGGTGGGCGGGGCCAGCATGAAATGTGGGCGGAACAAGTAATGCGAATTTTACCTTTGTACAGTAGGCTAGTTTCCACACCCACCCATCCACCCTCTCTATCTTCCATCCAGATAAGCAGCAAGCATGGTCAGTGTTCAAGGATGCATTCCATCCAGGCATAAACACTCAAGGAGGGCCGCATAGGGGGTGTGGAGGGCCATACTTGGCCCCTGGGTCTAAGGTTCCCCATCTCTGCCCTATTGCAATAATCAATAGAGTGTCATATATCTATAATGCTTGGCATATTTTTATTGACAGGCTGTGTGGCTCTTATGAAGACCTGCAGATTGGGCAAGTGTCAGAAGCTCTGGTGGACTTCACAGGTGGAGTTACTATGACGATCAAGCTGTCTGAAGCTCCGCCTGACCTCTGGGATATCATGACAAGAGCAAACTACAGCAGATCTCTGATGGGTTGCCAGACACAGCCAGCCAGGAGAGTGGCAGATAAGGAATGCAGCGTCCAGGTCAGTTTATGTGGGGAGAGGTGTTTCTGAGGTGCTGGAGCCACATAAGGCTTTTATAAATCAAAACCATTACTCTGAGTTGGGCCCAGAAACTATGTGGTGGTTAATACAGTTACACCAAGATCGGTATTAAAGGTTCAGACCATCTTGCCCCAGGCAGCAACTGAGCTGCTGATATTTTCACCGGCTGCAGTTTCTGAAGTACAGTGGTACCTCAGGTTAAGTACTTACTGTATTTTTCGCCCTATAGGATGCACCGTCCCATAAAGCGCACCTAGTTTTTTGGGGGGAAATAAAGGGAAAAAAATTATTTCCCCCCCAGGCGCAGGGCTGGGGCGGGGGAGGCCCGAGTTTCCCCTGACCCCAGCCCCCAAACAGGCAGCTCTCTGCAAGCCGTGGGAGCCCTGTTCTCATCCTGAAGCAAAGTTCTTAACCTGAAGCACTATTTCAGGGTTAGTGGAGTCTGTAACCTGAAGCGTATGTAACCTGAAGCGTATGTAACTCGAGGTACCACTGTATCTTCAAAGGCAGCCGCATGTATAACACATTATATTAGAAGAAGAAGAGTTTGGATTTGATATCCCGCCTTTCACTCCCCTTCAGGAGTCTCAAAGCGGCTAATATTCTCCTTTCCCTTCCTCCCCCACAACAAACACTCTGTGAGGTGAGTGGGGCTGAGAGACTTCAAAGAAGTGTGACTGGCCCAAGGTCACCCAGCAGCTGCATGTGGAGGAGCGGAGACGCGGACCCGGTTACCCAGATTACGTGACTACCGCTCTTAACCACTACACCACACTGGCTCTCTTGGATTATATTAATCCAACCTAGCGTTTACCCAGTGAGCTTCTATGCCAAGCAGGGATACGAACCCATCTGTCCTGGGCCAAAATCAATGTACTACGCTGGGTTTTGTGTTGTTGATATCAAAATGGGAAACAGATTTGGCCCTTTCCCAGAAATAATTCCCTCCTATACACATTACTACTGTGATTTTCCTTGTATAAGACGCCCCCATGTATAAGACACCCCCTCTTTTGGGGACTCTAAATAGAGAAAATGGGGGGAGATTGCCCAGACTTGTTGGGCTTTTGGGGGGGTTGCCAAAAATCGCTCTCCTGCAGGAACGCAACAGCCAATCGAACGCACATCGGCGAAGCCACCAATCGCTTGCCAAAAGCAAGCACCGATCGCCCGCCCAATTGCCGCAGCAGCCAATAGCCAGTGGACCTTGCAGCACCCACCAATCACCCGCAAAAACGCCACGAACAATATCCTGCTTGCGGCAGCCACCAATCCCCCGTCCCACCTCTCCACTATCCGTGTATAAGACGACCCCAAGTTTTTAGCACAATATTTTAATAAAATAACCTAGTCTTATACATGGAAAAATACGGTAAATCCCCCCTAATATAGAAAATGGCTCTACCAAATCTTAATTGCTATTGTTCTAATATAGTATACACAAACTCTCTTTTGCAACCATTTTTTGTACGCCTTCTCTTAACCCAATTCAATTAGTCAGTTCTATCATATGATCAGTTCCATCATACAAGCCATATGTCACGCCATACTTAGCAGCAAATCAATGGAAGGTGGAGAAGGGCATTTCTGATTCTGGTGTATCATCAGTTTCACTGCTGTTAACAGATGGATTGCCATTTAGTATACTGAAGGTACTCCAATATCACTACTGGTCTCTAGAAATATTTTGATGAGTCTACAAAAACAGACTCCCCAAAAGCTTTCAGCACTGGGCAGTCCCATATAAGATGATAGATATTTGCTTTCGGGAATATGTCTTGCAGAAGCACCTAAAGCTATTTCACTTAAATATGCAGCTTCCCCTTTGACCCTGAGTTTTTCATGTTGGCAAAAGGAAGTGTCTCTCCATAGCAAGCACCATCTTGTAAACCTCTATTTCTGTGCCTCAACTCGATAATCTGTAGTTTTTCTTTCCTGAATACTTTTCTTTATATGGAAGGTGAGTCACCCCCTAATATCAAAATAGACAAAGCAGGAAGTTTGCTGAGGTGTTTAGTGCAAACTGTGAGTGGCATTTACAGTAAACCCAATGGAAACTACTCCTGTTTACTCACTTTAGTTTTCTGCTCTCTCTCTCTCACCATATATTGAGTAGCATAAAAATGGTCACCAATAATGGTCACCATAATACAGTGGTACCTCGGGTTACATACGCTTCAGGTTACATACACTTCAGGTTACAGTCTCCGCTAACCCAGGAATAGTACCTTGGGTTAAGAACTTTGCTTCAGGATGAAAACAGAAATCATGCTCCGGCGGTGTGGCAGCAGCGGGAGGCCCCATTAGCTAAAGTGGTGCTTCAGGTTAAGAACAGTTTCAGGTTAAGAACGGACCTCCGGAATGAATTAAGTACTTAACCCGAGGTACCACTGTATCAGAGACTAGAGATGTGATCAAATTTCTGCAGTGTTTTGCAAATGGGCCCAACAGGGTTGGCGCTTCCTGGTTTACAGCATAGCTAAATGTTTTTATGCCCTTCTCTCCAGCAAAGAAACGTCCTGTCAAATGGATTAGTGTCTGGCCATGCCTACACTGTGACTGGCATTCGAAAAGTAAGTTCCACCTTTTTTTGTAGTTTCAGCTATGGTTTTATAATCTTCATCATCATCATCATCAACAGCAACAACAACAACATTATTTTAGGTTGAAGCCTATTCTCCCACTGCTTCATGCCAAGGCAATGCCCATAACCAGTCCTTTTTTTCTGGGGGTACGCATACCCCTAAACATTTTGTGAATTGAAGTTTGGCCTCATCGAGGGGCAGTATTTTAATATGAGTAGGAACATGAAGGTACTCCTAGACATATTTTTTTTAGAAAACAAGCACTGCCTGTAACATTTTGCAGGTGTAGGTGAAATTGAACAATGGCACCCTGGATGGATCTGGAAACCCCTGAGTCTTGTGGCATCCTCTGATAGTCCTTCAAACTGGGCACTTTAAAGTTGGACACAGGACCACCCTAACCACAAGGGTGGTTCTCGGTCCTCAGGAGCAGCAGGTATATGGCAGAGGTGACAGCTCAGGGTGTGTGGGGGTGGGGAGAAAGTCTGAATGGTGCAGCTGCTCTGTCTGAACATGAATGCCACTGATCTTAGCCAGCCCTCCAGACGATTTGGCCTCCAGCTCTCAACATCCGGAGGGCACCAGGTTAGGGCAGGCTGATCCACAGTCTCATAGTACCTTGGACAAAAGCAGGGCTGTAGGGTACATTTGACATACACTTCTGCCCTTGCATTGAATATTATCAGGCCTTATTGAAGATGATGAGCGCATCAGAATGGTTTCTTTCTCCACGAGCTGTGCTTCCTTTTAATGGCATGAATAAAACATAGAGGATAATAGCTGGGCCCATGTGTAAATCAAAGGCTGTAATTGATTCATGAGGCTCTGCTGACAGAGAGGCTCACATGTGCATGCTAAGCGGAGCCGGGTTTAAAGCTGAAAGCAGGTCTGTGGAAAGGGGAAGGTTGAGGAGTTCGGTGTTTTCTTCCATAAAATGCATCAGAAGGTGACCTGTCTCTGGTCTATGCACCTTTTAACTCTTGCCACTTGTGTGTTTAACCCCAGTTGGGGAAATGCTGATAAAATCCCCTGCTTTTAATTATCAATCATGTACAAACCAATGTTCTATTTATGGCAGGGGTGGGGAACTTGTGGCCCCCATGCGCTGTTGAACTGTAATGCCCATCATCCCTAACCATTGTTAAATACTACCCCCCCCCATTAAGCAAGCCACCCCAGAGGAATGAGTCTGGCTGTGTGCATTAGCAATCATTCTGTTGCGTAGCATTGAGTTTTGTGTTGTTTTGTTGCACAGTGTCGATTTTTCACTCCACGTTGGTAGTTTGAAATGTCCAGCGTATATTGTTTCACCTTGGGCGCCCTGTTTGAGCTCTTTCGGGAGAGGGGCAGAGGGAGCAAGACCATCTTTTTATTACTCAATCTCTCAGCAGCTTTTGATAGCCTTGGCTATGGTACTCTCCTGGATTGCCTGTATGGAATAGGCATTGGAGGCACTGTATTGCAGTGGTACCTTTACTACCTGCATGGTCCAGTCCAGAAAGTAGTATTAGGGGAGTTCTCTTTGACTCCCTGGCAATTGTTCTATTTTCTCTCCAGTGCACCTCCACTGAGAACAGTCACTGGGATTTTTTGAGCAAGGCATCTCCCTATGTTCCTTTTGTCAGTGTGATTCTGACCAAAGGTCAGAAGAATACAGTGGTGCCTCACAAGACGAAATTAATCCGTTCCGCGAGTCTCTTCGTCTTGCGAAGCAACCCTATTAGTGGCTTAGCGGATTAGCGCTATTAACGGTTTAGCGGCTATTAAAGGCTTAGCGGCTAAAAGGCTATTAGCGGCTTAGAAAAAGGGGGGGGGGAGTGAAAAAAATCGCAAGACTCGCAAGACTTCTTTGTTTTGCGAAGCAAGCCCATAGGGAAATTTGTTTTGCGAAGCTCATCGAAAAACGGAAAACCCTTTCGTCTAGTGGGTTTTTCGTCTTGCGAGGCATTCGTCTTGCGGGGCACGACTGTAGGCACTGTCTTGGAGGGACCAGGTTGCTGAGCACCTCATAGGCCAAAATTGGCTCCTTAAATTGCACCTGCAATGTTTTTATGTGTCACCAGAGCAGCTGGGAAAGGAGGTTGTAACCCCAGTTAAGGCAATCTGTTTTTTGTTTCTGTACAGGTGACTTGCAAACATGGACCCGAGAATTTAGTGAGACTGAGAAATCCCTGGGGAAAAGTTGAATGGAAAGGAGATTGGAGTGACAGGTGCGTTTCCGAGGGAAAAAAAAAAAAGAGGTTATGGTTTATAGAGATGAACCCACAGTGCCACCTGCAGGCAGATACTGATCCCAACAACTGCATGAGATGTGAATATGGTGCTGTCACACTGAGAAGGGCAAGCCAAGTGGACAGAGTTGAGCTTATTTATTTTATTTCGACAATTTATTTACCACTTAATTACAGTTGCCTGTAAGACTTGTACAGGAGGCTCAATTCAATAAAATAAAAAATGAGTTAAAACTATACGAAAAAAAAAATCCTGACTATTGAAGGGAAGCACCATAGCTTGGTAGTAGGGTGCCGGCTTTGCCTGCAGAAGGTCAAAGGTTCAAATTTCGGCATCTACAGGGAGGACTGGAAATGTTCCTTGCCTGAAATCCTGGGGAACCACTGCCGTTCTCTGTGAGCAGTATTGAGCTAGATGGGTAAGGTAAGGTAAACTGAGCTAGATAGACCAAGGACCTGACGCCGTATAAGACATCTTCCCACATTCTCTAGCATCATTATTTTTGGGGGTGGCGGTCACAGTTTGCACCCCCTCTCCTGCAAGAAGGGTGCCAAGTCCAGGGCATTCTGAAGGCTGCAAAATGGTTGCTGATGTTGATGATTGCGGCGTCATCAAAATAAAACTGAAAAAACGCAGGGGAGAAGAAAGCGTTGTGCAGAGGCGGAGCAAGCGGATTGGGCGCCTGGGGTGGCACGCGTGCCCTGCGCCCAGGGGCGGGGCCACCTGCCAGCGGGGTGGGGTGAGCTGGGGCAGCACGCTTTGTGGGGCCTCTGAAGAGTCTGCCTGCCTCCTCCCACTCAGCCGCCCTATGGCTGGGGGGGAGGCGGTGGGCGGACCGTTTGTGGCAGCATGGAGCCTGCGGGTGCCCAAGCCACTGAGTCACTCCCAGGAGAGACGCGTGGCTCGGGCGCACTGCAGACCCCCTGCTGAGTGCCACCAGGCATTTTGTCACCCCTCTCAGGGCGGACCACCCACACCACACACCCCTTCCTCTGACGGTGAGGTCCATCCCTGACCAACGGCTGGATAATTTCTTCTCCCCACTGCAGAATATGGTCACATCTCTAGTCCCTGATATTGGTGACCGTAATATTAAATAAATGCCCATGAAGAGCAGGCAAGGCAGAACACTGGCCACAGAGCCAGTGTGGTGTAGTGGTTAAGAGCGGTAGTCACGTAATCTGGGAAACCGGGTTCGTGTCTCCGCTCCTCCACATGCAGCTGCTGGGTGACCTTGGGCCAGTCACACTTCTGTGAAGTCTCTCAGCCCCACTCACCTCACAGAGTGTTTGTTGTGGGGGAGGAAGGGCAAGGAGAATGTTAGCCGCTTTGAGACTCCTGAAGGGGAGTGAAAGGCGGGATATCAAATCCAAACTCTTCTTCTTCTTCTATTCTGCAACAAAGCCGAGTGGTTTCCTGTTTTAAACAAAGCTCTTTTCTTCCTGCCCCTTTAGCTCTGGGAAATGGGAGCAGCTCAGCCCAAAGGAGAAGATTTTGCTGCGGAAGAATGATGATGATGGAGAATTCTGGTACTTTAATGAAATTACCTCGTTGCTTCTCTCCCCTCTGCTCCCAGTGCAGGGTTTCTCAAATGCCTATAGAATGACTGCTCAGCAAATTGTCCCATGACCAGTGCTTCTTTTCCTGGGGGTATGCATATCCCTAAACATTTTGTGAATCAAACGGGAGAAGAAATAATTTTTTAAAAAAACAATTAGTTTCTTCTCTAGCACAGTGAATCGTCAGTTCTGTTGCTACCCCCGATGGCAGCCTTTTGTCCATTTACTGTATTTATTTTTCCCAATTTGAACTATAAAATGGTGATTTTCTTGAGTCAAGATGAGAATACCCCTAAACATTTTTTATAGAAAAAAGAAGCACTGCCCATGACCCTCCCTGCCTCTCCCCTGTTAGCAGGTCAGATATCCATATGGCATAGTTTTAAGCTTAAAGAGACCACTGTGGATATCTATGAGATTTTCTTCTCTGTCGTGTATTTAGGACTGGAAAAAATACTTCTTAAAAACCTTAATTTCTGCTCGCTGAGGGAAAAAAGAGATGGCATGCCACATTCACACCAGTTTCTGGGAATTGCAGGTGGGTTGAGTTCTGCTTGTGAGATTCCCAATGGCATCTGGGAAGATGCTGAACTGATCCAACAGGACTTTTCTCAAGTTCTTATGTTCACTGCCAGCGCATTCACTCCTTTGCGGCTAAAACACTTGCCTTTGAAAAGGGAAGCATTCTTTCCCCCCGGAATTGGCCAGTTAGTTGCTGCTCACAAGCACAACTTCTAATGATGATGGCCGCCCTGCATCATTTATCACCAGCACCTTAATATTGGAGCTATGCCCTAATCCCTTCAAACATAGACACTCCATCTGGCTATATGGCATTGTCTCTAATGAGTCCAGTTTGCTGTGATATTTTAAATAGGTGTATACCTCTAGTGAGCGGCTTTTTGTAATACAAGTCGGGCCTGCAACACAATGTTGCAGCATAGAGTGCTCCCTCTTCAGGATTCCCTCCCCTCTCTGATATTCTTCTTTTTATATCCTAGCAGTTATTCAGCATTTCCTGGACACTGAACACTCTTGGTCCTCACTGCGTTTTCTTTTCTGGGGACCGGGGTTCTTAAGCTCCCAAGTTCTGCCAATATACTTAGGTGTTTTGGCTACATAAGCAATGACAATCACATCCTGTGCAACTGAAACAGAGGGAGGGAACGATAATAACAAAGGGTGTGTTTGTGTGTGAGTGAGTGCAGTACTACTGTTTTATTTGAAACGTACACATTTTTGCATGCCGTTTTCCCTAACCTAACACATTTTTGTATGCTATTTTCACCAATATCACCATTCTTTAATGCACACTTCCCCCTGAGATGTATACATTTTTGTAAACATTGGTTGCAGAAGTATGTCGCAAAATTAAGATAAGTGCAAGTTTTGAGGGATAGCAGTGTTTTGCTTCACATATTGTTTCGGAAAGTGTGAATTTGATCATTCCACCTGGGACTGCAAATTGAAATTAATTTCTTCTCCAACCCTGCCTGGTATAGAATGCAGTTGGACTTGTTTTGCTTCAACCTATTCCGATTTTAAAACTCCCCCAAAAGTGAGATTAAGCTTTGTTTAAAAGGCTGCATTGTGAAGTCTGAAAATCCACATTTTCCCAAATGAGCACATGTGCACACCCACAACCGCACATCAAAGGATACAAGTGATCCAGTTTCTCATGTTACACCATTTTGCCACTAGGTGACAGTGTTAACACACAGTGCCATTCCTCCTCTTTTTGGGCTCCCCAAAAATCTCTCTGCTAAGAATTATTTGCGGTTGTCTTGTCTGCTTCTCCTCCTCATAGTGCTGCTGCTTGTTGGTAATTACTAAACGTAAGCCAAGGCAAAACATGTATCCTCTGCAAGCGCTCTTGTCCTATAATGTGTTGTCAGCAGTCACATGCTTCGGCAAATCCAGTGTGAGAAATGGGAACCTGCGGACCTGTATGCGCATGATGAGAAATGGGTGCACGTCAGAGGCAAAACGCATCTGTTCTACGGTCAGGGATTTAATTTTGAAAGCAGCACCAGAGAGCCTTTCTGAGATAAAGGGCTATATTCCCTTCTGGGTCACATGCTGAGGGTGGGTGGAGCCAGAGGAAAAAGTGGGTGGAGCAATGAGCGTGGGTTTTACAGTCAGCTGCTTTCTATGTATGCTCACACAACCCTTCTCCACCCAGACAAGCAGGAGGCACTATCAGAGTTCAAGGACACAGGCTAGGCCAAACGGGAAGGACAAGCGGAGCTAGTGAGTGGTGAGGTCTTGAGGAGAAGGGGTGTGGCTTGTGAAGAGTCCAGAGGGCCAGATAGACCTCAGGGGCCACATTTGGTCTCTTGTCCTGAGCTTCGCCACCTCTATTCTGAAGAACAGGAGCTAGGAAACAAGGAAGCTGCCTGATACTGTGTCAGATCATGTGCCATCTAGCTCAGAACGACCAATGGCTCTCCAGTATTTCATAGAATCATAGAATCATAGAGTTGGAAGAGACCACAAGGGCCATCGAGTCCAACCCCCTGCCAAGCAGGAAACTAATTTCAGACAGGAGCATTATCTGGAGTTGCCAGTGATTCAACTTGGGACAGAAAACCTGACAGCAGCCTTAAGCCTTAAAGAAAAACAGAAGATGCGTTAGCTTCAATGTCAGTCCTAAGCCAGGATGGACATTTGATTCCGTGTCTTTGTTGTTGTTCTTTTCTCACAGGATGTCTCTGCAAGATTTTAAAACCCATTTTGTGGGCCTGATGATCTGTAAACTGACTCCTGATCTCCTGAGTAAGGAATTAGGGAAGAAGTGGACGTGCTCGACGCAGGTCGGCAAATGGGTCAAAGGAAGCACAGCGGGGGGCAGGATGAAGGCGCACAACGGTGAGGTGCCCCTTGGGGAACGTTACTTTTGAAAATAATTTGCTGGCATAATGAGCTAAGCACCTGCTCTTCTGAGCTAGAGGCTCACATGTTTGCATCTCTCACCTCCAGCTGCATTTTGGAGGAATCCCCAGTACTTGCTGAGAGTTCTGCAAGGCAACGGGAGCAAAACGTCCCGTTACTCCTGCAGCGTGTTGGTGTCTCTGATCCAAAAGCGCAACGACCATCACCGGAATCGGATGCCTCATCTCCACATAGGCCTCTCCGTCTATAAGGTTGGTGGAATCTTGTTGCTTTCCTGCTGAAACTGTTGGGTTAAATTGTTCTAAGCTGGGGCAGCCAATGTGTGGTGCCCTCTAGATGTCATTGGACTCCATCTCCCATCACCCCCAGAAAGCACGGCTGACGGTCAGGGAATGATGGGAGTTGTAGTGTAGCAAAATCTGGAGGGCACGGCATTGACTACACCTACCCTAAGCTGTTTCTCCAAAGCCCCTTGCAAGAAAATAAGAAGTTTCTTCCTAGCGGGTACAGATTTCTTTTGCTTAATGCGAACAGAGAGGGACCCTGACCTACCAAGGGAGGCTGTGAATCAGAAGTAGAAAACAGGGAAAAGAACTGGGCTAGTCAACATCCCATGTAGGCGCAAATGATGCCCTCCATCCTAGTTCTGAACTAGGCTCACTTCTGCTTCAAGACTCCCCTGTGAGGAACCTGTGGCCCTACACATGGTATTGGACTATTACAGGTTCCATCACTCCTGACTGTTGGCCAAGCTGACTGGGTCTGATGGAATTTGGAGACCAAGCACATCTGGAGGACCACAGGTTCTCCACTCCTCTACCTTCAATAGATAGATGTCTAGAACAGCCTTACTCAACCTTGGGTCCCCAGATGTTGTTGGACTACCACTCCCATCATCCCTAGCTAATCAGGGATGATGGGCATTGTAGTCCACCAACATCTGGGGAACCAATGCTGAGAAAGGCTGGTCTAGGAATATCATCAAGTGTAGCTGCTGAAGCAAGTCAGGATTTCTGCCCCCCACTCCCCTAGGGCTTTTGACATTGTCTCCACCACCACCACCACCACCTCTGAACCCCACCAGGAGTCAGAGTTCATCCTGTGGCTGTTCTGGACTTCAGCAACCTTACCTCCCCAAGGTGCCTAGTATATGGGATAAGTTTTAAAATAGGGAGTTCAGTGCTTTAGTGTCTGGTGGCCCTTTTGACTGATTCAACCAACTGTAACTTTCAGTTGTAAATTTTACTTGGAATTCTCTGGCTGATACATATTCTTCTTTCTTTTTTCCTAGGTGGGCCAGGAGGTACGTATATAGTCCCATTTTGGCTGTGTATTCTTGCATATGCTTCCTTCCTGCACTTTTCCCTGAGACAGAGTAGGTAAAAACAGATGCAACTTCTGTGTGCTTACCATAGCTGAAATTCTGATCTGAGTGCAATCTCAGTTGGGTTGGATTTAAAATCTTTTAAGGTGGAAACGATTAGATATTTGAAATGGTGTTTGTGCCCAAATACTGAAATGTGTTGTTTGCAAGTAGCTGCATCTTCCTCTCTCTCTCTACACATGTTGAGACACATGCACCCATTGCTAGGAATCATATGTGTGCAGAGAGCCTTTGCATTCAGGTCCTGCTTGGAAGCTTCCCAGGGTCATCTGGCTTTCCACTGGCTGGATTAAATGGCTCTTTGGCTTGAACGAGCAGGGCTCTTCTTTGTCTGTTCTTATGGGGTGCTATGGGCCTTGCATTGACTTTGTCAAGCTGCACAAAGTGTGCAGCCCTGATAAATTTCACATTTTGGTGCCTTTGCGCCTTCCACCCTGGCTGGAGGTTCATGTTCAGCCATGCCAGCTTACAAGCATGGGAATCGGATTTGCACCACGATCCTAACCGTCTCTGCTGGGAAGTTACAACTGCCGAAATCCTGTGTTCAGGGTATTGGAAAATCCCAAAACCTTGATGCTTTGTATTCTGCAGAACTTGGAATTTCTGTTCGTATGTGAGTGTTTGGACATGGCTTTCCAAACTCCGTTCAAAGCTAGTGTGTCCCGTTTTCTTTTCCACCTATTTTAGAGAAGCTTCTTAAGGCATTAGAAGAAAAAAAAGATTGTTAATGCCGTCGCGACTCAATGCATTTCAAGATAATGCATTTTTATGGCTTAATTAAGCATTAATGGTGGTGTGTTCCTGAGCTATGCCCAGAAGCAGTAGACAGGGCTGAGTGAGAAATGGTTTTATTATATTTCCTTTTTAAGCCCCACAAAGTATAAATCCCTAGGGGAATTGGCCCACTTTTTTTTTTAGCTCATTCTTTGGCATTATTTGCAGATGCCACTAAATCGATGCTATCATTTCTTTTTGTCCATTGCATACAGTTAAATGATGTTCCCAAGTGCCTTCGTCTCAGATATTTTTGTTACACCGCCATCAAATTCAAGTAGATGTTATGTCAGGGAAAGAGCTGCCTATGAAGGCGTTTTTACCAGGACATAAAACCAAGGATTGGCAACACACTGGCTATATGATGCCGTGCACTTGAGCCATGTGATGTGCATGGAAGATGGGAACAAAGCAGTGGCATGATTAATCTGCATGGGGACTAGAGATGGGTTGATGCTGGTATATCCTTTGCTACCTTGGCCTGGGTCCATTTGTATCAAAGTATCAGCTGAGACGCTTCCTCTGATTTTAGCAATGTCAGGACAATAGGACCAGGTCATCAGAGAAACTGTGAATCTGGCCTACGCCAGGGGAAGCTAGCATAGTGTCCTCCTGATGTTTTTGAATTCCAAACTCCCCCATCAGCCCTAGCCAGCATGGCCAATGGTCATGGATGTTGGGAGTTGTAGTCCAACCGTAGCCAGAGGACGCCATGTTAGCTACCTCTGGCCAGCATGGCCAATGGTCATGGATGTTGGGAGTTGTAGTCCAACCGTAGCCAGAGGACGCCATAATAATAATAATAATAATAATAATAATAATAATAATAATAATAATTTATTATTTATACCCCGCCCATCTGGCTGGGGTTCCCCAGCCACTCTGGGTGGCTTCCAAAAGAATATTAAAATACTATAATACATCAAACATTAAAAGCTTCCCGAAACATGTTAGCTACCTCTGGCCAAAGCTTTTGCCCAGGCCCAGATGGCCCAAACCATGTTGGGTGGGAAAATCCTGCATTGCAGGGCTTGGACAAGATGACTCTCGTGGTCACTTCCAACTCTACAGTTCTATGATTCTATGATTTCATGACCCACATATTTGGCTCTGTATGGTCTCAGATATGCTGTGGTTTGAAAGCCCAGCCTGTCTACCTACTGTCATGCTGTGAAACCAGTCTGGCTTCTACCCAAAGGTGCCAGAGGCTCAGGATCAACAGACTGGCTGAGCCTACTTGAATGCAGCAGCAAAGCCAAAGTTGTTTGTCTCTTGTCTGGAGGTTTGGACCAATTGGGAGATAACACTTTTACATCCAGGCTCATTGAAGATCAGAGCTGGAGTCTGCTTGGAAGTAAATTCCAGACTTGTATTGAGCACCAAGATTAATATAGTGAAGTACAAAACCAAGAGCAGTTTTAACATTGGAAATACAATGAATCACTGCATTGACTGAGGCATAAAAGCCTTGCATTTAATATATGATGCATTCAAAGGGGCAACCCCACCCTCTTAGGAGATGACAGATTGCTGCATTAGCAGGAGAGAAATACAACCAAAGAGAGAGCAAAAGTCTTTTTGCAACTGCTCTTGTGGGCAGCAAAGTTCGCCAGAGAGCAAAATGTCAGAGCCATTTTGAGGAATGGCCAAATCAGGAAGGCACCAGAGTTCTTAGCCAATGCAGTTATTGACCGTCTCCATGTCCGGCATTCTCTCATTCAGTTGCTAGTAATGGGAGATGCCTATTAACAGTGCAATTTTGCCTTCATCATCATGTCATAATGGGATGATGGGGTTGTCAAAAAGAGACCACGGTTGTAATTCTATTCTAAGCCTACTTGCGGAGAAGTAAGCCCCACTGAAATCAATGGGGCTATTTTTCTGAGCAGAATTGGTTGCTTGCATTCTTGGGTTTTAGGACAACATGCACAAGGGGTATGCACTGATTTAGGAAATATTTGGACCACTCTGATGATTCTGTGTTGCCTGGGTATTATTTTTCTAATAAAGGCATTCTGTAGAATTATCATTGGTTCCCCACTTTTTCCAGTCTATGTGCAGGATGTGTGCCCAATAATTTATTTTAGTATAGATTTTAATGGCCTTTGTATGCCACCTCATAATGCAAAGAGCAGCTTACAAGAAAAGTAAAAACTATTTTAGTACCTTGAAATGTGAAATCAAATGCTACATAAATATAACAAAGGAGGCTCACAAAATTGAATGTAGATTGAAAAATGGAGAGACCCTATTTAAAAGGCCTGGAGGAACAGAATAGTCTCTGCCTGGCGTTGAAAAGACCACAAGGATGGCACCAAGAGAGCCCCCCAGGGAAGGGTATTTCATAACCAGGGTGCCACAACTGAAAAGGCCCTCTTCCTGGCAACCACCTGCTTCACTTTATTGGTGGGCACACCCAGAGCAGGGCATGTGAAGTGGGTCTTAAGGAACATGGAACAGGAAGTAGCTTCACAGGATCTGAGTGCTGGGAGGAAAAAAGTATTTGTTGTTGTTATCATGTTTCGGGCAAAATATTAGCATGTAATTTAGACAAATTCAAGCGCCCATTGTTTTCAGGGTTGCCTCTGCACTTTCATTTACTTCTAAGTAACATGGATGTGGTTTCTGATGACACATTTAGCATCACATCCATTTTGTGCCTTCGAAAATGGATGCTACCCCACCCTACTTTTCATATAAATATTAGCTCGTTCCTCTCCATGGAACTCTTTACATGACTTAAAAAAATAATAATCCCCAAACAGTGTAAGCTTTTTGTAAGTTTCTCTCTCTCTCTTTCTTCTCAGTACCATGACCTTAATAGAAAACTGCCAGCTGCCTTCTTTGTCTGGAACACGCCCCTGAATAGGGTAGTCTTTGTAAATGACCGTGAAGTGACTCAGGATTTCCGGCTCCCACCAGGGGCCTATGTCATTGTCCCAGCCACTGCAGAACCCAACCAGGAATCAAACTTCATCCTGCGGGTCTTCTCCAGGAAGCACAGCCTTCAGTAAGTCCTCCGGTCTTGCTTTGCTACAATCATTAAGGGGCAGGGAGTGTGTAATTTTGCCAGAGGGAAAGGCTGGTGGTGGGTGCTCCCTGGTGGGAGATATGTAGTTTGCCCTACCTTTTCATGGCCATTGGTCAGGGATGATGGGAATCGTAGTCGAGCAACTCCCTGTGGAGGACCGCAGGCTTCTGAATCCTGGTCTATACCACTGTGAACTGTGACGACGACGACAACAACAACAACAATTTAATGCTGTATTGTTTTTAAATCGATTGGGAGCTGCTCAGAGTGGTTGGGGAAGCTCAGCCAGATGGGTGGGGTATTATTATTATTATTATTATTATTATTATTATTATTATTATTACAACAATGTCATAGTAATAGTTGGTCCCTATTTGTGGAATGCTCTCCCCAGGGAGGCTTGCTTGGCACCTTCATTATACACCTTTAGGCGCCAGGCAAAAAACATTCCTCTTCAACCAGGCCTTTGGCTGATGGACCTCCAATGTTGTGGAAGGCGGGTTCTAGGTTTGTTTTTGTTCCTATTTTTATTAGGAAAAATATGCATTTTGTGTTTTTTTATATTGTTATTTTATGTTGTGAACTGCCCTGAGATCTACGAATAAGGGACGGTATAAAAATTTAATTAATTAATTAATAATAAAAATAAAAATCCATTATTAATCATTGTTCATTCTTTTATGAATTAGTTACCCACTCTTCATTGCAAGGTCCCAGAGTACATACATATTAAATAACATGAAAGCAGAACTTAAAATCATAATTAAGCGACACAAAGATTACTACAGTGCAGAAATGTGGTGTGGGAGTGGAGGCAGTGGGCACATAGCTTAATCTAAAATGACTCATTTGCTCTAAGAAAATCCCATGGCATCTTGTCTTACTGGCAAAAAGAGTTCAAGACTATTGCCAGGGCTTTCATTCCCAGCCACCAGTTGTCTGGCGACACCAGTTGCAATGGACCATCAATGAAGCTCAGAGACCTCTGTGTGCTACATTCTTCAACTTTGGGTCCCTAGAGGTTGTTGGATTACAACTCCCATCATCCCCTTGCTAAGCTGGCTGGACATGATGGGAGTTGTAGTCCAGCAGCAGCTAAGAGCTCAAGGCTGCAGAACAGCTACAGGCCTGTCAACTCTGTAAAAGCAGATGGCTTCACAGTTGTACCAACACTGGCTGAAGCAGCAATGTTTGTGGGGAGAGCTTGATCCAGAAGAAGCATTGTATGAGACAAAAGAAACATTTCTGCCTTCCCTCCCCCTCTCACCTTGTTGCATTATCTACACCTCTCACTGTACTTGTTAAAATTTGATTTCAGTGAATTGGGTGGTGATTCCAGCTGTGTCCTTTCAAAGGTGAGTTGAAGAACTGCTACACCGCTTGACTTGCTTCTCTCCTCTATTCCTCTGTGCTGACCTGGGATCCTCAGCAGAGCTTCCAGGGTGGGGGAACCAATCAGTTGAGTACGGTGGGCTAAGCTTGCAAATGGACTTTTATTGCTGGCCAGCTTCACTTTGAGGCCTGAATGGCAGGATGTAAATCTGGAAATATATAGGCGATCCCTGCTGTGTGCTTTTAAAAGGGGAGAAGAGGTGTAACTCACTTTGTTTTTTAATGTTCTAACAGCACCACAAGAGTATGTTGATGTCGTAACTTATGGGAAGTGAATACACTCCCTTTGAATGAACCCTAGCAGCTGGCATTTATCATACCAAGAGAAAAGACATAAGCCAAGTGGATGCTCATTCTCACGGCATCTTGGGAACGGCAGTTACTGAGTGGGGGTTCTGACCTCAAAAGCCAAACTCAAGAGTCTTGTGGCTGCAAGTGTCTGTCCTTTCCCGCGTAAACTCTTGCAAATTGGCATGCAGAATTGGACTGCAGAAAGTCAATTTTTCTAGGATAAGTTTGACTGTCAGCTGTTCTCTTGCCACTAAACCTCTATTGGTCTAGTGGCCTGCTG
Source organism: Podarcis vaucheri (assembly GCF_965113315.1). Taxonomy (NCBI): domain Eukaryota; kingdom Metazoa; phylum Chordata; class Lepidosauria; order Squamata; family Lacertidae; genus Podarcis; species Podarcis vaucheri. The sequence continues at coordinate 34,187,417 of NC_138761.1, forward strand.
ATCCACTGCAATCCATTACCTAGATCTTGAGCTACCGCCTTTCTATCCTGCTTCTGTTCTGATTTGTTGTTGTTGTTGTCTGCAGGAAATAATTGATGAACATGAAGATTGGGAAGATTTCTTCACTAAGTACTTTGATCAAGTAAGTCTACCTATAGGGTCCGCCAGAGGAAATAACCAAACTGCCCTGTTCGTGTTAGTTTCCGTTAAAAAAATTGTAGGGGGGGAGGAGGGAGGGAGGGAGGGAGAAACCTACATTCTGGAAAGCATGCTGATGAAAGCCCATCAGACAGTGCCTATAGAACAATCCCGCCACTATGGTTTGACTTGATTTGTATATATTTTCAAACATATATCAGCTCATCACCACTTGAAGGAAGGAAGGAAATTGAGACAAAATAATAAAGCCAGTTGCAAGGTTCACATGCAGGTAGAGATTCCCACGATAAGCTTTTAAGTATGAACATCCCTCTCTGATGACCATAGGCACTGCTGATATCTTATGAAAATGTCTTGACTTTCACAGATGATCTGTGACTGCAGCTTCAAAACTCAGTTTTCTATGTGATACCTCTATTAAAAATTATGGTCTTTTGAATGCGTAGAACTTGAAATATGCAAAGCTTGGGTTTTTCTATAATATCTTGTCTCTCTTGCTTTAGTATCCTGAGATTAATGCAATGCAGCTGCTGAGGATTTTGAACAATGTGGCTTGGACGAGTAAGTATGATCTGGACTGCGGAATGCAGCATCACGTATGTACACGGACCCAAGTGCAGAATGGCAGTGAGGGTTTTCATTATGTAGCTCAGTCTCCACAAGTGTTGGGTACATTTCTCATTAGGCTCTGCAGATGGTATCGTGTCAACCTCTATTAATCGTGTTTAAATGATAACATTTTCATACTCTTAATTATAGCAACTCTACCACTTTTACTTTCTGGGGCTCAGTTGCTTGGGAATAAAAGTCAAAGAAGTCTTTGCTCTCATGTTCTGCTGGTGTGCTTCAGTAATAATAATAATAATTTATTATTTCTACCCCGCCCATCTGGCTGGGTTTCCCCAGCCACTCTGGGTGGCTCCCAACAGAATATTAAAAACACAATAAAACATCAAACATTTTAAACTTCCCTAAACAGGGCAGCTTTCAGATGTCTTCTAAAAGTCAGATAGTTGTTTATTTCCTTGACATCTGATGGGAGGGCGTTCCACAGGGCGAGTGCCACTACTGAAAAGGCCCTCTACCTCGCTCCCTGTAGCTTCACTTCTCGTGGTGAGGGAACAGCCAGAAGGCCCTCGGAGCTGGGCCTCAGTGTCCAGGTTGAATGATGGGGCTGGAGACACTCCTTCAGGTATACTGGGCCAAGGCCATTTAGGGCTTTAAAGGTCAGCACCAACACTTGTAGTAATCTGGTGGGCCACCGAAACCCAAGATGTAGCAATGGCTGTCAATGTGGAAGAAGAGTGCTGTGGTGCTCAGGTCCTGTCTGTGGGCTTCTCACAGGAAAGTGGTTACCCTCTGTGAGATCAAGATGTTGGATCGTTGCATCGGCGATGTGATCCATCAGGAGCCTAGGACCAGGGGCAGGCTTTTAGGGTTGTGCCCTTAGGTGTACTCCTAAGGGAATTTCCAGAAACAGAATATCACATCTGGCTGAGGATGCAGCAGTGACTGGGGGGGGGGGGGAGGAGAAGATGCAACAGAGAAAGTGACTTTCTCCAAGCTAGACCTCACAGAAGAGATGGTGTTGCAGGGCTGGAAGCCGGATGCTAGTAGCTAGAAGAGAGTGAAACAGACATCAAGAACGCAGCAGTATGAGGGAGTTGGAGGGGCATCGCCACCCTCCTGCTGGTGGTGATATGGTTGCTGGGGCGGGCATGGGGCAAGGCACTGGTGAGGTTGTGGTTTTACCCTGCCAATCCCAATGGACACCAGCCTCCACTTGTTAGAATTATTGTAGTTCCCTTACGGTTGTATCAAAGAACTTTGAAAGCAGGCATATCCTTAGGCAGTGACTTATCATCCTCTCCATTAAGTATGAGTCAGGGTACTGATCATCAGAGCCCTTCATGACACACCCCTGTGACTTTGGTCTTGAGCCTGGGGCACAGCTTGAATTCCCAAGCTGTGAGAGCAGAGAACTATCTTCAGGTGCCACAAATTCTCCATTAACAGAGCTATCCTTCCTTACTATTTAGCCTTTCCTCTTTGATGTCTTCTTGTGTCATAATTCCTCTGGCATTCCTCTTCTCTCATGTTCCCTATGGCAATTTCTCCTTCCATAATCAATTCTTTCTTTTTATTTTACTTATTTATAAGATTCCTTTCCTGCTCTCCATCAAATATGATCTTAGGGTGGGCAGCAAGTTCAAATATAATGAAAATAGAACCACAAAATGCAATTGAAACAAAAACAAACAGGCATAGTTCCAGGAAAAAACAAAACTTAGCTGCATTATTTTTGTTGAATGCATTTCCAAACTTTGTATATACTAGGCATTGTTAGTTGTTACCATTTCTTTTCACTATTCCCATCTCTGCCCAGCTCCTTTCCTCACCCAGTCCTGTTTTCCTGCCATGGGAAGCCTTCTTGACTGACTCCCTCTCAGTTCAAGATAGTGCAAACAAACCAACAAACTGGCCCCTCCTGCCATATTTTATTTAGGAAGGCTTTTGGTTCTGTAGCATATTTAGATTTCTTTATTGTTCACTCTTTCCTGTGAATGTTTGTGCCATTCATATTTTATTAAGTGTACCCTAAGAACATGGGGCAGACGAATCCTAGGGTGGACTGCCAAGGTGTGGAGGGGCACATCCTGCTGCACATCCTTGCTGCTGCAACATCGTGTTTGGGGGACCCCCTGCTGGCTGTTGCCGGTGGGAACACCCCTGCCAAGAGTGTTTCCTCCGTAATAGTGGGGCCTCCGTAACAGTGGAACCCTCTGTTGGTTGAGGTTAGCAAGTAGAGATGTCTGCTGGATCCTAACCCCCACCAACAGCATGAATAGAGGTTGGTGACTGCAGACTTAGGTTAAGAAAAGGTAAAGGACGCCTGACAGTTAAGTCCAGTTGTGAACGACTCTGGGGTTGCGGCGCTCATCTCACTTTATTGGCTGAGGGAGCCGGCATACAGCTTCCAGATCATGTGGCCAGCATGACTAAGCCGCTTCTGGCGAAACTAGAGCAGCTCATGGAAACACCGTTTACCTTCCCATCAGAGCGGTACCTATTTATCTACTTGCACTTGACGTGCTTTCGAACTGCTAGGTTGGCAGGAGCTGGGACTGAGCAATGAGAGCTCCCCCCGTTGTGGGGATTCGAACCACCGACCTTCCATTCGGCAAGCCCTAGGCTCAGTGGTTTAGACCACAGTGCCACCCGCATCCCTTAGACTTAGGTTAGCATCTCATAAAAATAATGAGCACCGTGAATAGCTTAAGGGTAGCCTGATTCCTTATATCCCTAGCCAATCACTGAGCTCTTGGGGGGAGTCTTTGTTGATGGTCCCCTTATGGCTAAGATGCACTTCTCATATCTGCTAGAAATGGTGCATTCAGTGTTGCAGGACCAAACCGGCAGAACTCCACCCCAACTGAGATTAGACTGGCACCCTCCTTGCTGAACATCAGGTGCCTGGCAAATACTTTTTTCTTCCACCAGGCATTTTGTGTTTGATTCCATGATGAATTTTTGTATTACTTATTCTCTACATGGTTTATTGTGATGTACCCTGCTTAGAAATGCTAACTATTAAGCACTATGTAAATGCCTCTCAATAAGTGAATGGCAGATATGGGTTCCAAGAAAGCCCAGTCCTATTTTTCCTGTGGGCTGCTCTACCTCCAGATACTCACAGCTTACAGACTGAGCGTAGCCAATAAATAAGGTAGACGATTCCTAATTTATAAATGGATAAGATCTGAAACTGTTGACGCTAATGAGATAAAAGCTCTTGTGGCACAGGTTCAGAGTAAACAGAAAGCAAAACAGAACCTTTGTCTCTATTCAGGGTATTGGCTTCTTTTAGGACTGAGGGTGAGATGGCTATTTTATCTGTGCTTGAGTATCTTTCCAAAGTAACCCATCAGGCACCAGGAAATCTATAAGGAAACTAACCAGGCTGTGCTGCTCATCTTTTATTCTTCATAGGCAATCAATTTTAAGGCTTTCATTTCCAAACTTTACAGTGCATGATTCATATTTAATAAACAGGGCTATAATGAGATTAAAACATTGTCGGTTTCTGTAGAGAAGGGATCGGTGAGTTATGAGCCTGTTGCCTGCTCCATGGAAGTCTGCAGGCAATCTATAATCATGATTTGCAACAAGATTAGACTCCCTTTCTGTTCCATTTCTTGTCATTCGCTTATCGCTAACCGAGGCTTGGCTCTGTGTTTTTAACTCAGTCTCCTAAGACAGGCAGAGGACACAAAACCTGTCAGATTTATCCCTGGTCGTCGTCTATTGCTGCTAGTCGAGCTACACAAGGGACAAATCAAGCAGAAAAAGGCAAAGACAGACTTCTCCCAAGGTCAATCAGACACAGCCGCCTGTGCACATTTCCTTGGGATTGCATGTCATTGAAACTGGCGGACTTGAGCCGTGCCCAAATACAAAGGCATAGGCTGGTTTCTGTTCTTGCTGACATCTACTGTAACAGTCTGTACCAGAACCTTTGTGTCTATCTCTTCTGTTGAAGGCAGTTGCATGTGAGCATGCTGGTGATGCACTCTGTTCCAAAGAGGGCTACCATTACCCCTTGGGACCCGGATATTATTTTCCTGCTTGTGGATTTGCTTTGTCTCCCTATTTTCATTCAAAATAAAAAAATTCCTTCCAGTAGCACCTTAAAGACCAACTAAGTTAGTTCTTGGTATGAGCTTTCGTGTGCATGCACACTTCTTCAGATACACGAAATACATGCACACGAAAGCTCATACCAAGAACTAACTTAGTTGGTCTTTAAGGTGCTACTGGAAGGAATTTTTTTATTTTGACTATGGCAGACCAACACGGCTACCTACCTGTAACTATTTTCATTCAATTATACTTTTTTCCCTCTTTCCAGAGCTTCAGAACCATGGCCTGAGATTTAGCCTGGATGCCTGCCGGGGTATATTGGCCCTCTTAGATGTATCCTGCCTTCTTGGTTTATTTTATTTTATTTTTTTCCAGTGTATATCTTTATTGATTTAAAATAAATATATTTATGGGAAAACAGACAAAGAAACAAACAGACAGACATACAGTCAAACAAACAAGCAATAGAAAATCAGACAACAACCACAATATTTGAAACAACAAAATTAATATAACTAACATCCTTTATACTCTGGATACTGGAAGCAATTATAAAACTTATAAAGAAAAGAACTAAAAATGACTTCCAATTAATCTCACTGTACTTTATCAATTACTTATCAATTATTTACTTTATCAATTACTTATTTCTTATATAGTTTCTTTTACCCTCCCTACGACCTTATATTGAATTGTAGGGAAGTAGAGAAATGGTAAGGAGAAAGGCAGTGTGTGCAGGCAGAGTCCATAGGACTTTCTGGGAGATCTCCCATCCAGGTGCTGAGCAAACTCAGACCAGCATAGTGTCAGTGAGATTGCTGGATAGGGGAGTGACTGTCCCCTTGCTCCTGAGCAGTAGTGTCTGAGTTTTTGACATTTGTTTTACTCTTCCCACCTTGTCCCTGTTTATTAGAATGTAGGCCTGCAGGTAGGGTGTCTTGTTTTAATTTCATGTAAGCTGCTCTGGGAGCCTTTTTGGCTGAACAGCAAGGTACGAATGCTATAAAATGAATGAATGAATGAATGAATGGTGGATGGTGAGTTGTTATAGTCTGGGTGGTTTTGCTCACCTGGCTTCCTCACACCATTGCCTGCTATTGCCCCTAAGTCTCATTCCCATTTCCTCCTATTGAACATCCTATTGAACATTCCCATTTCCTCCTATTAAAGCTACAGACCTTGGAAAGATTGGTAGCCTAGGAATGGGGTAAGGAGAGAAGGCAAGACTCCTTCTGAGATCTCCAAAGTATGCCAGGCAACCCGGCTGAGACCTTAGGAAGGATGTCTGGTGGAGGCCAGGATGTCTCTTTGTAACCAAGGCTGTGATCCCAATCCTGGGAGTAAACCCCATTGTACTCAACAGAACTTACTTCTGAATAGACACAGTTAGAATTGTGCTGAAAGTTGCCCTTATAAAGACTAAATCTGAGTAAACAGTGTATGTGCTTGTTTTAACTCTCATGAATACACAGTCCATAGTTTGCTTTGTGCTGCCTTTGAAGTTAATGAGAAAATGCTCATTGATTTTAGGAAAAGGAAGAGTAGCCCCTGGGGCAAGGTTCAAAGACCTCTTGAAATCAATAACATAGCTTTGACTTTGGTTGCATTAGGCGCTAGGTCACATTTTTAGTAGAAGTACAAAAATCGAGAAATTCCCCCGGTGGCTTCTCTACTTTTAATCCAAAGTCATTGACTTTGCTGCTCTCAGGTTGGTCTAATCAGAACTTTTCCAGGTTCACTCATTCTTCCCCAGCAACAAACTTCATTTGAATATTGTACACCTTGACCACACGATTCAGTTTAATAACACCGGCACCTTGAGCATTCAAGAATTCAGATGCCTATGGAAGAAGCTGCTTCAGTACCAGGTAAGAAGTGTGTGTGTGTGTGTGTGTGTGTGTGCGCGCGCGCGCCAATATGACGATTGAGTGGGTGGAGATTCTATGGATAAGAACCTCATTACTTTCTTACCATTTTTTGAAGCTCCTCTAGTACTGGAGTTGAGAGGGAGGCAACAGGGGCAATTGCCTCCTTCCTCTCCCAGTTCTACTGCTGGTGCTGGCATAGGGAGGAGGGGTGGGGAAAGGGCATGTACCACTGCACCTCTGAGGAGGCTGATCCACCCCCTCTTTAAAATACCAGGGTGGCACCAGCTGTGCTTTTTTTGGAGATCCCTGGGGTCCTATAATTGCCAGTGGTGGAAAAAAGAATTTCTGATAGGTGAGCAGGCAAGGATGCTGTGTGTCCCCCCCACCAGGCGTCTACTAGGCCACAAGCAACTAATAAAGGTTAAGCTTAACCTGGTGTCAGGTTCTTCCCAACCCAACCACTTTTTTACTGTTTTAAAAATACTGCCTAACGGGGTGTGGACAGAATTCTACCCTGGCTGCCAGAGGTTTTTGTGGCATCCAGAAAAAAGGTTTTTTTAAAAGAGCTGCTGTCAAGCAGGCAAAATTGGGGGGGGGGGGAGAGAGAGAAAAGAAAGGAAAGAACCCACTGCTAGTCACCACAGCCAGCTTAAGCGCCTTCTCCCCCTGCCCAAATCTTTCATGCAACAGTCCTGCTCACACGCCAGAAAAAAGTAACATAGAACCACCACCCCATTTGCCACCTGCAGATGGGAGTGGCAAAGATAGGAGTGCCATTTTGAAGTTCAAAGCTAGTCCAAATATTTCAACAGGAAACTAAACCCTGCAGCCTACATAAATTAAGCAAACAGGCACAATCTTTCTTGTTGTGCATAATTTAGTCTATTGTTTTGCACTGTTTTATTCTGCTTCTTCTAGTCATGGGCAGGAACAGGGCAATGTTTTGGCCTCTATCCTGCCTTGAAATTGCTCCCTCCCCATTGATGGATGGGGAGCTAAAGGTGGGCTAGGAACTTGAGCTGCATGAAACCTGAACCAGATGCTCTGTCACTGAGCTATGACCTCTCCCACCTCTCTCTCTCTCTCTCTCTGCTTGTGTGTGTGTGTGTGTGTGTGTGTGGTTCTGTTCTTAGCTTGCGTCCAGATGGGCAGAAAGGTAGCCAGACAGACACAGAGAGGCAGATATATTTCCGATGGTCCTATCAATTCTCCATCTGCAGCAAAATGGATAACTCTGTTGTTTTGCTTTTCAGGCTAGGCAGTCTGCCAGCATTGTCTGCTTCCCTCAGGTGGCCTCAGGACCTCTGCACCCTTTGCATTGAATGAAGAAAGGGGTGGCAGTGGTGCAGGTGTAGCCAGCTGAGGGGTGAATGGGTTGGTGTGCCCTGCTTACTTAGTTATCTTCCTCTTTAATTTTTTGTGACAGGCAGTTTTCCAGAAAAATGATATTCAGCAAACAGGAACCTTGGATCAAGTAGAGCTGCAGGCATCTGTGCAAGAATTAGGTGAGGAAAAAGGAAGAGTTTTGTTTTTGTAGCATTCAAGCTTGCAGAAGTCCCCCAGGCATTTGGTTGGCTTCTGTGAGCTTGTCTTGTGTTCTTTGGTCCTTATGGGATCCAGTCTGATTTTCTTCCAGAAAGACCTGCAGAGATGAGGACCCTGTGACTCTCCAAGTAGAGCTGCCATCAGCTCCAAGCCCATGTGGCCAATGGTCAAGGATGAGTTGTAGTCTAGCGACATCTAAGGGCACCACATTGGCCCTTTCCCCTGCTGTAAGATATGCTGGACATGTGCTGAAACCTCCTGTGCTGGACTGATGCTGTGATATAGATTACATAGTCTTCTTAGGTCAGTGATGGAGAACCTGTGGTCCTCCAGATCTTGTTGGGCTTGCATCTCCCAACAGCCCCAGCCAGCATCCCAATGGTGATGGAAGCTGCAGTCCAACAACATCCTCTAAAGGCAAATTTGAGCAAGAAAACATTTGAGCCAGAAACACAGTTTTCAGCATTGTCCTATCATCAGGTTATCTGTTTGGTTGCAGGTTGCTCTGAGTTGCCTAGGGCAAGATAAAGTGGCTAGCAGATTTAATAAATAATAATTATCCCTGATAAGGGCTTGGAATCCACCTCTTTCTACCAGCTTCACTCATGGGATTCCCATTTATACATAGAGTGGTGTCCTAATTAATCTGATGTTGCACTACTCAAATTTGCTATGTGTCAGTCAAATACAGTGGTAAAGGTAAAGGTAAAGGTACCCCTGCCCGAACGGGCCAGTCTTGACAGACTCTGGGGTTTGTGCGCCCATCTCACATCTATTGGCCGGGGGCCAGCGCTGTCCGAAGACACTTCCGGGTCACGTGGCCAGCGTGACAACGCTGCTCTGGCGAGCCAGAGCCGCACACGGAACGCCGTTTACCTTCCCGCTGGTAAGCGGTACCTATTTATCTACTTGCCCCCGAGGGTGCTTTCGAACTGCTAGGTGGGTAGGCGCTGGGACCGAGCAGCGGGAGCGCACCCCGCCGCGGGGATTCGAACCGCCGACCTTTCGATCGGCAAGCCCTAGGCGCTGAGGCTTTAGCCCACAGCGCCACCCGCGTCCCTTAATACAGTGGTACCTCGGGTTAAGTACTTAATTCGTTCCGGAGGTCCATTCTTAACCTGAAACTGTTCTTAACCTGAAACGCCACTTTAGCTAATGGGGCCTCCTACTGCCGCCACACCGCCGGAGCACGATTTCTGTTGACATCCTGAAACAAAGTTCTTAACCTGAGGTACTATTTCTGGGTTAGTGGAGTCTGTAACCTGAAGCGTATGTAACCTGAGGTTCCACTGTAGTTAGTATATAACCCAATGCAAGCAGCACAGATCTGTTTTGCCAGATCTCTGAATCGTCACACATTTTAGATCAGACCAGATAAACTGCACGTTCAAAGAACACAGTAGCAGATTCATTAACCTACACTGCTCAGACCTGTTTTTGGAAATGTAAGTTGTTTGTCCCACTAGATTTTTCTCGAAATGAGCTGAATTGAATCTGAGGATTAATTTCCAGCCACAAACTTTTGGCTCTTCAATAATTACGCTTGATTCAAAAATGGCTGTAAGGTAAATGGTGGCAAGGTGCGGGGAAAGCAGCTTTGTTAAATGAGATTAGTACAGTTCACAGTGACACTGGAGCTGGAGCTTAATTAACTTAATTTAGCTTGAAACTAACATATAGAAAGCACTATAAAAGTTACACTTCAAAACTGTATACGAAAAGAAATGAAATTAGAATTCATTACAATTCACTTGCTACACCGTATGACAACAATAAGCCAATCATCACCGGAAGCGTAATGCAATTAAAAATACAGCATTTTGAACTTCAAATTAACAAACGTTGTGTGATTAAATTAAGAAATGCATTATTAATTGATTTGGTGCGCTTCCGTCGCATATTCCATTGCTCTTCATGTAACAGATGCTTAAATCCCAGTGATTCTCAGCGCTTTACTTTCATGTGCTTCATGGCAGTAATTTCTTAATTGATGGCATGCAAATTTCTGTGTGGTTCTGGTGAAGGGAGGGATGCAGTGGCGTAGCGTGGGTTGTCAGCACCCGGGGCAAGGCAAGTAATTTGCGACCCCTAACCCGTGGATTTGCGCCCCCTAACCCCCAGATGTTGTGCCTGGTGCGGCCGGCCCCCCTGCACCCCCCACGCTACGCCACTGGAGGGATGGCTTCCTGAATGAAGCACAGTTGTCTTCCAGCATCATCACTGCCACCATTTCCACTGTCTTCATATGTAAGGCCAGTGTGGTTAGTGTCAGCCTCTGACCAGCAAGAACCAGGTTAAAATCCCCGCTCTGCCACAAAACTTATTGGGTGATTCTGGCCTGTCACTATATTTTAGCCTCTCCTACCCCACTGAGTTGTTTTAAGGGATTCAAGATGGAATAATATCAATGCATTAAATAATATAACTAGGACTAGCCATAATCAAGTCCAACTTTCAGTGCCTGGTTTCTGTCAAGGTGCTGTCAACGGCTCCCGGCTGGTTGCCCAGGAAAGTATAAAGACAAGGAAAAGTTTCTTACCGTAATTTTTTATTTCACTCTTTACAGAGAGGCTGTAGAATTCAGCCTCTTGGATAATGGCCTTGTCCTGAATAAATCTCCACCCCTCATCTCTCCCACTTCCTCATTCGTCATTCTCATTGTTTCTTCTACGGGTGCTGCTATGTGCCCTCTGTCTTTGGGCTCTTTGCTCTCCTACTTTTAAGGCTTGCTGGGTTCTGGGAGATGGAGGGTTGGGAACACTTTCTAATAACAATGTGTCAGCTGGGTGTTGTTCCGGCTCTCCCATGATTTCCCAGCTTTCCCCCTCATCTGCCTCTGAGCTGCTATCTCCCTCAAATGCCTGTTGTAAATCTATATTGTCTTCCTCTTCCTCCTCTGTGGAAGGGTCAGGATGGGGAGAGGCGATCTCCACCATTCCCCCTCTGCCGAGTCCCTGACAGGTTCACACCCCTCTGATTAAAAGCAGCATGGTGTTTTTGTAGCCGTAAGAATAAATGAGCAGTTTAGCCACAATAGGTGCTAAACGTCCAGCAGCTTTCTCACCAAATGTGACTTAAGTGTTCTTCACTGGGGGGACAGGTGGATAAAATTAAATATATGAAAAGCTGTCCAGAACTGTTTGCACTGTGACTGCATGTGGAAAATCTGAACAGTAAGCCTAAATGTCTTTGGGGGTTTTCTTATCTTACTAAAGGAATCTCCCTCAGCAATGAACTCTGCAAGCTGCTGGCCATGCGATATGGGAACCCTGGTCTGAACATCACCTTTGAGAGCTTTGCCTGCTTCATGCTGCGTGTGGAACTCATGATGGGTGAGGAGGCAGATGACTATTTATCTCATGCGGGACTGCAAGCAAAATTGGGTTTCAGTCGCAAGTCCTCTGTCTGTAACATAATGACTGTCTTTGGACATTAAGGAGAGAGCAACGCTGTGCATTTAAAGCACATTCAACACACTTTCAAAGCACATGACTTTCCCCAAAGAATCCTGGGATCTTTAGTTTCTTAAGGGTGCTGAGAATTGTAGCTTGGTGAAGGGGAAACCACAGTTCCCATTATTATTTGGTGGAAAACATGCACTTTAAATTTGCTTTAAATAGATGGTGTGGATCTGCCCTAAGATAAACAATAGCTTACTAGAATGAGCCCAGATGAGCTATGGGCTCTCACACACCCTCTATTCTTCTCAAGCATGGCTATAAGAAGCATTCCTTTCCTGGGAATCATCATATCAGTTTCCCTCATTTCTTCCTTTTGCAGAGGCCTTTCACAATACGAGTAAAGATGGCAAAGGAATATATCTTCAAGAGTCTGAGGTAAGGACACACACCTTTTTCCCCAGCTGTAGTACAGCGCCATCTGTTATGGAGAACAAGGTCTCCTGTTTAATATCCCAATCAATGGAGCACCTCATTGGTTGTATAACTCTCAAGTGATTGCAGTGATTGACAGGATAATGAAACCCTTGGGTCAAGAGCTCTTCCAGGAGCTTGGCTTCCTAGGTTCATCTGTGGGGCTGGAGGGTAATTTTATACAGTCCACATTATAAAGCAAACCAGATTAGTCTATAGCTCCAGAACTTCCAAGTAAACCAGAAAGCAGTTAATAAGTGGATTGCATACTTCTCTGAATTTTGCAGTGTGCTAAAATGTATCTATTACATGGAAAATGCAAAGCACAACAACAACAACCCCAAACCACCCTTCCTATTTTAGGGGGAAATTTGTACAAAATGCATATTTTAGGTACAATTTAAATGCAGATTTTTTTTGTTTATTTCTTATAAAAATCTGCAATGAATGGAACAAACTTATTTCTGAATATGTACAAAACCGTCAGAATAGAAATAAGTTGATTCATTTGATCTAGAGACAGTTACTGAATGGTTGAGCTCAGAAGGGACTACACTGACTACTCTGAACTACACCAGGCACGCCATATCTGGGAACGATAGCAAAGTCTGGGCCACAAGACCAGAGCTGCTCCTGCCACACAGGTCTTCGTGAAGTTGGCTGGGTTAATGGCAGAATTAGCATAAGAGGAGGCTTTGATGGAGTTGCCCTTCTTCCTTGCTGATGGCAGTGGTGGTTCTGCCTATCTTGGTCTTGATGGACCAATAGATAGATCTGCCCTAGGGGCGCCCACCTCCATGGACCAGGTCCTGTGAAGGAACCAATAGCAATGACTAGGTCAGGTATAACAGGAGACCATTTCATAGGCTAGCCCCTAGCGCAGTAGAGCAGGATAAAACCATTTTTAATGCATTTCTCCTTGGTATTCGCTAGTGGATGATGATGACTCTCTATTCATGAAGTAAAGCAAAGGAGAAGAGTTGAGCCAAGCTACCTGGCCCCTTCACAAGGACAGAAGTGACATCCTTTTATCTGTATATGGGGGACATTTTGAGTCCAGCTTTGTGACTCTTGTGGAATTTTGGAAGAGTTTCATTCACTGGGAGCAGCTCCACTGATGTCTCTTGGGATTGCTTGTGGGTGCAGCATGGACACAATGGCCAGAAATCATAAGGTCATGCTTCTAGCATATTGACTGAGGCTTCTTTAAAAAGCACTTCCCTAAGAAGAAGAAAAAGAAAACCTGAGTTACTGATCAAGCACCTGCGTGACAATGAAGACTATGGTGTTAAGTCATGCGTCATTTCAATTTGTTGAGGAGTATCTGCTGTTAAACCAGGATGGAACAGTTATATGGCTGCAGTGAGGAACAGTGAGCAAGTGAACAAATACGCAGTGGCCTAAAGGGCCTTGCAGCAGCTCATTTCCAAAATGCGCTTGCCTGAGTTGTAAGATTGGCTATGGAGGCACTGCTCGCCATCTCATCGTGGTAGCTCAGACAGGCAGTTACAAGAAACAGGGCCTTTTCAGTAGTGGCCCCAAAACTTTGGAATACCTGGTAGAGATCTCCCTGGGCTCTTTATAAGTGTCTTTTTAGGTATCTGTTTCAACAAGCTTTGAATATCTGATTAATCTCACGGGCTGCTACTTTTAAAATGATATGGTTACTGTTGCTAAAACACTGTTTTCGGGTTGTTGTTTTTTAAAATGAATTTTTGTTATATTTATAATTTAGCTTATTCTTGTATTTATTATTTTGTAAGCCATTTTGAGAGCTTGTAATAGAAAAGTTTGGATAAAAATGAAGAACATTTATACTGACAGTCCTTCGGATTGTCTGCAAAGGTTAGGGTTCACATGTCCTTTTAGGTCATTATGGAGTGCCTTCTCCAGGCATCCCACAATGCCTCATCCTCCCTTTGTTTCTAAGCTTGGCTTTGAACATTGGGCAGCACTCCCCAAATTACTTTCTTCTCCATTTGCATTTCCATTTGGGGCTGGAGTAAGTAGCTGGCCTACTTACTCCAGCCCCAGTACAGTGTATTTATTTATTTATTGCTATTTTTAATTACTCATTGTAAGTTTATCGGAAAGGGTAGGATAATGAAAACAGGCATGCAAGAATCTGTGCAGTCCTTTGGGATTTGGCAGAGATGGTCACAAGAACTTTAGTTTGCCCCTTTCTGTTGCTTCCTGATGAGCAAACCACTGTTATCCTATATTTTTCAGCTGAGGTCAGTGATAAAATTGCTATTCAGTTGCCACTGCCTGCACATGTTGCTTTCAGAGCAGAATCAGGGCCTAAACTTTAATATCCAAGAAAACCCATGACTATGAAAGAGGAAAAGAGGCTAAAATGCAGCTCTCAGTGGCTTCATTGGGTTTGGGATTTCACGCTGCAAAACTTTTATTATTATTATAATAAAAAATACAGTTTGTAATGTATTGCACAGGTTATGAAGGAAGCTATGAGATAGCTCAATGAGACTCTTAACATGGGTTTGAGCCCCACGTTGGACAAAAGATTCTTGCATTGCAGGGGGTGGACTAGATGACACTCGTGGTCCCTTCCAACTCTACAATTTATATGAGTCTCTGATTCTATGGAAATGGCTATAGCCAAGTACATATGTTCCATTGTGCTCCAATCATTATATGTATCTGATTTTTGTACACGCTTGTGCATTGCCTCCTTTTAACACAACTACGTGTAATTGCAGCATTATTGTGTGACTATTCATGCACCCTGAAGAATCCTCTGTTGATTATTCAATAAAGTTTTTATAACGCTAAGTAGCACTGAGATGTGTGAAAAGAGGTCTTTGTGAACTCACTGTATGCCTTAACTCATACAATGCAAACTCTGTTCTGTGGATCGCAAGGAAAGTGTTCTTGCCATGGTGCTTTCCTTGACATTTTTGAAAATTTTATATATCTAGCAGAGAAACACTTCCAGGATTCTGAAGATATGACACCTGTTTTCTGTGTGCATGGTGGGAAACAATCTATCTTGGGGGGAGGGATGCATTCATTTATATTGAGAGGTACTTCTACACCATCACACTTTTCACTGGGTGCATTAGCAGAAAGAATTACAAGGACATCACTGTGTAGCTGGAGACCTGGATGAGAAGTCTTTCATGGAGACAGAAGAACAATGTAGAAAACAGAGCATACAAAACAATGAATAGAGAAGGTAGGCCGATATGGCAATTAATAATATAAAAATCAGGAATAATTCAAGAATCTAGCCCCCAAGTTCTCAGAATACAAAAGAGTTCACCTTGTATGTATAATACAACTGGAGGCATAATAAAATGCATATGGAATTTGGAAGGCTCTTATATCCTTTTACATGAGGTCGATTTTTCGGCAACTTCAGTGATCTACAACTTTTGGATTTATTTATTTAGATGTTCTTTGCATGGCCACTATTGGTTGATAGGAATCTAGCAACATCTAGAGGGCCACAGGTCCTAAAGTACTGGTCTAGGACTTGGGAGACCAGAGTTCTATTCCCCATTCAGCTATGAAGCTCGCAGGTGACATTGGGCCAGGCATTGTCTCTCAGCTTAACCTGCCTCACAGAATGGTTGTGCGAAAATGGGGAAGAAGAAAGCCATGCACTTTATGCTCCTTGCTGGAAAGGGGGACGATCAATTAATAATAATAAAATGAATAAATTAAAAGTGGCTTTTTAGAAAACCCAGCTCTTGTCACTAGCGCTTATTCAGACAAACTTCTGGACTGGGTCCTTTCCACAAATAGCGAGGATTGGGCCTGTTACATCTACGTCCCTGAAGCTCAGCACTGACACTCCACAGGGATGTGTGCTAAGTCCATACCTGTATTCGTTGTATACATATGATTGCATTTCATCTGACCCATCTACTGCAATTATTAAGTTTGCTGATGACACCACCATAATGGGTTTAATTACAGGCAGAGACAAATCTGTGTACAGGGGGGAGGTTCAAAAGGTATCCACATGGTACTCAGAGAACAATCTGCACCTAAACATTGGCAAGACAAAGGAGATGGTGTTGGACTTTCGGAGGAAGAGAGGGGAGCTAGCCCCATTGTATATTGGGGGGGGGGGCTGTGTGCAGAGAGTCTCTTCCTTTAAATTCCTGGGAGTCCATCTTAATGAAGACCTTACTTGGAAGGTCAATACAGCCCAGGTAGTTATGAGGGCCCAACAGAGACTTCATTTCCTTAGGGTCTTGCGAAAGAACAATGTTAGACAGCAACTGATGATTTCCTTCTATCGGTCCACAATAGAAAGTGTTCTCTCATACGATGTGGTACGCTGGTTTGACAGCCATGGACAGAAAGTCCCTACAGAGGGTGGTGAAGACAGCACATGATATCATGGGCTGTCCCCTGAGTCCGCTAGATGTTATCGCAGGAGACCATCGCCTCAGAAGAGCGGGGAACATTCTCAGGGATGACTCACACCCTGGCCAGCACCTTTTTAATCTCCTGCCCTCGGGCAGGAGATACAGAAGCATGATAAGCCACACCAACAGGTTAAAGAATGAATTGATTTTAGAATGTATTTCAATTAACTGATTGTGATTTTATGTAAACTGTGTTATTTTTACTGTTGTTTCTTTTTTTAAAATATTTTATTAAGGATTTACTGTTGTTAGCCGATCTGAGCCTGGCTTTGGCGGGGTAAAGAGGGATATAAATAAAAATTATTATTATTATTATTATTAAGAACAGTTTCTACCCATGGGCTGTGATGCTGCTGAATGGAAGACAACAACATTGCAGCTGACGTTCGGGATTGGTGGTCGTACGACAGCACACAGAGTGTAACAAGGACGGAGAGATGGGGGGGGGTCATTTAATCTCACTGTAAACAAGTGGTACAGTGACAATAAAGTATTTCTATTAGAGATATCTGCCCCCGCCCTGCCAGATATGCCATGATTAGAGAAAGGCTGATTTTCCTAGCGAGTAGCTTTTTGCAGAAGGAAATGCTAGAAAATGACGGGCTCCCTCCGCTTTGGCTTCCTGCTGCGTCTCACACTGGATTGCACCTGAAAAGGAACCTTGCCAAGCTTGAAGTTCAATTTATCAGCACAGTCAAGATTGATTTGTTACACCACCAATGCTGAGGAAATGAATGTCTCCATTCTATTCCCATCCAATCCCAGCAGATCTTTGTTTTCCTCAGGTCACCTGTGTAATGTAAGACGCTGACGTTCCTCAGATAAAGCAGGGAGCGGCGGAGGAGGAGGGGGACTTCTGCAAAATACAAATTAACTGCCTGCATCCAGCAAATACATTACCAAAAATTAATGCTGGTTGGAATGTGAAGCGGAGCCCAGATACAACCTGTGCCTGGCAATGAGGCAACTGCAGCTGGGCGGGGGTGGGGTGGGGAGCAGAATATGGCAACTACTTTAAAGGGCAGTATTTGAATTAAAGCCAACATGAACATCTACATTTTGGCATTTTGTTCACAAAGGCCTTTGACCCTTGTCATCTGGTTTGTTATCACGAGTCTGTATAAATATGCTCTTAGTTCAGCTGGCTGTTTTCAAAATCAGATTTTTTTAATATTATTGGTATTGTCATTTGACTGTTGCTATGTTTTGAGATATCTAATACTGTCATTAGCTACCTATTTATTTATTTAGGTGATTTATAGACTGCATTTTTGGCAAAAACCATTGCCAAAAGGGCACGTTCAGACGTGGAGAAAATTGCATTCATTTTCCTGATTTTAATTTCAGTGCTTTTGCCACATTTTCTACTTTTACTTTCACGCTACAATACCTGTTGTGGACTTGTGGCTTTTCAACCAGTACACCATCATGTTGCGCTAAATTTACTCCCATTGGTGAGGGTGTGGTGTGATACAGCAACACACGTCATTGCACACCATGGCTACTTCCTCACCTTTTCCACACATCCAGGCCTCTCTGTTCCCACATCATTCCCCCATGAAAACAGCAGGAAAGAACTGCATGGTGGTATACAGCCCCAATTCCCATCACTTAACTCCTGCGATTTTCCAGGTTACGGACGTTGCAAATGGATTCCCCACCCCCAACCCCCAGAATCAAATAATATGGAAATGAGTGCTAAATAAGCACCATATTCCACTAGTTTTCCAGAAGTGGCTTTTACATGGTGTAAAAACTGAAATATATTGTGGAAGTTAGAAAAATGGGGAAATGCAGTAAACTGCTGTGTGAATGCAGCTAAAGTATAATAAAGTATTACAAGTCATAATCAAAATACAGTGGTACCTCAGGTTAAGAACTTAATTCGTTCCGGAGGTCTGTTCTTAACCTGAAACTGTTCTTAACCTGAAGTACCACTTTAGCTAATGGGGCCTCCTGCTGCTGCAGTGCCGCCACTGCACGATTTCTGTTCTCATCCTGAAGCAAAGTCCTTAACCTGAGGTACTATTTCTGGGTTAGCGGAGTCTGTAACCTGAAGCATTTGTAACCTGAAGCGTCTGTAACCCGAGGTACCACTGTACTTTAGGTGGGTCCACCGTTCGAAACAGCACAATTAATAAGTGAACTATATCACCCTGAACAAACAGCAGAAGGTGCAAGGTGGCAGAGCATCACTCTGAAGCCCTTGAGAGTCACTGCCAATCGATGTAGACAATACTAAGCCAGATAGACCAATGGCCTGACTCAATATAAGGCAGCTTCCTTTGTTGCTATGAGTTTGTGCCGGACATTTAAAATATCTAACCAATAAAGCATGCCAAACCTCTTGTGTGTTTTTTTTTGGGGGGGGATACTCCAGAGGGTTGGAGAACTCATTTTTCCTGTGATGTTTCTAGATGACAACAGGCAGAATCTCTTCTAAAGATCACTTCAGCTGATTTGTCCTGTTGTAGGGGACGGGGGTTGCTAGGTGTCTTGGTCCCAAGTGGTTTAGGACTTTATACATCAGCAGTAGAACCTTGAACTTGGCTTGGTAGAAATAAGGAGCCAGTGCTGATCTTTAAGAATATAAAGTAAAATAATATAAATAAATAAAAGCTAAAGGACCCCTGGATGGCTAAGTCCAGTCAAAGGTGACGATGGGGTGCTCATCTTGCTTTTTAGGCCAAGGGAGCCAGCATTTGTCCACAGACAGCTTTCTGACTAAACAGCTTCTGGTGCAACAAAACACTGTGACAGAAACCAGAGCACACAGAAAGGCCATTTACCTTCCTGTCGCAGTGGAACCTGTTTATCTACTTGCACTGGCATGCTTTCAAACTGCTAGATTGGCAGGAGCTGGGACAGAGCAACGGGAGCTCACCCCATCATGAGGATTCGAACCGCTAGCCTTCTGATCGGCAAGTCCAAGAGGCTCAGTGGTTCAGACCACAGCACCACGAGCGTTATATGACATATAAAGTTTCATATATGAATGACTAGATGGCACCACTCAGTAGTCTACCTGCAGCATCCTAATTGCAGCTTCCAAACCAAGCACAATTGCAGCCAATGCATGGGTCACAACACCTTTGAGAATATACCTGCTTTGGGGGGGGGGGCTATGTGTGGCAACATCAAATTTTAGCAGATCCCCATTTTCATCACCCACATTCAAGTTTCATTTACAAACAAACTGGATGCCATAAGGGAAAAACCAAAGGTCTGACATCTTACCTGAAGAAATTGATGTGCATTAGATTCAGGACAAACAGGACACTTCATCCCACAATACAAGCTGGACAAGAAGAGGCTGTTGAAGGCACCATCGGAGAAGTGAGGTTGTGGGGGAAGCTGGGACTTCTATGTTCATTTTGGATCCATGTATTTTAAAGTGACAGGATGGGGCCACATTTAAGAAGCAACCCAATTCCAAGGAATTTGAGAGATGTTTGGGATCATTGGTAGAATGAATTATTGTTGTTCATCCAGTGTGGAAGAATCCTTCACAGGAAGTAGCAATACACCTTAGTTCCTATTAGAGGCTCACAGCCTACGGCCAAGTCCATGTACACAGGGAGGGGGGGGGAACAGCATGAATTCTGTACCAACATACCCAAATTCTATTAGAATGAAATTCTGTCAGTATAAAGCATCATGCAGAAGTATTCTTATTTGCAAAATTTACTTGCTTCCAAAACTGAGGGAAAATCTATCCATTCATCCATCCATTTGTAGGATCCTGAAATGCAGGAAGATAGAATCCTGTGTCGGGAAGTACAGTATTCGCCATGGGAAAAGTACAGAGATCTGTCCAAGGTACTGAAGCCTCTGACCATTAATGTTTGCTCTTTCAATCCTGATCTAGACTCTGAGATGCCAAGAAACAACAGGGGTCCATCTTTTCTCAGTAGTCACAAGAATAGACACGTTAAAGAAAAAATATTATAAATTATAAAAAGCCAATTTCATAAGCAACAGTGACACGTTATGAATGTGCAGCATGAATGTGCAGCCACCATTTTATCAGCTTTTGCTAATTAGGCATTTTCTGAGTGCTCTGAGTAGGCAAGGATGCGTTTCAGGAGACCTGACACCCTTTGAACAACTTTGAAATGCTGCTCTGAGTTCAATAAAGCTATCTCGTTTAATGGGAAGGGGTGAGGGGATTAAAAAAAAAAGATGGGCAAATGATATAAGTGGTCAAGTAATTGTGCCCCAGTGGGTATTCATATGGCACTACAATTTTTCAGATTACATTTGCTGTAAAATACAGAAAAGCAAGTTACAAGGGCAACAAATATATTTAGAAGGTATGTCTCAGGGGTGCTTAACTCTTGCAAGCCTTAGGCAAATCAGAGAAGAGAAGCATTGAATACTGAAAATGAAGGAAAGTGATGGTGGGTGGGGAAAATGTGGTTGCAATCTATGGTTCCTGCAGAGGCATTCTTGGAACCCTATGACACCACAGATTTCCCTTGCCAAAGCTGAAAAGAAAGCATCTTCGTGGAGGCATCTTCATTGCAGCTGTAGAAACTTCTGCCGGCATCCATCCTCTGCCATTGATGTTGCAACAGTGCAAAGGACCAATGGGATTTAGCCTGTCCTGTTCCCCTGGGATGTGGTGGATGGGTGGAAATACATCAGCCCTGAAGCTGGCATACTTGTTTCCCCTCTTATTGGGATCAGGGGGGAAATGGTAAAATTCAAGCAAAACCAACAGAGGACCAGTACTAAAGGGAAAACATCCCCTCATTCTGTCCTGGCAGCATGAGCCCTGCAGTTTTGGATCTGGTAGTTTGTCTGTTTTCAATTTCTCCCTCCCCTTTGTTGGATTGCTCTTCTGATTTCCATTCTTGGTGACCATGCCACCCAGTTCCATATTTGGGGGTTGTATTGAAAATGATGGCAGGTGCAATGGGTTGTGTTTGTCTTACACTGCTACTATTACTTTCAACAATAGTTGAAAGATAGAGAGCATGGAATCCTACACATGTCTACTTGTGGGAAAGTCCATTTGAGTTTACTAGGGCTTACTTCTAGGTAATTGGGTATAGGATTGCACACCTAATCAAGACTAAGGATCTGGAATGCACATTGAATATTCTGTCACTGGGTTATAATCAGAAAGTACACGGAAAGAGCAACAAATAACCTATACCCACAGAAGTATTGCTATAAAAAGAATGATCTGCAGCAAAAAAGACTGTACTGTGAAGAAATTATAATTAATGACTTTCTGAGGCAATGGGAACCATTCATTACCATCTTGAGCCAATGTGTGTGTTACCAACTAGTTTTTTAATGTTCTTTATTAAGTAATTTATTACACTTCTTCTTTTTTTTAAGTGTTGATATGAAAATCTAATCATTTCATTTTTCTCTCTCTTCCATAATTGGAATAGCCTATTAGGACTGCTAATAAATCTTAAAATTAAAAGATGAGATCATTGAGATGCTGGACGCTGCATCAGACACATAAAAGATGCAACCTTCACTAAAACCCTTCTGCGATGATTTTGCAGCTCAGCTGTTAAATTCAGCCCTCAGCTTTATGAGAACCTGCTTTTAGAAACTGGCCCTTAAATCTACCCTCCCAAAATATCGAAGTCACCCACAGTAAAACAGAACAAGGCCTTCAACACCAGAGTTCCCTTTGCCTCAGTGGGGCTGTGAGGTAAGGAGGAAGATGCTTCCAGCATCTCATTAATTCTAGGACTGATAATAAGCATCTTCCCGAAAAGACCTGTTGGAAAATGAGTTCTCTTTCCTTATATGCAGTTTTTGCACTCGTTACCAAGAATTTGCTGTGGCTCTGAGTCTGAAATGTGGCAAAATTTACATGCTTGGTTTATTTTTCTTCTCACGTTGCTTGAAAAATGTAACTGCTTCATCTCTTTGAACTAGATAGCAGGTCATTAGCAAGCCTCTGGAAATTCACTGCCTGTCAGAACAGACAATACTGGGGTAGATGGGCAAAATAATCGCTTGGTATAAAGCAGTTGCTGTTAAGTATTCAGTGGTCTGTGTTTGCCTGAGCTAAGGATTCTGAGCCCCTGTGTTCTGCTTCAATACATGATATCCAATTGCAGAATATTTCAGGATTTGGGCCTCTGCCATTGGCCCTTAAACTCTGAATTATGATCCACAGCTTGGAAATTTAGACAGCCAATCACGTTGGGAGTGGCCCAGGCCTTCAGAAATGTATATAAGCAGTTGCTTTGCCCCTGTTGTCCAGTTCTGTTAGTTCAATAAAAGTTCTTGCTGTTATCACTGTGTCTTGCCTCGTGGGAACCCAGCCACACCTCAGTTCCTATGAAGGTATTCCGCAAAGGGCAATGAAGGACGGTCAGAATCATGGAATAGAAGCTGAAGGAGCTGGGTTTGTGTACCTTGGAGGAGAGAAGGTTGAGGGAAGGAGACACAGAGGATGGGTAAAGATTTGTTCCTAACAGGCTGGCCCCCATTGGATCTAACACTCTTTGGCCCACCTGTGTTATATAGCCAGTGAAGGTGGTAAAGGGGCTAGTTAAAAAAAACCAAAAACAAAAAACCAGTGCTAAGCAGGCACAGAACCAGGAAATGGCGCTTATATCCCATTAGACAAGATGGACCACTCTGTTCTACTTTGGGGAATTTAAAAAGCATCCTTTGGAAAAATTCATTGGAGATCATCTTTTGCAAGAGGGAAGCTACAATGGAAGTTGGAGAGCTGCAGCTAGCATCAGAAGCACAGAGCTTCTCCAAATGTCCATAATTAGCAATATGCAAATTGCGGAGACAATGGGCCAGTTTCCCCCCCTTTTCCTCCATCCATATACGCACAGCTTAATTAGAAAAAGGCATGCAGAGCACATTGAAGATGCGAGAGACTGTCTCTGTGCTCTTACATATGGCTCACTTCTAGGTCTTTAGACAAGTCTTAATCTGTTTTTATAAACAAATAACACAGTCATTTACATGAATAGCCCACATTTCTAATGCAAATCATCCTCCCTAGTGCATCTCTGCAGAGAATAATATTCTGTGTAATTACCACACATATTTACCAAATACATTTGCCCAGAGTAGCTCGCAGTCCATAAAAATCTATGGCTAAGCAGGCCTATTAACAGAGCTTCAGGTCCTGTGACATCGCTGGACATGCCTTGGGGATTTATATGCCCTCCAGCAGGTGCTCTCCCTGTGGAACACCCTCCCATCAAATGTCAAGGAGATAAAGAACTACACATCTGAAGGCAGCCTTGTACCAGGAAGGTGTTAATGTTTGATGTTATATTATGCTTTTATGTGTGTTAGAAGCCTCCCAGAGTGGCTGGGGCAACCCAGTCAGATGAGCAGGGTAATCATCATCATCAATATCAACATTATCATCTTAGTCTAACCTACTGCTCAAGGTTGTTGTGAAGATAAAATAGGGAGTGGGAAACCATGTATGTCACCTAGATCTCCTTAGAGGAAAGGTGTGGTATAAATCAAATAAATGAATAATCCTCCAAGACTTTAGGGAGTTGGGATGGACCTAAGCAACGACAAGATGCTCTTGTGACATCCTTGGAGATGTCAGGCACTGTCCTTCCATACCTTGTAGTTTGAGCTTCTCCTCTTCCAAATAGCAGCTCCTTTGCTCATAGGAAGGCTATTTAAAACCATTTGTAATTTGGAAATTGCTACGGGAGCTTGAAATCCTTCTAGGTCTTACCATTCCTAATTATGTTCTCATCCATATGCATCACCCACCTGCATGCTCGTTCACTGCGAAGAGATCAGAAGCCCAGCTCCGTGGAGCGGTTTCTTCTGCCGTGCTAGCTTGTAATGAAAACATGCAGGTGAAACTCACCACCTCCCCCTTCTGAACGGGATAATCTTCTTTGGCTGGAATGAACTTCGCTGATTTCTCCCAACACAATTAAGACAAATCCACCTGCTTTCTTGCTCACTCCCTGCCTGGATTGTTCCTAGCCAGAGGATTATTGCTTATTCAGTGGAAATTATTACCATGTCCTAATGGGCACGGCTAGAATCCCGATTGCCTCTTTTTACCTGTTTAGCTGGCATCTGTTGATCCGTCTGGTCTAGAGAAATCATCTGCAGGGGCTAAACAATTTGTACTATTTGGTATACGTCAGTGGAACAAGGTTTGGGGCAATAAATGCCATTTTGTTGATGGGCTTTTAATGTACCCCACTCCATAAAGCCTGATCAAATCAATCCAGTTCACAAGAGCGTATTTCCTTAATTAATAAGAAAAGTAATATTCAGAGCCGCCTCCTCCTCCTCCTTCTTGCTGAATTTTAAGGGGAAACCATTTGAAAAACTGCAAAATGCCCACAAAATCTCATTAATGCTGCCATCTTTACAGTGGAGATTCTTCCAGAAAATGATAAGTTTAATTTTCCATATTGGTTAATAAGATCATGACATTATGTTGAGCCTGAGACAGTGTATAACATTTTTGTTTCCAGCTAAGTAAAAATCTTTCTCTTAAAAAAATAATAATTCTCTTTTTAGATTAATATGTAATATTTTGTTTTAGCTTTACTAACCTTATATGCAGCTAATGGGCTGCAATCAATTACCAGCTTTTCTACAACTGCCAAGGATTGGAACTGATTAGATATTGAGAGCTCTTTAAACCCCTGGGTCTCTCTTTTCTTTTTAAACTTTATAACAGAGCAGGCTATATATATATATATATATATATATATATATATATATATATATATATATATATATATATGCAGGTTTTGGTGTCTTCGGGTGTCTTCCCGTGTAAGAGTCGGGGTGTCTGTGCGACGTTTCGACGAGGTCTCACTCGTCATCTTCAGGCTGGTGCTTTCGGCTTCTTGTACCGAAAGCACCAGCCTGAAGATGACGAGTGAGACCTCGTCGAAACGTCGCACAGACACCCCGACTCTTACACGGGAAGACACCCGAAGACACCAAAACCTGCATTCCTGTACCCGTGAAAATCTACGAAAGCATATATATATATATATATATATATGTCAATATATCTCATTTCATCAGTGGACCGGGATGTCAGAATTACCATATCCAGAGACAGTGAACTTGTGAATACCTGATGTATCATCTTCAGGTCCTGTCAATGAGGTGTGCATAACTCAAGAGTAATTTACTACTGGGGATGTGGTATCGTCAATCTGATCAAAATGCTGGGGGAGATCTTGAGATGAAGAATGACATTGAGGAATCATTCCCAGAATGAAATGTTGTAGTTATGGGTGACTTCAGCTACCCTCACATAGACTGGCTACATATGTGCTCCAATTGTGACACAAGAGGTAAAAGAGATACAATAAAGTATTCATTTACTCATTGCATACTTATGGAAGTCATTCCTAAAGACAGAGGTGCCAACCTAAATAAAATATGGGGGGGGACACAGGTAAGCCCTGCACTGCATAATCAGTCACATGACATGGTGCACACACTTCATGTTTTTTGGGGGGCAGCCGCCTCAAATATTTTATTGGGGACAGCAAAGGGACCTCAGCCCCTAGGAGTTGGCTCCTATGCCTACAGAAGGCAGTTGGCTACCAACTTGATGGCTTTAAGAGAGGATTAGACAGACCCATTGTCAGGGACCATGCTGCGGAGGGCTGCAAATTGGAAGAATGGTGGGAGCCACCCCCTCCCCCTGATCTTGATCCTGAATCTTCCCGGGAGCAGGAGGAGAGTATAGATTTGGAACAGTGGTTTGCAGAGGGGCATAGTTCAGAAGGCAGAAGCTGGGAAATACTGGATGGGGAACAGCTAGCAGAAGAAAACACTGGAAGAGAGAGAGAGTTAGCAGATTCACAGTCTCTAGACAGCATTCACCCCCCGTCTCCAAAGTCACGGAGAGCTCAGAAAGTGTTAGAACAGAAAGCGCAGAGGCTACAAGCTCAGATTACAAGACGTAGGAGTGACGTAGATTAATAGGGAAGGAGGGGGGAGTGTCCCTTAATTGGGAGCACCACCATTTCTAGGAGATGTGCTCTTTGTTCTCTTACTGTGGTTACTAAAGATTCTAACTGGTAAGGCGTTTCTTTCATTTGATCTTCTTATCTACTGCCACGGGGGGAGGAAGCCGATTCCCGGAAGCCTGACACCCATGGAGGATTTGGTTATTGAAGACTACTAGCCTTGAGGGCTATGCTCTGTCCCCATGATCAGAGGCATTCATGCTTCTGAATACCAGTTTCTGGAAACTGCAGCAGAAGAGAGTGCTCTAGTGCTTGGCTTCTGCTTGTGGGCCTCCCACAGGCAATTGGCAGACTGTTGTGAGAACAGCACGCTGATCTTGATGGGCCATTCGCCTGATCTAGTAGGCTCTTATGTTCGTATGTTAATCAGGCACAGAGTCAGTTGCCTCTCAGCCCTGCCTTTATGGACCTTCCAGAAGAACTGCTCACTGTTAGAAAAACAGAATGTTGAATGAAATTAATCTTTGGTCTGATGCAGGAGGGTAAGGGCAATGTGGTGCTAACTCCTAAGGGATGCGGGTGGCGCTGTGCTCTAAACCACTGAGCCTCTTGGGCTTGCCGAATGGAAGGTCGGTGGTTCAAATCCCTGGGACAGAGCGAGTTCCCGTTGCTCTGTCCCAGCTCCTGACAACCTAGCAGGTCAAAAGCACGCCAGTGCAAGTAGATAAATAGATACCACTGTGGCGGAGAGGTAAACGGCAGTTCCATGCACTCTGGCTTCCGTCACGGTGTTCTGTTGTGCCAGGAGTGGTTTAGTCATGCTGGCCACATGACCCGGAAAGCTGTCTGAGTGCCACAACCCCATAGTCGCCTTTGACTGGACTTAGCAGCCCAGGGGTTCTTTATCATTTTTACCTTGCTAACTCCTAACCACCCCACCAGGGATGATGGCAGCTGGAGTCAAGCAACACCCAGAAGTCAACACATTGACAGTAAAGTTCCCACCCACCCCTTATGTTATAGAGACTTTTCTATTGCCAGGATGACTTCGAGATGTGCCTTGAGATTAGCAAGGTGGCACAACAGCAAAATGTCAGCACTTGACGTATGGCTGACAAAACTTGGCGGCGGAGCCATGGGGACCCTGCAACGAAAGGTTCCGTGTGTAGATGGCATGAACGATTAGATCAAAGAAAGGAAAAACATCTTAAATCATCACGGGTGGGATGGCCTCAACAGTTCAGGAAGCCTTCAGCCCCACTTAAGCTCTTAACGGAGAGCATCAGGAAAGTTTAAATGGTTTGCAGAGGTCTCTCCACAGTAGGGGTTTTGCTACACCAAATCTTTAATTAGTAATACCTGACCTAGAAGGAATGAAACAAACAAACTTGGGGAACTATCTGAGAATTCAGTTCATTAACCCTTGAGTGCAGTTGGGTCCTTATCATTATTCGCCAGGGGAATGGCACAGCTCTCCGGTTAATGGAAGCTGTTAAATCAGCTCTTCACCAACTCTCTCCCTCCCTCTCCACCTTTTAAAAACAGTTTCAGCTGTTAATTAACCAGAGACTGTCATCTAGGAAAGTTTGCAAGAGAAAAGGGGGCCAGTGGCTTAATTAAAATAAAATTCCTTGCTGAGGAAATCTGTTCAGAATTCCCTCCTGATCGCTGTGAAGGCGAAAAGCCCACAGGAATCCTCCCGCTTCTCCCTTTGATGATTTTTAACGCTCACGAAAGATGAGCAAAAGGAACGCAGCAGCTCGAGCAGAAAGAGGAAAGTGCTTTCAAACATGCCACATTTTGAATCTCTGATTCTGCCTGTCATCCTGAGCTTCAGATGTGAGGCAGACGGGAGCCCAGTTAGCCTTACAGTGGGGCGTGTGGAGGAATGCATGAAACCAATGTCAAAATATTCTGCTTCGTGAAGGCAAGACTTCGTGGTGTATTTTTAGAATCATAATCTTTCTCTGTTAGAAGCCTCATCTAAAGGAGTTTTGAAAAGATTTCCTGGTTGTAATGAGCAAAAGGCAAGGAGAGGAAATCTAGCCTCAGAATATCTTACATTATACGACAATATTGTGGAAGATACCTACAAAATACATCACATCATCAGGTATAGCCATCTTCAAGTTCCCTGAGGCAAAGATACAGGAATTAATCAAAAATCTAGGAGGGGGGAAATCACTTGTCAGCTTTGAACTGTGTACTTTTGTGTGTGTAAGGCTGCAGTCCTAACCTCGCTTACCTGAGAGTAAGGCCCACTGAATTCAAAAGGACTTGCTTCTGATTAGACATGATTTCAGTCACATTGTGAGTTGCCTAGGGACTGTTTGTATGAAGTGCCAAATAAGTCTAAATAATAAATTAGGTTCTGTACAGATCTGGTCAGCTCACCTCTTAAAGGATATCGTGGAGCTGGAAAAGTTTCAGAAAAGAGCAACCGAAATGATCAAGGGGCTGGGAAAACGGTCCTATGACCATTTAGTTTGTAGAAAAGGTGACTAAGAGGGGGCATGATAGAAGTGGATAAAAGGTGTGAAGAAAGCAGAGAGAGAAAACTTTGTCTCCCTCTCTCACAATACTAGAATTTAGAGACATGTTAGCAGAGTCAGGGCAGATAAAATAAGGTAATTATTTGCACAATGCACAGTCAGCTCATGGAATTTACTCTCACAAGGGGCAGTGATGGGCACAACTTGAATGGCTTTAAAAGAGGATTCTATCCTGGAAATATTAGTAGTTTTTGAGCGCCCGCACACATGGAGTCCAGCCTGCAAGGGCTCATTTAGTGGGAGGCTAAGGCTTAGCAAACCTACCAAGACATTTCTGTGAAGAAATCTGCTTCTTGGAGTGCCCTTCTCTCCTCCCAAGTTCTCGTGCAGACTGCCTATCTTCTGTGATGCTTCGAAGATCCCATGGCTTACTGTGGACAAAAACTGATGGGAGTAAAATTCAGTCCTTCACACATAGAATCTCCTGTACTCCATCTGGGAGAGTTTAATGGTGTTTTCATTACTGAGGCAGAGGGAAAAACTGGTCTCCAACTACAGGCAATTCCAGTGTTGTAGGGAAACTGCACCCCTTACTCACTGTGGCACTCATTGGTGCCACAAATCACTGGGTCTTTACCCCCTGCTGTGAAGTCAGCAGAAGTCATTCACTTTTATGGGGGAATGTAATACAACCTCTCCCATTGAACTTGGAGCTGCCAAGCCAGCCTTAGGTAATTTTGAGAATAATAATTTGAAAAAACTTGAATGTTCTCGTTCCATATAAATCCACCTTGGACTGCTTTTGTAATTTATACAGGAGGGCAGTTAGGCAAATAACTGACACTCAAAACATTTTTGGTCAAGTTTTTCTTTTTTAATCAAATCATTTTTGATAAAATTCTCAACAGATGAGCAAGTACTATTACTTGTGACAATATATTTCAATCTTTTCTGAATGAAGTATAACTCTATATAACTGTATATAAATGCTCATGATTGTATTTGTATTGATAAGTTATAAGACTGCTGTTGTTGGTTACACATTATTTGGGGATTATTTGTTTTACGTGCTGGTCAAAAGTTCTTGAATACCTTTAGCATTTATATTTATTATATTTGGTTTTCACTAGAGCTTGATTTTTTTTTAAAGGACTTTAGCGAAATTGAGTCAGGGAAGGCAGGGTGAGGGACTAATAAGAAGTCCTGCCAATGCTATAAGGGGGAAAAGAAAAACCTAGAATGAATTATTTAACAGCTCTGAAACCTTTGTGATTTATAATAAGAACCTGACATTTGGCAAGGGATTCTCTCGGGATCCATGCACTCCTTGGTGCTATTCCTATGAAAATATATAGATTTTGTCAACTAAATTTTTTCAAGGGAGCTATCCATTTTTGTCTCTGTGTGAAAAATGCCAGTGTTGGTAGAGGGAAAAGGCAAGTTCATTTGAAATCAGGGAACCCTCTGATTTCACTAAGCTTCTTTAAACACATACTCACTTTATCCTAATAATTATATTCAATATACATCAGCACTTAGGAAAGGATAGGATGGATGAGCCATTCTATTTGCTAAGCTAGCTTTGAATTGAAGGATCCAGTTTTGAATTCAAGCCAGAATGGATGGAGTCGGAATCATTTCTCAAGAGAGAGTTCTACCGAGATGGGGCAACCAACAAAAATGCCCTGTCTCTAATGTCCACCAATATGACTTCATTTATTTATTTTCAAAAACTGTGCTGGGCTATTATGAATCCTGGAGCACTTTGATTCTTTCTGGTTCTTCTCTGATATTTGCAGTAGTTTGGCACAAAGTGAAAACACCTCTCCCACTGCCAGCCCCTCACCATCTGCTAGTGTGTGTGTATTTTCTACAATGGTTCCATATCTTTTTTTTTTTTTAAAAAAATAATTTTTATTAACCGGCCAATCAAATCAAATCACATCACATAAATTCCGAATTACAAAGCCGAATTTTAAATTTTGTTGAGGGGACCCATATTTCAAGATCCGAAGGGGGATTCTGATCATCTTCTTGCTACTGCGTTAATGTCCAAATCAGTCCAAACAAAGTTCATAATTCTATCCAGTCTTATCTTGCTGTTTCCACATCACATCTTGTTCATATATTTTCTCTTTTTTCTTTATGATCTCTTCTGATAGTCTCCTTAAGCCGATAAGCACCAATAATAATCCTGTGTGAATTTTCCCGTTCTTCCAATCCTCAAATCGAGATGGTTTCCATATATCATAGATAACATCGCTCTTTCCATCATTAATTACAGAACTGTCGTTCTTAAGTCCCACTGAGGAGTTTCACCCACAATATAAAAACAGCTCTATTTCTCTATTTCTCCTCTCAGACTTAAGTCCTCCGACAGAACTTCCCAATATGGCGACGGTATTTTTAACTGCGTCATTCCAAAGCCCTTATACATTCCACGCTCTTCTTAAAACACGCTTTGGTTCAAAAGTTTATCTCCACACAGCCTTAAATCCACAGCTTAAGTCCTTAAAACGACATTTCTGACTTGTGAGGGGGGGCGGAATTCTTGTTTAATAACATAAAAGAAAGAAAGGAAAGTCCCCCCCCATCAGTCCCTTTGCCATACCGAGTCTTGGCATATCTTCTCATGATTTATACTTATTCCTCCGACTCGTCTTGTTTTATCAGAGATCTCTTCTGTTAGCAGTCTTTACTCCCCCTTCTTCCTTGAAATATGTGCATTCGCTTCATCCAAATTGTTTCTTTTGAAGTTCTTGTAGCTAGTGGCGCTGATCAGAGACGGCGTCCAGGAGTGCCGAAATCCCACAGGAGGGCATTGTGCCTAGTGCCACCATCCCCACAAATTTGGGGGTGGTATAGGGCACAGCAGGCAAGGGCAGTCCCCCCCACAATCCTGGGGGGGGGGTAGGGAGGCTATTTACTCCCATCACAGCCTCCAAATTACCTCATGTGGGTCGGAGAGATGTTATTGTCAGCCATCTTCTGATGCACCCCTAGTGGCCCCTCTACAATGGTTCCATATCAGTCCACACCAGCACCCATAACGCTTCCATCCCTGTGGCAAAAAAGGACTGGATTAGTTTGCTGCCATCAAGGGCAATTTGATGCATATTCTGTCCCCTCCCTCCCTTCCTTGAGTGTTCCAGAACTCAGCTATTTTTGCCAGGTCTTGGGACAGTCCTGGAACCCACAGAATAAAATCTTTTTTCCAACTTTAGTCATGTCGCTCAGCTGATCTTCATGGGCAGATATTTCCTTTTGTCAAATTACTTTTTACAACCTGTGCTGAGCATTACTGTGGGAGATTACTTCCGGGAAGAGAATATTGGACAGTCAGAGGTAATACGTTGCTTTGTAACATATTTTCAAATCTGTAATGGAATGTTGCACTCCTTCTATACCAGCTACATTGATACAATGCTGTTTCACATCAGAAATGGGTAGTATAGGGTAGGGTTGTGAAAATCTGTCTGGTTCGGTTTAATCTCTGTTTCTCATTTTTCCAAACTAAATCCAGCTCTTCGCATTTCGTATATCTAGCCCTCATGAAAGTTCACTGGCATTTTAGTGTTGAATTTCATTTTCAAGTGCAATTTTGCCTAATGTACATGTTTTTGTGAATCCATTTTCTTCAATACGACGAACTTTTGGGTGTTATTTTCACCAATACAGTCGCACCTTGGTTGCTGAATGGAATCCGTTCTGGAAGTCCATACGACCTCCGAAAACGTTCAGCAACCAAGGCATGGCTTCCGATTGGCTGCAGGAGCTTCCTGCAGTCAATTGGAAGCCACAGAAGTCACATCGGTCATTTGGCTTCCAAATAACATTTGCAAACTGGAACACTCACTTCTGGCTTTGTGGCATTTGGGAGCCAAAACGTTCGAGTTGCAAGGTGTTTGGGATCTAAGGGACGACTGTATATGGATTTTAATGCACGATTTCCTCCACTCCATGCATTTTTGCACATGTTACTTGGCTGAAGAACTAGATTTGCAAAAACTGGAGTCGTGGTGTGAATTTTGAAGGATGGTTGTGCTTTGGTGTGCAGGGAGGGTTGCTTTAAAGGCAAACCAAACTGAATTTCTCCACCACCCCTAGTTTAGAGACAGCAGCCTCCATTATTGCTCTTTATAGCAAATCACTGCCTCTTTTGGTTTGGCATAAGTGCTGCCCGTAATGCAGGGGCTACCCAGTATGAATGGAGCCTATTGATTCTAAAATTCCTTGTACAGTCTACACATTCCGAAAAATATAGTAAAACTTGGCTGGGATTGTACCACTTTAGAATGTAGATGGGGGGTGCTTTCCCATGTTAAGCAAATACCTGCCCAGACAACCACATGGAGAAAAACTAGGCTAAAGCATTTGTCCTTCAATATCTGAAACTACTTCACATAAAGTGTTGTTGTTGTTTTTTAGGGGGGGAGCATTTAAGCATTCAACATACCCACCCCCTATTGGAAGTGGTATGTTCCCCAAAAATCTATTTTTAACATATTTTTTCTGACTGCTTAGGTCAATGTGATGGAGTAAAGCAGAAGCAAAGGGAAGCTGCAAAAGGAAATAACAACAACAATAACAACAACAACAACAACCCATGTCTCTTAAGCATCTCACAATGCATATTACATGCAAATGCACTTGAAGGCAGCTAATCACACCCAGTAAATGTGTAAATGGTCCTTCTCAATGAAGCAAGGAAAGAGAAATGAAGCCTTTCCTCACCTGCCACTTCTCAGTTCCAAACCATCCAGATCAGCTCCTCTCCTCAACAATCTTTTTAATAATTGTCATCAGCATTTTTTTAATATAAAAAAATCTAATATGCACATTTCTGTATGCAAATTTGTCCCATATGCCTATGTTTGGAAAGCCATATATCTTAATAGAATGCAATTGTGTATGTTGTTTTCACTAATATTTTTATGCATTATTTTCTTCTTTAAAAAATTACTTGGTTGGAGAAGTACATTGCAAAATTCAGAGAAGAGCGAATTCTGAAGGATCACTGTGCATTTACTTATTTTGGGGAAAGTGCAAATTTGGTGTGTTTTGTCTTTAAAGAGGAACTGGTTTTAATTCTCTCCCACAGGTACCATCGGCTCCAGAATTTAAATATGCCAAGTTGTAACCAAATGTAATGGTGTCTGAACTCAGCATTTGCCAACTGAAGTGCTTTCAGGCTGGTGACAACGGACCAAATTCTCTCCAGCTTTATTGAAGCAAATAGCTCTCTTTCAGTGGGGTTGTACTGAAGTGGCTGAAGGGAATTTGATCACAGTGTTCACATTATTCCATCTGCCTTGCTCGAAATATAATTAGCTCTCTGGCAAGTTAATGGGTTTTCCTCCTTCTTTTCCTATCTCTAAAGCTTACATGACCATTCGCCAAATATACTTGTGGGCTGCTTGTCTCTGTTGTTGTTGTTGTTGTTGTTGTTATTCAGTCATTTAGTCATGTCCGACTCTTTGTGACCCCATGGACCAAAGCACGCCAGGCACTCCCGTCTTCCACTACCTCCCACATGGATTGCCTTGCCTTGGCGAAGGGGCTTGAAGAACTCAGAGAAGCTATGAGCTATGCCGTGCAGGGCCACCAAAGACGGACAGGTCATAGTGGAGAGTTTTGACTAAACGTGATCCACCTGGAGCAGGAACCGGCAAGCCACTCCAGTATCC
Source organism: Podarcis vaucheri (assembly GCF_965113315.1). Lineage (NCBI taxonomy): Eukaryota > Metazoa > Chordata > Lepidosauria > Squamata > Lacertidae > Podarcis > Podarcis vaucheri. The sequence continues at coordinate 34,222,010 of NC_138761.1, forward strand.
CTGCCAAGAAAACCCCATGGACAAAAACAACAGGCTTGTCTCTATTTGTTGTTTAGTTGTGTCCGACTCTTCGTGACCCCATGGACCAGAGCACACCAGGCACTCCTGTCTTCCACTGCCTCCCGCAGTTTGGTCAAATTCATGTTGGTAGCTTCGAGAACACTGTCCAACCATCTCATCCTCTGTCGTCCCCTTCTCCTTGTGCCCTCCATCTTTCCCAACGTCAGGGTCTTTTCCAGGAAGTCTTCTCTTCTCATGAGATGGCCAAAGTATTGGAGCCTCAGCTTCAGGATCTGTCCTTCCAGTGAGCACTCAGGGCTGATTTCCTTCAGAATGGATAGGTTTGATCTTCTTGCAGTCCATGGGACTCTCAAGAGTCTCCTCCAGTACCATAATTCAAAAGCATCAATTCTTCAGCGATCAGCCTTCTTTATGGTCCAGCTTTTACTTCCATACATCACTACTGGGAAAACCATAACTTTAACTATACAGACCTTTGTCGGCAAGGTGATGTCTCTGCTTGTCTCTATATAAAGTGCTAAAAAACAACCCACAATGGTGGCTCCTCTCACTTTATAGAATTATAGTCTAATGCTTTCATCCCTACAGAAATGGAAGGGAAGAGAAGCTTCCTGTTTTGTTTGTCCCCCCCTTTAAAAATATTATTGGATTTTACAATTTAATATTCAACCAAATAACACAATGTAACATTTGTCATATAAATGAAAAAGAACCCACCCACTCCCCTGCTCATTTTTCTGGCAGGACTTACTTGAGCAAAAAGAATAAATTCTACAGGAGATGCTTTCTCTGCCCCTGTGTTTGTGTGCAGGAACCTTGAGAGGAGCATGTAAGTATCTGTCTCTTTCCCCTGAGGCTAAGCTCCAGGGCTACATCTACCATTAAACAGTGAGGCAGCTGCCTCAGGTGGCAGATATTGGGCGGTGGGTTTGTTATTCTCCATCAGTTGGAACAGAAGGTTTTTCCCTAGGATGAAGCTGCAGGGCATTTGTGACTGTCCTATGTCTGTTGCTGCATGTAGTGCTGGCCTATACCAGAAGCTCCAGCATTCTGGGTGTGTGGAAGTGTGGAGAATGGTGAGAAGGGTTGTTGATGACAGAACTGGAAAGACTGCAAAACGAATCTAAACAAATATGGTCCTCCCATGTCTTTCATGTAGCCACTGTGTAAACCGGGGTTGCCATATGCCCTCTTTTCCCAGGACACACCCTCTTTCTTAATGGGTATAGTCGTCATAGCGATCCATAGTTAAAAGCAGAAGTCGGCAAACGTGTCCTCTTTTTTTGCTCTTCAACAGGAAGAGCATTCGTTTAAAGAAGATTGGAAAATGTTTATTGAATATATGAAGGGAAATTGTGTACCCTTGGCAGCGTTAAGATAAATTCAACAGTGTAGGTAGGTTTTGATGGAAGTAATAATGGAATATTGAATGGTTTAGTTTATATAAAATATGCAGGGATTTATGTTATGCAAAATGAAGCATGGGAAGAGAAGAAGGGAAGTCATTGATATTTTAAGGTTGTCTAAATAAATATTCTAAATTGTAAAGCAGAAAATTTAATAAAAATTATATAGATATAATATACATGATATAGATATATAGATATAGATATAGATATAGTAGAAATTGGCAAATGTGTCCTTTTCTTTTCTTTTTTCTTTTTTTTTTGCTCTTCAAGATATGGCTACCCTAGAGGAATGGGGCCTGTCTGCATATTCTTCTTTCAGCCCTGTGGAATATACCATCCCAAAGAGGGGCAAATTCACCTGAGGGAGGTGAAAGCAGGAGAAATTTCAACAGCCTCATCTGAAATGCTTTTGGACTTTCCCCCCTGTTTTGCGTGAGGAACCTGAAAATTAATTTGAAATATCTATTTATCGGCGACATTTTCTTCAGCAATGCCACTTGCAGCACATGAAGGGAATGGCACTTGTCTAGATGTTACAGAAAAGGGAACATTGCAAAACTAAAAGAAAACCCCATCACAACTATGTTGGATTATTTTTCTCCCTCATTTTGTTCTCAGGAGAACCATACAGAGCAGGCTCCCTTTCCCCCCATCTCTCTGCTTCTCATTACAACATCCCTCCTTCCACCAAATCAGGATTCTGAACATGCACAAGCAATAGGGATCTCGTTCAGTTTTACGCAGACGTAAATGGCCATATATAAAAAATACACATATACATACAAACCAGAGGTGGATATAAGCCCATTCCTGATGATGAGAAATAAATCAATGGATATTTATTGGAATTGCCGGGACATTGCCAATATCTCTTTTTCTCAGCAGAGGGAGTTGTTTCTCAAAGTAGCAAGGCAGCATCCTTTGATTGCATTTTTGTCAGACAAGCTGTATTTATTACCTTACTTGTAATTTAATTTCTACCGTATTCACCTTGCTGTTTTCTGGTGTGTGTCCCCCCCACCTCCCGTTTTATATCTTCCAATGAAGGTTTATCTGAAAAGGGGAACAAGACTTTAATCCAACCTTGAGCTGCAATAAAACAAGTCAGGGGGGAAAACATGTCTGAAAAAACTTTCTTACCAGTGGATTCTACAGCTTGATTCTGTGCATGTTTACTTGCATGTGAGCAGTGCCAGCCCACCTATGAGGCGAAGTGAGGTAGTCACCTCAGGCGGCAGATCCAGCCTCCCAGGAGCTCACTGCTTTTCATCCGCCACCCCATTCTCCTCTCTAGCCTCCTTTAACTCCCCTGCCCCCTTCAGCGGTGGTGGTGGTGGGGATGCAGAAATGGGGAGAACAGCATTTTCTGTTTTGCCTCAGGTGGCAAAATGTCCTGGGCAGGCCCTGCAAAAAGGGATGGGCGAAGCCATCAATTTTAGTTTCTCATTTCTCCAATCTTAAATTCCATTCCCTACATTAAAAAGTCCTCGTGAATATTCATCAGCATCTTAGGGTGAATTTCTCCTCATACACGTGTAATTTTGCATTTTTCAAAAGCAACGTTTCCTAATACAATGCAGTTTTGTATGTTACTTTCGCTAACGTATGCATTTTAATGCACATTTTACCTTGGTATATGTATTGCTGTACGCATGACTTTGCTGGGGAACTGCAGGGCAAAATCCAGAGAATTTTGATGGACAGGGTTGTGTTTCAGTTTGTGAATTGGTTGAAGAAGTGTGAATTGGGTAGATTTCCCTTCAAAGGTGAACTGAATCAAATGGGGTCTTTTTTTCTCCCCAAAACATGTATAGTATTAAAGCCTAAATGAATTCAGTGTGACTTAAAACCAAGTAAGCACAGGAGCAGGGTTGTAGTCTTCTAAGCGGAGATTGAATTGGGAAAATTTGTGAACACAATACATTAAGTAAATCAAAGCGTTGTGGGTTTAAATGGGCACAGCAAGCTCCTATTTGGTATAACTTCACCTTTTACCTTTGTGAGACAAAGTACCACAAATATAATACTTTTAGCCCTAAAACAACAACAATACCACTCAGAGAAGCAACAGTAGTAGATTTCCTGCATCGGTAGCAAGCTGGACTATCTGGCTCTTTAAGGTCCCTGACAACTCCGCTACCCTCCCTGTCCCTCTTTCCTTTTGTGTCGTGTATTTTAGATAGCACATCTGTGGGCTTGTTTTATAAGCTGCTCTGGGAGTCTTTTCAGGTTGAAGAATGGGGTACAAATGCTCTAAATAAATAATAATAATAAATAAGCTGCAGTATTTTTTCTTTCTTTCTTAGCAAAATACTTTCTCATGGGGCTTAGTTTAACTGGAAATGCTTCTGCACACGGCTTAAAAATCCCCCACGGGTGCTTTACAATGGAGTAAATGCAGCATACGTACGGCTCTGGTATACTGAAAGCAGGATTTGGGCTGTTTTTTATCTCCAAAATAAAGTACTGTCTGATTCAAAGATGGATAGATTACCTCAGGGCAAAAGCATCTGAATGCTCTGCGATGAGGTAAATGGCTGCTCTTGCAAGACAGATATGGGCAAACAGCACAGCACACACGCTGACAGTGACAGATCCCCACAGCATATTAACTTCCTTCCCGACTGATCCACAGGATCTAAATGAAAATGAGCAAAGAGGAGCAAGTGGGGGCAGGGTGCGGGCATAGGCTTGCTATCTTTCCACCTTGATTAAGGACCCTGCCCTGTTAACAGCTGCACAGCAAGGAAGTGAATAGCTTTGTCTATACCTGCTGAAGTTCTGACAGGGAGCTTTTTATTATTATTATTTTAAAGGCATAGAGCCCTCCCAGGGAAGATGTTGGCAAAGTAGACTCAAGCTGGCTGAACTGCTAGAAGGAAGGTTTTAGTAAGATTTTAAACAAATGAGATAAGCCAGGTTAGGAGGAGTCTAAGCCATCTCCCTATCCATTCTTAAGGAAATCAGCCCTGAGTGCTCACTGGAAGGACAGATCCTGAAGCTTAGGCTCCAATACTTTGGCCACCTCATGAGAAGAGAAGACTCCCTGGAAAAGACCCTGATGTTGGGAAAGATGGAGGGCACAAGGAGAAGGGGACGACAGAGGACGAGATGGTTGGACAGTGTTCTCAAAGCTACCAGCATGAGTTTGACCAAACTGCGGGAGGCAGTGGAAGACAGGAGGGCCTGGCGTGCTCTGGTCCATGGGGTCACAAAGAGTCAGACACAACTAAACGACTAAACAACAACAACACAAGCCATATCCTGAAAATGCCAGTTGGAAACACTTAATATTCTAGGGTAGCGGTTCTCAAACTCCCCCTTGGTTCTATAAACTCATCCCCAGTGCACCCTATCCTATTAAAAATATTATTCACAATCGCAGTTTGTACAACCCATGAATGTACAACACAATGAAATTCAAGGCAGTAACAATTAATTGCACGTTTGTTCAAATTCCGGTTAGAATTATTTAGCTTAATTAAGTCAGCAAACCTGGTGAGCTTGATTCAGTGATACCAGCTTTCCAAAGCCTGAGACTCATTGGCACCTCCAGCGCCCCCTGCTGCCCACTCTAGGTAATCCTGCAACCTCCCAGGGGATGCCTCCACCCATTCTGGGAACCACTGTTCTTATGCAACCTAGATGTTTTGGGTTTCAGTTTCCATAACCCCTGACTGTCGGCCATGCTTACTGGAACTGGTGGGTGTTGTTGAAGGTGTTTTCTAAGAATATGGTGAAGGCTAACAATTCACACAGGTGGACCACACCCTTCCCTTGCATGATAGGCCAGTTCTTGACATTTCTCCAAGGAGCAAGACTGTATAGCAATAATATTCATGGGACCAACCAGTACTGTGTAGAATCGTACAGCTGGAAGGGACACTGAAGATCATGTAGTCCAATCCCCTGCAATGGAGGAATATGCAGCTACCCCATACGGGGATTCAACCTGCAATCTTGGTGTTATCAGCACCACACTGAGCCATCAGGACTGGGAGTACTGCAGAACTCTTCTTTGAGGGAAACCTGCTTTCACACCAGAGGTGAAGAAAGGTTATTCGAAGCATATTTTATGTATGAGGCTAAAATTGTTACTGAAATTATTTTTCCTGATGGCTAGAGATGGGCGATTTTCAGGTGACAAGAATGGCAATTTCAAATTTCATAATCCTATGCACACTTTCCTGGATGGAAGCTCCACTGTGCACCATGAGGTTTACCTCTGAGTAAACATGCATAGGATTGCAATGCTAATCAATTCATTATTATTATTATTATTATTATTATTATTATTATTAGGAAGTTGGGAGATCAGCTAGGAATGCTGCAAGGTTAAAAATGAGTCGTGGGCCCTGCCTGCGGAATCAATGCATGAACCCCTTCAGAATGCAGCTAGTGTGATGAAGTGGTTAGCAGGATGGGCTAGGGTTGGGGAGATCTGAGTTCAAATCCCCATTCAGCAATGAGGATCACTGGGTGAATTTGGAAGTCATTGTTTCAAACTCGGCCCTCCAGATGTTTTTGGCCTACAATACCCATGATCCCTAGCTAGCAGGACCAGTGGTCAGGGATGATGGGAATTGTAGTCTCAAAACATCTGGAGGGCGGAGGTTGAAGAAGCCTGGTCTAAACTACTTGAAAGTATAAAGGAAAGTGGTTGAAAGGATAAAGCAGGAGAGGGAGCATGCATGTATCCTGAGCAGCTTTGAGGGAATGTGGCAACTCCCTTCTGTAGAAGACAAGCAGGCCTCACTCCTGGTTGAACTTCCAACAACTACAGAATATATTTAAAAAAACAACAACCAGTCAAAAACACTTTAGCAAGCATTTGAACTGAATTCTGATTTTATAGTCAACTGATTTCTATCTTTAATGTAATGTTAAGTTACTTGTACAGCACTTAGAGACGATGGCAATTCAATGAGATAAAAAGCATCAAAAGTATGTAAGTAAGCAAAAAAAAAAAAAAAAAAGGAATGCAAACATTTTCTTCAGTAGACTGCACTGGCCTGGTTTGACAGAGGAGGGCTTCCTGACCCCAGATTACATTTGCCTTCATCTCATATTACAAAATGGGATTGTCAAAAGCATGCCTAAAGAATAGATTGTCTCCGTTGCCCACACAAATGTGGGCTTCTTGCCTCTACTTGCCTCCACAGCACAGAGCTGAGTATCGCCAAGACAGTGACATTAGCATGTGCAGACACACCTTCTGGTGGCACAAACATGCCCCAAGACAAAAAAAAGGTACCTGCTCCTCACCTTGTGGCATTATTTTAACTACGTGCTGGTACAACCAGCAGCAATGCAAATGTACCTTGCAATAAAATGGCATATATGGATCCATTAAACTAGAATAATTAAAAGGTTGTGGTGAAATATGGCTGGGGAATGCAAAGGCAGCTGCACAGTTTTCCCCCTCCCTTGGCTGTGGGATGTCATCTGGCCCAACATGGAGACAGTCCATCTAGAGCCAGCCCCTACTTGGTAGGGATGGGGAAATCTGCTGATTTCAGTTTCTCTCAGCTTCTCATATTTATTTATTTATTCATTAAATTTATATCCTGCCCTTCCTTCCAAAGGAGCCCTGGGTGAGTTTTCCCAACCTTAAGATCATTTCTCAACATTTCCATGCCAGTTCACTTTTGTGTCCAAATCCTTGTGAAAATTCAGCAGCATCTTAATGCAATTTTCTGCTACCATTTGTGGACGCTCTTTTCCCTTATATCCACATTTGCAAAACAATTTCCCTCAATGTAACGTGTTCTTGCATTATATTTCCACGACCATAAGTATTTTTTTTACGCATGCTTTGCCCTACTGTGTGCTCCCCCCCCTACATGTTCGTTGGCTGGAGAAGTTCATTGCAAAATTTAGAGAAGTGCAGATTTTGAAGGCTTGCTCTGCTCTGGTTTTGCACATTGTTGTGGAAATTGCAAATTAGAGAGGATCAGCTTTAACTGTGAATGGAGCCAAATGTCTCCATCATCTCTGCTTCTCAGTCATGGCACTGCCAGTGCATCAGGCCAAGAATGATGTGATGGTAGGCCCTGGATTGTATGGGTTCAGCAGAGGCAAAGTCTTGTACAGAATTCTTTTTCAGTGGCTTTGTATCTTGCTCCAGCTCTGGTTTACCTGCCCTATACTGGGCCAGACCATTGCTCCATCTAGCTTAGTGCTGGCCACACTGACTCCCAGGGACATTCTGCATGCCAAGCAGGTGCTCTGCTACTGAGCTTTGTCTAGAGGTGTAATGATCTGGGGTTCAGGACCCGTTGCATGGCCAACTGTCACAGATGCTTTCGCTGTGATTCCTGCATCGCAGGGGGGTTGGACTAGATGATCCTTGGGGATTCCTTCCAACTCTATGATTTTGTGATTCTGCTCTCCCTTAGGCAGGGTCCCAGTTAGGTCTCTGTCTCCAAGGTCTTAGAACCACCCAATCAGCGTGAAAGGAGGTGAGTTGGCCACTGAGGGTTGGCTGCTAGGGTCACTCTGTGGAAGTTCAGGCAGGAAGAAAACTGGGGAGATGCTCCAAAGCTAAGCATTTAGAAACACATTGAAAACACAGTTTCAAGAGACTGGTGCGCACAGTCTGTTATGTACAATAGAATTTCAAGGAAAACCCAACTTAAGTCACTCCAAAAGAAGATACTGGACTACTACTCCAAGGCATTTGCCCATGAAGACAGTAAAGGTAAAGGTAAAGGTACCCCTGACCATTAGGTCCAGTCGTGACCGACTCTGGGGTTGTGCACTTATCTCACTCTATAGGCTGAGGGAGCCGGCGTTTGTCCGCAGACAGCTTCCAGGTCATGTGGCCATCATGACAAAGCCGCTTCTGGCGAACCAGAGCAGCGCACGGAAACGCCGTTTACCTTCCCACTGGAGCGGTACCTATTTATCTACTTGTACTTTTTTTTAAAAAAAATTCTTTTTATTGAATTTCACTTAAATAACCAAAAGAAAAAACAAATCAACAGTTTCAAAAGAAATATCCATACATAACACACACAAAACAACATCAGTTTCCATTACAATTCTTTGTCTTCTTCCTTAAATCTTTATATCTTTAAATCTTTAAATCTTTCCTCTACATACCTATTGACCTCCTTCCCTCCTGATTTCGGGCTTCTTAATAAAACTTCTTTTTCCCCCTGCAGCTTTAATTGTTAATGGTTTGCGCATCATAAGATTTATATCAAACCTGCTGTAGTTCTTAAGTTTCTATAGTTTCCTTCAATGTATACCATAAATTTATTCCAGTCACTAATAAACTTTGTATTTTTTTGATTTCTAATTTTTTGCGTCATTTTTGCTAGTTCAACATATTCAAATAATTTTGTTTGCCAATCTCTGATAGTTGGGGTGTTTGGGTTTTTCCAATTTTGCGCTATTAATATTCTAGCCGCTACTGTTGCATATTGGAATAGTGTCTTATCTTCTTTTTTAATTTCACCCCCAATTATTCCTAGTAAGAAGGCTTCTGGTCTTTTAGGGAAAGTGTATTTAAATATTTTTTTTTAACTCATTGTAAATAAGTTCCCAGAACTTCTTCATTTCTTCGCAGGTCCACCACATATGGTAGAAATTGCCTTCTTTGATTTTACACTTCCAGCAAGCCTTATTTCCTGTTTTGTACATTTTCCCTAGTTTTGCCGGTGTGATGTACCAACTATACATCATTTTTTCCAAATTTTCTCTAAGCGTAACGCATGCCGTGAATTTCATTCCACTGCTCCATAATTTCAACCACTTATCATATTCTATATTGTATCCCAAGTCCATTGCCCATTTTGTCATGACCTCCTTTATTTCTTCATCTTTAGTATCCCATTCTAATAATATGTTATACATTTTAGATAGTAACTTGGTTTTACCTTCAATTATTTCTATCTGAAATTTAGATTTTTTCTCATTTATCCCTACTTTTTTATCTTCCTTCCATACTGCATTTATTTGATGAAACTGCAGCCAGCCTGTTAATTTATCTTTCAACTCCTCATATGTTCTCAGTTTCCAGTTTCGCGTCAGTTTCTCAGTTGTACTTTGACGTGCTTTCGAATTGCTAGGTTGGCAGGAGCAGGGACCGAGCAACGGGAGCTCACCCCGTCGCGGGCATTCAAACCGCCGACCTTCTGATCGACAAGTCCTAGGCTCTGTGGTTTAACCCACAGTGCCACCCGTGTCCCACGAAGATGGTAGAGCTAGCTTAAAAGCAAGAAATGGAGATCTCCATTCATCATTGCAATGCGCCCCTAATTATTGTTAACATGTCAGATTATTATACAATCGTGGAAGGGGGCATAGGTATGAGGGTCTGTGAGTGACATGAAGGTACCCTGAAGTTCTGAATTTACCACCTCTCTACTGGCTATGGCTCTTTCCCAGTTCAGCAAAATCTGCTATGTCTCACACAGTAGCTCTATGAGGCTGTGCACAGCCCTTTCGCACGCTGCGCTGTTGCAATCGTTCTTTAATGGCTTAGAAGAAGAGCAAAGGAATCAATAGTTTTACTTGATACAACGCCTGGGATTTAATTGGGTCTCATCCACATGCTGAGCTTGCACCGCTGTGCCAACAGAGCCTTCTGCGGTGAAGTTCCAATCCCTCCTGTCATTTTTCTGAAAGTTGTTGGTAATGATCCAGACTCAGTCTCTCTCTCTCTCATGACAAACCACAATGAAGCAACAAAGGAAACACAGAATGTCTCTTTCTCTTGTGTGGCTGCTACATGAACTTTTTAAAAGGATCCGGCGCTCCTTCCTAGGAGCAGGAGATACAGAGCATGAAAGGAAAACAGAAAGATGAGAGCCTGGGGAAATAAATAGAAAAGGACAAAAGATTGGGGGTGGAAAGGGAGGGAATGCAAATAAGCTAATGAAAAAGTAGCAAGAAACAACTGGAGGAAATATTTTTTTTAAAAAAATTGCATAGGACTTTAGAACTCACTGACACCTTATCTGAATTTTTTCCACATGTTTCTTTTTATGCACCGGATTCCATTTTTATGGACTTTTCTTCTGTCGTTTTTGTGCCAGCGTGAATGACTCACATCTGCTCTCATTCCTGTTTTCTCCTGCAAGGGAAAGCTTTACATAGATCAGGGATGGGAAGCCTATGGCCCCCTGGATCTCATTGGAATGTGAGCCCCGGTCAGTATGTCCAATGGTCAAAGATGCAGTGTTATGGTTCAGTAACATCTGGAGGGTTACAGGCTCCCCACCCCTGCCTTAGATAACAAATGCCTCCAGTAGTTGTGCAAAGAAAATGGGGATGGGTCCTAAAATATGAGGTGTAACTTTCCCCCCCCATTGGGGAGCAAGTGAGACTTAATCTGGCAGAGTTTTAGGGTTCTTTCCCATTTTTGCTTGCACCAAAGCTCCCATTGATCTGACTAAAGCCTGGCAGCCAAGGTAAGAATGTATTCCCAGTATGGCTATGCATCAGTTCCAGTCTTTACTAGAGTCTAAATGGCAAAAAGCAAGTCGATTACCGGTACACTTGCTGACATTTCCTCTTGAAGCAAAAGGCCAAACTAGATGTGATGTCAAAGCCACTTGAATGCATCTCCTGGCTTTTTCCTTTTTAAAAATTCACTTAAAGCCATGCAGAGAATTTGGGAGTTGGCTTCAAAACAAAACACACCTTTCCCCTAGGCTAATTCATCAGTGCAAATCCCGCCCCCAGAACAGTTCCAGGGGATGATCTGCCTTGGTGAACTGGCACAAGGCTCAGAGCACCTCTCTGCAACCAATAAACGAATAAACAAAAGTGTCTAATTGGGCCCTAGAGATACTCCATACAGTAACGAACAATTACACACCAGTTCACCAGATACTAATGGTGCTCCCCATAATATATGAGGGCCACAGCTGTTGTTTTGACCCTCTGTATCCAGGCTGTGATGACCTAGTGCTAATGGCATCTTCCTGGTTCACCTAGCGAGAAAAACATAGCACAATGCGAGGAACCAATGGTATATTGGCATATCCTTCCTTCTCCAACTTTGTCAACATTTTGGTGCCAGGTTAAGACGTTCCTCTATGCCCAGGAATTTGATGGGACAGAATGAATGCTTTGAAGTTGTTTATTCATGCTAGTGTTTTTTCCCCCTACTGGGATAGTGTGGATATGATATGGTTTATACCATTTTATATTGTCGTCGTCTTCTTTTTTGTACAATTCAATCTGCTGTTAAGATGCCTTAAAAAGAAATGGGCACTTAGGAAATGTAGTGAACTCAACTGTATTAAACAAAACCACTCTGATTGTATGTGCAGCAGGCATCACCCACACAGTATAGGCTGCAGGAGCTGAGCCCTGCTCTCCAGGGCTCCTGACTAGCATCCCAGGCATCTCTTGATAAAGAAATTCATTTGCCAGAAAGAGATCTGCTCTCTGCTGAAGAGCGTAATTTTATTTTTAAGTGCTCATGACAGCACTAGAAGCTCACATCTCCTCTTCCAAATCCAGTAATTAAATTCCACCTACCTGAATTTCCCCCTGCTGTTTCAGTCGGACAAATTAATCTTCCTACCTTGCATTTAACCGCTATCTGAAATGTTAAGCAGTTGCTTCTTTTCAAACAAGAGGGAGGAATCAAGTGACCCTGCCTATGTGTGCTGCGAGTTTGGAACTTCCAGTGAAGTGTTTTCGGATTCTTTCAGCTTGGACATTCTCCTCCTAAGAAATCTGAAAAATCCATCAGAGCAGAGGAACTTATCCCGCTTCCCCTCATTGAAAATAAACATTTTCGCAGGGTGGTCCCAGCGCAGAAGATGCCTGAATGATCTTGACTCTTGTCTGTCCACACTACTGGAGGAAGCTGGTCTGTTGGTGCAAAGGTGGCCCTGCCCCACCAGTCTGCTCTTACACAGCCCCCAACTGCCTGCCTTCTTGCAACTAGTCCATAATGGACCCCCGGTTGCCAGCTTCTTGTTCTCAGTTTTGCCTTTGTAGACATCAGCAGGGAGCAAGATGGGGACAGAGAATTAGTTTGCTGTACCCATCCTTACCTCCAGCTCCCATCTCCATCTCGCCTCCAGCCCTTTCCACCCCAATGGGCACCAACCACTCCTGTATGTCATGCACTGGCTCTCCAAGCAGTTAACCTTTCTGCTGAAAACTTGGCACCAGTTTACTTGAAAGGTCGCCTTGTCCCATGCATGCCTATGGCAGTGTTTCCCAACCACTGTTCCGCGGCACACTAGTGTGCCGCGAGATGTTGCCTGGTGTGCCGCGGGAAAAATTAAAAAATTCAAAAGATTTTTTTTAAAAAGTCAAATTTTCGATTGGGGCGCCGTCACTAGATGACCCCTGGGGTTCCCTCCCTCCCTCCCGCTCTGCGCCTCCCTCCTCCTCCTCCGGGGAGGCCCTTCCTGGCTCTCGGCCAAGGCTTGGCGGCTGCCACTCACTCACTTGCTCGCCCACCCGTCCCTCCATCCCTGCACCCGGCCTCTCCCCCTCCGTCCCCGGCGCGGGGGCTGCCGGGATCCGTAGTCCCCTCGCCCTTGGGCTCCGCGCCCGTGCGGGGTGCGCGAACTACGTTTCCCAGCGTGGCCTGGCGGGCCGGGCGTTTTGTTTGAAGAGCTCTTCTCCCGGCCATGGAATGAGCGCGGCGGCGGCGGGCGGGCGGGCAGGGGCTCTTCCGCGCAGACCCCGCGCAGCCTGCCTGCGCCCCCACGGAGATCGGGCGGCTGGATGGAGCCCGGGGATCCCCGCGGAGCGGCGGAGGCAGAGGCTGCCCCCCAGGTAGGGCTGCGTCGGGGGTTTTTTATTTTTGCAATGCTGCATCCGCGCCGGAGGGGACGCATCGGACCGCGGGGAGACCCCTTGGCGGGCGTGCAAGGCAATGCATGCGTGCAGGCGTTGCATGGAGTGCAGTGCAATGCAATGGCAACGCGGCGCCCTGCATGCATGCATGCAACTTCCACCGGCGCTCCGGACTTGGCAGGTGAGGGGGGTCCCCAGTGGGCGGCAGAGAGAGCCGGGAGGGCGAAGGGGAGCTGGGGGGAGCAGCGGTGCTCCCCGAGCCGAGCCTGGGGGGAAACTTCGGCGTCGTTGCGCCGGGTGTTGGAAGCGGAGGCTGGCGGGGGCCCCTCACCTGCAAAACCTGGTCGCCTCTCATATATTTCGTGCATTGCATTCATCACCCGCTTTCTCCTCCAAGGAGCTCCCGGGGGCGCGCGTGGTTCTCCCCGTGTTATCCTCGCAACAACAGCCCTGCGTGGTGGGTCAGGCGAGTGGCCCAAGGGAGCACCCAGGGATTGTCCTGGCCAGGTGGGGTGATTTGAACCCTGCTCTCTGCCCGGTCTTCGTCCTCATTTAGCCCCCACATGTGCATGACTGTGCATGACTGAGGTTTCCTCCCCCCCTCGTCTTGGCTATGGTGTGAGTCTGTGCTGTTAATTAATGGGGTTCTGCCTTCGGAGAAGATGAGCCAGCCCTCAAGGAGGTGATTATGTAATTTGCTAGCAATTCATGTCCCTCCCGGCGTGACGCTGCGCGCTGACGTCATGGGGCTGTAATGGTGGTGTGCCTCAAGATTTTTTTCATGAAACAAGTGTGCCTTTGCCCAAAAAAGGTTGGGAAACACTGGCCTATGGAACCTGCACTTTGACTCTGGATGAAATCAGTGGGTGGAGATTCCTTTGATAAATGAAGGACTTCCCTTGAAAACAAAAAGAGCGAATGATCTGACCTCAAGTTCTCAGGTGTCCACCTTCCCAGATTCTTGCACTTCAAGGAAAGTCCAGAGGAAGTTGTCATGAGGCAATTCGTCCCATGGGGCCTTTCTAGGAAGCACACTGCATCTATTTCCAGAGCTCACCTATGAGCCGAGTTGAGGATTCATAAAGCATATACAGTCTCCATTCTTCAAATTGTACTAATTTGGGTTGCAAGCATAGCACAGAATTTTTGATAGCATCCTTTGCTGGGATAGAAAAGGCAGGTGTATTTTTTAAAAAGGACACATGGACAGCTGGGAAAACGCTGGATAAATGTTTAATGGAAAGAGACACACAGACACACTGCCCTCACTTTACACATAATTGCAAAATTTGTGTTCTTTAATGCTGAATGGTTTAACCAACATTTTATCTGCTTATGGAATTGCAAGGCTGGGTGGAAGCAGCAAATCTAGCCCTGAGAGGAGCTTCCACCTTCAAATCTTCCTGACATATATGTTTGCATGCTTGACATCAAAGACTAAGAGGCAATACGTGGAGGTGCAAGTGAGGCTTTTAGGACATTGGGCAAGGCTAGTAAAAACAGACCCGTCTGGAAGTAAGTAAAGTCATCCTTTGCTGCGGGGAAAAATGAATTTTCTTCCTTGTTGCCAGTTAAGTTGTTCTGGGAAAATGTTTCTCTCCTGACCATAAAACGACAAGCAGTTAAGACTCCCAAGAATCAATCATCTCTGCAGACATTATGTGATGTCAGTATAATATCATTCTATTCTACTTGGGGTTTGTGGCAACTTTATTAACTGAGATGGAGAGAAACTTTATTGCTCTGCAAATATATTTATGTTTAGGCTTGTAAAGTAAGAATTTTGCCTCCAAACTGGAAGATTCCTCCTCCCACCACTTTTCAGATTGTGGATGCACCACAAATGACTTTGGTTGGAATCCTAACCCCGTTTTTGTTTTGGTTTTTAAATAAGCCCAATTGAATTAAACAGTAGTAGACGTAGTAGATTGAGTAGATGTGGTTCAGGTCAGGCTGCCTGTTATGTGTAGGAAGGGGGAGGCAATACAAATCTGCTTGCTGGTCATTTTCCTGGACTTACTTGCCACAGGGCTTGTAGAAGAACTGCAGACAAACTGCTGAGCTCCGTCAAAGCAGAGTGCTGCAGGCTCATTACATTCTTCCTGACAGCGCTCTCTCAGGACTGGTTTGCCCACGCAATCAACCTCTTTATGTGATCCCGCCCAAGTGCCCCAGGGATCATAGCAAGAGGAGAATATCGCAGAAAGAAGCAGCATGGATACGCTTACGGGAAGCACACTGCAAAACCTGGGCTCCTGCCATCTTCCTGTTTTATGCTAGGCCACCTCAATCATGAGAAACCTAGGGAGATTCTGTGTGCATTTTCCATGCAGCCTTTACCTGTGGGGGAGGAGGCCATGATGTACATGTGAGAAGCAAAAGGCGGGATGTTTCTGCACACCTGTGAATACTGTGAATGCAGGGCAAGCAACAGAATAGGCTTTTGTTTTTAATAGGATGTATGATCCTGGCCAGGGACGCGGGTGGCGCTAGGGACGCGGGTGGCGCTGTGGGTAAAACCTCAGCACCTAGGACTTGCCGATCGTCAGGTCGGCGGTTCGAATCCCCGCGGCGGGGTGCGCTCCCGTTGCTCAGTCCCAGCGCCTGCCAACCTAGCAGTTCGAAAGCACCCCCGGGTGCAAGTAGATAAATAGGGACTGCTTACTAGCGGGAAGGTAAACGGCATTTCCGTGTGCTGCGCTGGCTCGCCAGATGCAGCTTGTCACGCTGGCCACATGACCCGGAAGTGTCTTTGGACAGCGCTGGCCCCCGGCCTCTTAAGCGAGATGGGCGCGCAACCCCAGAGTCGGACACGACTGGCCCGTACGCGCAGGGGTACCTTTACCTTATGATCCTGGCCAATGTTCAAATCAGTTGCAAAGGATAGCTGTGGAAACCAAAAATGAAAGTGGGAGGAAAAATAAAAGGAAATGAAACAGGGCGACCGGAACATGCTTACCCTAGTATGTTTACGTGGAAGTAAGTTTCACTGAATCGTCAAGTAACAGTGTGCCCAAGACTGAACAAGTGAATTCCTTAATCAACATGCTAACAAAAAGCTTTAGACTTCAGTCCTCTCCAAGTTTAGGGAATTCTTTGCAGTACAAAGAGGGACCAGTATCTTGGGAACTCTATGCTGCATGCTATACGTAACCTGTGAAGAGTCACCAAATAATCAGACTGAGCAGCCCGCTTTGTTTTATACCTCCTTTATTTTGTACTTACCTTTGCTGCGATTCCAGGGCTCTCTCTCGTGCGTTTGCTATTTACGCTTTGCAGCCTTGCCTTTTACAAAATTAATACAAATTGGCATTGCGTTTTGAAAAAGAAGTGCTATATGGGACTAAGGGTTGTGTAGGGGCCGCTGCAGCCTCAGGACTTGCCCCATCCCGCCAAGGCGAGCCCGGCCAGTCCTCGCCCAACCAACTCCGAAACGCTCCAAAGTTGCTGCGTGCGGCGCCTCCCTCCCCGCGCCGTCGGGCCGCGCTCGCCTTCGGCTCCGCCAGCCGCCAACTCCGCCCGCGGCCCGGAGCCAGCTGGGCGCCCGGCACTCCGGGGCGCCGCCGCCGCCGCGCTCCCGCCCCTCGCTTGCCTCCGATCCCCGCCGGAGCCTTCGCGGAGCCGCGGCGATCTCGGCCTCGCAGGGAGCCGCCGAGCAGAGCGAGCGCCGTGGCAGCGGGAGCGACGTCTCCAAAGCGGCTTCCAAGCGGCTGGCGGGCAGGCTTGACCCGGGAGGGCGCCGAGCGCGCTGCCTGCGCGTCCGCAGGGGCGTCTCTGCGGGAGGTTGCTTTTTCGGGGGGCGCCCCTCCTATTCCCCAGGGCGGGGGCCGATCGGGAGGCAGCGGGAAGGCGAAGAGCTGGATCGGCTTAGGAGTCGGCGTCAAGCGGGCGCCTCCTCGTCCCCGCTCGTCTCCGGCGGATCCAGGCGGGGAAGGACGCCCTGCCTTGGAGAGCCACGACGCAGGGGCACCCAGGAGCGCCCGCCGCCGCTTCCCGGCGCGTCGCGATCAGGAGGAGGAGGAGGACCCCCCGCTGCCTGTTTCTCCACCCCCGGCCCCTCCCACGCCGGCTTCCTCCTCCTCCTCCTCGCCCCATGCAGGGAAGACGGCCCGGGACTCCCTTCGCCTCCTCCTGCTGGAGGCGGGCTCGTTCGCCATGCCCCTAGCGGGGGTTCGCGGGGACTCATCCAGCCCGTAGTGGGAGGCAGGGTGCCGGCCGGCTCCACCCTCTCCCCGCCGCCCGGCTGCCTCGCGGAAAAGACGGAGAGGACTTTCCCCACGCGGCGTCCCCTCCTCCTCCTCCTCCTCTTCTTCCTTCTGCTAACCATGCGACGGCTGAGCCGGAGGCTGGCTCTGTCTGTCTTGGGGATCTTGTGGATCGCGGCTCTGCTGCTCTTCTTCGGGACCAGGAAGAAGTTGGAAGTGGTGGGAGCCGAAGGGCAGACGCCGAAGGTAAGTTGGCGCTTCTCTCTCTCTGTGACTTCTTCGAGGGGAAGCGGCGGAGGGGGCGCGCGAGTCTGTTTGTTATTGGACGGAGTGGGAAATAGAGACATGGCTGGGTTTGAAGTGTCTTTATTTGTGTGCAGTGCCAGGCGTTTTGGAAGCTGGCCGGGAGCGAATGAAACATGCATGTACACGCGCCTACACACACACACACACACACACACACACACAGGCGCGCATTCTCACGCTCTCTCTCTCTCTCACACACACTCCATATGCATTGGAAAGCGGCCAAGTTGTTTCGGTCCTGAGCGCCTCAGCCTTGCAAAGTCCACGTGGTGACAGACACCTGTCTTGCTCGAGTCGAGCTTGGGTTCCAACTTCTTTGCAACAGTTTCCACGAGCGAAGCGCGCCTCCTTTCTGGGCTTCCCAATGAAAGAGGAAGAGGGCTCTCTAAGCCAAGTGTAAAAAGACTGAACGGAGGGAGGGAGGGAGGCAGGCGAGGCACTTCTTCACAAAGCGGCCGCTGATGACTTACTCTAGGCGACTGTTACTGCCATCCTCTCCATCACACCTCTAGAAACGGTGGCGATTTTTTTTTAAAAAATGTTTAGGTTCAAGGACATGGAAAGTGGAACATGAATTCCACCTGTTTTCTTTTTTTCTTTTGCCAACTCACAAATCTAAATGTAGCCTTATGCATAAAGACTATCCGGTTTGGTTTCTTGGCTCGCTTGGGCTGAGCAAAGATTGAAGCCAGCAACCCAAGGCAGGCACTCCGCTCCAAATTGGACCCCGAGTTATGCATCTGGCATCAGGAAAGGAGGAGATAAGGAGCCTTTAGGCTGGGTGGAAGCCAGAAACCTCATCCAAGAATGATGCGTCCTGCCCCTTGAAGCGCAGCACTTGTTTGGAGTGGATATGCAGGGGGGATTGTATTCTGCCCTTCCTCTCAACTCCCCCCCCCCAGCAAATGATGCTAAAGCCTTTTGAGTGTGGAATGGAGTCGCTTGTAAACTCTGATACTTCGGGACAGGAGAAAGGCGGAGAGCCAGTTTTTAAACCAAATGAACGTTTAAGCAATGTTGATTTTACATTCAAATTTGCAGAAGTGGGAACAGCGGGAACACAATTGTTAGGGCCATTTGTGAAAACGGTCTTAATGCGTTGAAAACGCTCCAGTTTAATAGCACCTATTGCTGTCTTGGATGGTTAAATGAATTTCCCAGATCTGTAATTTGAATTTAAAACTCAGACTGGCAAGAGTGCGCGTTTGATATTAAAATAATCGCTCTACCATTTTCTTTCCTGCAGCAAAAATGTTTACAAGGGATGTATTCCAAACTGTAGTATGTTCGGTATAAAAGTGTTTCACTTCCATTTTCAGTTCCACATTGACAGCATTCGCATAACATGAGATACAAATACTTTTTTTTTTTTTTTGGATTCTCATAAGAAAACACTGTTACCTTAAAAAATGCTTCACAGCTTGGTCATGTACATGTTTACTGATAAGTGTTCAAATCCTATGCACACTCTCATGGGTTCTTATCTTTAATGTATCTCTTCTGGGACTTTTACTCTGTAGTGCAAACCCGTTTAATTAAGTTACTCCTGATCGATATCAGCCTAGATAGGGCTAGACAGTCTGCACTGAAGACATTTCTGCATTCTTTCTATGTCATTCGCATAATTTGAAGCACTTCTCATATGTAAAGTATTCTTACTAGCATATGGAACTTAAGCAAACTTTTCTCTGTTTCTGTGATGGCTAGAACTCACTAAGATTCTTCTGGCTGTTGTGTTCATATCTGCGACGTATTTATTGATCATGATTTTATTGATCATGCATGTGGAGTGCAGTTTCAACTCATAAGCTGCATGTGAAGAGTTGGCCCAGTACAGATGGAGAACTTGTGGCCCAGAGATACTGTTGGACTCCAGTTCCTATCAGCCCCAGCCAGCATGTAGTCCAGCTCTATCTGGAAGGTTGCAGGTTGTTGACACCTGCTGTACAGTTACGCTACCTTTATGCCAAGCAAAATGCAGACAGCCTGTGGCCTCACAATCCAAGTTGTGATGGTGCAAGGTTTTCCCATCCTTCATCAGACCTACATTTGCAGGTGACAAATAAAGCACTATTCTGAGGATGGGCTCATACATGTGTGTACAGCACTTGATTTTTCTTTGTTTGATTGTCGCATGGTTGATAAGGGTTAACAGAATGCGTGAACAGAGTCTGTTGAATAGCATTGTGGTGGCATAGGATGATATAGAAGTTTTATCTGCAGTGTCTGTGTTGGCACATTTGTACATGGAAGCCATCAATGGATGTTGGCAGCCATCAAGTGATGAGTGTATCTGCCCGAACTGCCCTGAGATGGGGATAAATTTCCTTTATATCATCTTTGTTTGTCATTCCCTCTCCCTTTTTAAAATGAAAAAGTCTGCAAATGGCACTTGTTCTAATAACTTTTCATGGTGCAAAAATGGCTTTTTTGTGTGTGCTGTCTGCCAAAGGTTACCCCATTTGTTCAGTTCTAAGGTTAATGATTGCCCAGTATGGATTCACAGCAGTGGACAATTTTTCTGTGCTGTATTCTTACATTAACTTACAGCTTGATTTAAAAATAAAAAAAATCAGTTAGTGAACGGAAAGCTCTGAATTTCTGTGCCTTTGGTGCAGTCTAAATGAGTAATAATAAAACTGATGGGCAGTGTCTTAATCAGGATTTCCACTAATGTCAACGTCTGGGAATGTCCTGGGGAGGAAGCAGCAGAGCACTGCAAAATCTTTCCTCCTTGTCCCCTGCAGGAGGCATCACAGTTCCTTTTCCTTTGCTCTTCCTCTTTCCTTGAGCAAATGTCAAACGGCTTGAATTCTGTCTGTCTTCACGAAAAAAGCAACAACACGGGCGCTTAAATCTTAAGGCTGCCTTTAAATCACAACAATGCATATAAGACCTGTCTTTTCATGATAATGCCTTCCTGTTTTTGCAATGAACCAGCATAACATGCAATGGGGGAGATTTCCCAAATTTGGAGCCCTGCTGAATCCAAATCTGAATCTGCACCTAAAAGATACGCTTTCAGCTTCGACCCTAATGTCAAGGGTGGTAAACAAGACAGCTCATACCAACTCTTTCCTGGCGTAAACTTTGCCATAGAACTGTTAATTTCAGAACAAGCTGGAGTTGACATCACCATAATGAATGCCACATTTCTGTTAGATCACTCACTACTTCTTGCCAATTTCCTCTAATTGTTTTTTTTAATTGTTACAGTTTGGTATTGGAAATAATACACCCACACCCACCCACACACCTATGTATTTAAAAAGAAATGTTTTCACACTTTACATTGCTTTTTATCTTTTAGCGTGATTGGATGAAACAATGGCCATGTTTGGATGTAACACTCAAACAGTGGTTGATGCAAGTTGGATTTTAACAACCTACCCATGATTTAAACTTCAGCACTTTGTGAATGAGTCCAGCCCCTTCCTGGGATCTTGTGTCCCAGTTCCCCTCTCTTCCCCTCTGTGGCTAAGAGGAGACGTTCAGAAGCTTTACATTTTAGTTAACCATAGTTTCCTGTGCTGTCTGGGTCAGTAAAATTGGTTCAACCCTAACGTTGGTTGGTTTCAGCAATGCATGGTTTGAACTAGGCTTGCTTTGAGATCAACCGTCATTCATGTTAAATTATGGTTCATGGCGTGGATGACAAAGGAAGATATGGTTAACGAAAAGCAAAAATTTATAAATATCTCCTGACCATGCAGCAGAGGAGGGGTATATGTTGGGGGGTGGGGGAGGTTAAGCTCATACAGGGTGCTCAGCAGTGGTTTAACATTACAACCATACCTTTATCTGACTGTCACATGACATGTGTAATCCATTTTAAAATGATGCATAAGTATCAGAATGTGTTTATTCAAGTGTGCTAATGTTTCAATAACTTACGCTTTAATCCTCTATACCAGGGGTGGGGAACCTTTTTGATCCTTATCAGATCTAGGCTGTTAATTGCCTGATGTCAGAATGTGCTTTGAAGTCACAAAGTTGGGATTTCAAAGCACCATGTATAGCTCAGGTATGGTGTGCAAGGAAGCTCCTCACAACAACAAAATTTTAAATATTTTTCAGTTTCAGAGTGAGATGTAGTGATTTTGGCAGCCATCTTGCATTTTTACATTTGCATTTTTTTGGCGTCACACAGAAGACTGGCTTGTCATGCTCTATAACTAACATAGTTTGTGCCATATTTGATGTTATTGCCCCAAATGAATTTCAGTTGGCTGCAATTCTGTAATTTTCCAATTTCTGCCGCTAAAACACATTAGGGACAAGTTTAAGGTCTAATATTATGTTGCCCTTAAAATTTCCACCAAATTGATTAAACAGGGGGACTGCGAGGGCAAGTTGATGATGTGTCTGTCAAGTTGATAACTGGCTGTCTTGGCTGTCACAGTAGGTTTGAGGGTTAAAGCTGAAATGTATTGCTTAGGTACAGAAATATTTGGATCCAGCTGATTGGAAAACATGGAAAAACGCTCAAGCAAGCAAATGACTCTCAAATTGCCTCAGCGCTTCTGACAAAACTTCCTCCCCTTCCCCGGAGCAAAAATTCAGCTTTTCAGTTTGGAGAGAAGCACTTAGACGCTCTGAGAGATGCAGCCCTCTCCGTTCTGGCTAGAGTCAGTTAATTGACAGCCCGTCTGTGGTCAAAGAAGGACATGCCTGGTGTGGGAGAGGGTTTGCTGACAAGACTTCAAAGCGTTTTCATCCCTGAAGCTTGGAAGTTTTGTGCTGCTTTGCATTTGTGCCAAACCCATGAATGAACATGCTTAATGCCACTCATGGGTTTTTTTGTGTGCTTGAGGGGGGAATAAGGTTGGGCTTTTGAATGAGTCAGAGCGGTCGGTCCCGCCTTTACGCTAATTCGAGCTGCGGCCAACTTACCTGCACCTCCTTCCCACCTTTCTTCCAGTTAGGCAATACACCACACACTCAGGGATTCTTTCATGTTACTATTTAAAGAAGCAAGGCTTCTCTCAGGAGTCTGTCTTGTCTCTAGGGAGAGAGGGGAGAAAAACCCCCAACCTATACAAGCTGATTTCAGCATCTGGTCACACTTTGGTGTGACGGAGGGACAGAATGCCAGAAAAGTTCGTGCAGATAGCGGTGGGTGTAAATTCTCAATGGCCCGAGTCATTGGGGGTAAGGGGCGGTTATGGTTCTAGGGCAGTTTTTCTTTTTTTTTATAGGCTGTTTTTAATAAATGTTTAATAGACTATTGTATTTTAATATTCTGTTGGAAGCCGCCCAGCCAGATGGAAACCCAGCCAGATGGGTGTGGTATAAATATGATGATGATGATGATGATGATGATGATGTTCATAATATACATAAACTCTGAAAATGCATATATTACACAATGAAAAATGCAATTTTTGTTTAACAGCAGCAGTCAGTGTCTCTCCCCCCGGCCCTGTCATGATCTTGTACCCCGTGTTGGGACATTGCTTGCACTGCCCTAGTTATTGCTGCTTGAGATCATAGGTTTGGCAGGTCCGGAGGGAAAGAACAGTCTGGGAAACTGGCCTGTGATCTGGGTGTGTCCTGCCCAGTCCTGGATTATGAGGTGGGTTTAAAGAACTGCCCCACCTCTTTGGGACACAGCCTTCTGCCAGACCTCCCCTCCTCCTGAGGTTACAGGTTTTTAAAAAATCACAGGAATCTTGTGGGATGAAGCCACAGAAAAGTATCTCCTTAACAAGTACCTCCCAGGGTAGTTAAAATAAAGTTCTGTAAAACCAGTAGTGGAGGGAAGAGTTAATCCCTTAGCCCTGTTTGTTGTGATGCTGATTCTGCTCAGTGAATCAGTGGCTATTTAACTTAACTGCTTATGTGCAGTTAACATAATTTATGGTTTTAGCCTCAGGAATGAGGAACACACATGAACAAGTAGACTGAATCAGTTCCTTGGCTCACTTTTTACCTGACCTAGTTCTCCCCACTGATATTTTCTTTATTCTTCTGACAAAGTGGGTGTGAGTTGAGTCAAGGAAAGGCATACATAGTGCACACCAGAGCACTAAGTCACCGCAAAGATTCTTCTTGGTTATCTTCTTGCTTTGGAGAAGAATAAGATCTTGAATTGTTTTCAGGTTTTTTTCTATTTCAATCTCCAGTCTAATTGCAATGGCCACTCCATTCAGTACATTGGACTTCAGAATTTTAACTATAGCTCATAATTTTGCTTTATGTTAAAATCTTTCCCACATCCCATAAAGGAGTGATATGATATATACAGGTTACTTGTTTTATGAATAATCCCAGGAATTTCATAGGTTGCAAACCTGTGTTGTTCTAATTGGTCAGCTAATGCAAACATGGCTATTTTTAAGGCTTTGAAAAACCATGTATTTCTCGATAAATGTGTGGAATTTAATGCCCTTAAAGAAAATAGAAGCAAAGAAGGCATTGGATGAAATTGCCTTTAGCACCATAACAATCCCTCTGTGTAAATAGGGATATGCACTCTTCGAAATTACAAAATAAAACTCATGGGTGGGGGGGGGAGCATGATATACTGAATTCTCCTTCAGATGAACCTTTCCCCTTTAGCACTTGCTGTAGAATTGATTCTTCATTTTACAGTCCTTTAGAACATCCACCGAACAGTTAGAGATTTAGTTTCCCCCTGATCTCCTTCTTCCTGCCGAACTCATTACAGGCCTGGTTCAGCAGTCCGTCAAATCAACGAGCTCTTTCGCCAAGAGATGGGAGATCAAGCCTTATTCGTATAAGATACATAGGCCATGTTGCTGTCAACTCCGTCAATCAGCATCCTTAAAATAGCTTCTCTTTCGTCTCTCCAGAATTTTCCATCCAAACAGTTTCATCCCCCCTGAGATCAATAGAATCTATATTCCTAGCCTTGTTTTGTTTTTTTGAAAACTTGTTTGATTCTTGGCTTTGGAAACTTCCAGCAATCAATCTGAATTATGTGCTTCTTTTGACAGTAGAGAATCTGGCCTAGTTTGGACGTAACACTAAACTATGGTCTGGTGCAGGGGTGGGGAATCTGTGATCTTCCAGAAGCTGCTGAAACTGCAGCTCCCCTCCTCCCTTACCATTGGCTATGTTGGCTGGGGCGGGTGGGAGCTGGAGTATAGCAGCAATCGGAGGTTACCAGGCTCCCTCACCCTGTCTTTTGTGAATGAGGCTCCCCTCATCCCTCTCTTCCTTCCCTGGGCCCACAAGAAGGAATTTGGAAGGAGTTTCACTTTTCACGGTAACTGCAGTTTAGCATTACGCCATGCCATGACAAACTGTAGTTAAGTCGTCATTATTATTTGCTGTGGTTTCTATAACCAGCTTGTTTCAATAAACCAGAGTTGACCAGTGCCACAGTGTAGGGTTCAAATGTAGTGGTTAATTGAAAACAGAAACAAAAGCATGTGAGCTCCTCATGGCCATGCTGAGGAGGGGATGGGGAGAGTGCGTGAGCCCAAGGCTTCTTGCACCATAGCTCAGTATGCCGAATCATGGTGAGCATTATGACTCAACGGAACTATGATTTCATTCCAGTGAATTCTTGTTGGAGGATCCCGGTCAGATTTCTATTGGTATATTATGATTCATAAAGCTGCAAGAAATTAGGTTTGGCTTAAGACACAGTTTGGCAATAGGTGTTTGAAGTATTGGTCAGACAGGCTGGCCATTCAAAAGGTAACTGGCTAACATGGTTTTTCTGGCCTTTATTTAGCATGGTAGACACAGTGCAGAGAAATAATAATAATAATAATAATAATAATAATAATAATAATAATAATAATAATAATAATTTATTTATACCCCACCCATCTGGGAAAAGGTTGTAACATCAATGATAAATCTTATTATTATTATTTATTAAATTTGTATACTGCCCTTTATCTGTAGATCTCAGAGCGGTTCACAACATAAGAATACAAGTTAAAAAAGACAAAATACATAATAAAAACCAGAATACCCCCCATTTTATTATTATTACTTACTCATACGAAACATATTTTGGTATTATCCAGGAATCAATTCAGCTTGAGTAAGTCTTCACACAAGCCAAAGGGTTTTCTTATAAGCACAACCAATGTTGTTCTATCTGGCCTCAACTCCTAGAAATGGAGAGCAAGTATTGCTACTGCAATTGGTTCTTACATGAATCTTCTTCCATCTCAAGTCCCATGAGATGAGAGCGAGAGTGGGGATCTGCATGCCGTGTCCTCTGCCTCCCAGTGTTGACCCAGAGGAGGACTTTTGATTCAGAGAATGCGCCTCTCCCAGTCATCCCACTCACTGTCCCAGCCTGAGAAGGTGACTCTGCTATCCATTGAGCTTGTGGGTGATTCCCCTGCAGCCTCTCCTCCTCCATTGCCATGCAGGAGCATGTGACTGCGGAAAAGGTGGCGAGGCCTTCAAATGTTGCAAGCAGGTGGAGCCAATGGCAGGGCAGGGCTTTTAATGACTCTGAGCATTTGCTGAGAAAAACAGCATCCAGAGCTTAGCTAAGCAGGGACCACTGGCCCTTGTTGTCAGGGGCTGGCTGGATGAAGAGGAGTGGTGGGTGGCACCAGGGGGGAACCCCCAGATGAGGAAGGCCTTGAGCCTGGGGATTGGTGGTGGGACACCCAGGAGAGGGCAGAGGGCAGAGGGAGAAGAGTAGGAGGAATTGTTGAATGCTGAAAAATATGCCATAATAAATTTCTTACTCTTTTAAGGAGCCACAAAGCTCTTTGTTTTCGCTGCAAAACAGCTCCTTCGCTGCTTGGTTGGGCTCCATGTGCATTTCAACATTGCGTGGAGAGCATACACCAGCCTTCCCCGACCTGGTGCCCTCAAGATATTTTGGACTGCAACTTCCATTATCCTTGACCGTTGGCCAGGTTTGCCTGGGCTGATAGGCATTGTAGCCCAACACATCTGGAAGGGATAGGGTTGCAGAAGGGAGGCCTACCTGAATAAAGAAATCCACCCTGCCTCACAAGTTCAACTCCCAACAGGTGGAAAAAAGGTAAAGGTAAAGGACCCCTGACATTTAAGTCCAGTCGTGGATGACTCTGGGGTTGCGGTGGTCATCTCACTTTACAGGCTGAGGGAGCTGGCGTTTGTCCGCAGATAGCTTCTGGGTCCTGTGGCCAGCATGACTAAGCGGCTTCTGGTGAACCAGAGCAGCACATGGAAACGCTGTTTACCTTCCCGCTCAAGCGGTACCTATTTCTCTACTTGCACTTTGATGTGTTTTTGAGCTGCTAGGTTGGCAGGAGCTGGGACCGAGCTCACCCCGTCAAGGGGATTCGAACCACCAACCTTCCGATTTGCAAGCCCCAGGCTTTTTGGGTCATGTGGCCAGCATGACTAAGCCGCTTCTGGCACAACGGAACACCGAAACCAGAGCAGCGCACGGAAACGGCATTTCCCTTCCCGCCAGAGCAGTACCTATTTATCTACTTGCATTTTTTGGCATGCTTTCGAACTGCTAGGTTGGCAGGAGCTGGGACCGAGCAACGGGAGCTTACCCCGTTGTGGGGATTCGAACTGCCGACCTTTTGATCGGGAAGCCCAAGAGGCTCAGTGGTTTAAACCACAGCGCAACAGGTGTAAGGCAATGGAATTAGAGATGAAGAACCCGGGGTAAAGGCAAGGCCAGTGTGCTCATGCCTGCTCTTCACCATTCCTGAGCTGCAGGAGAGGCTGTGTAGTTGAACAGGATTGTGGTCTTTATGAATTCTGCTTTGCCTTTCTGGAGAGCAAGGTTAGCAAAGGTTGCGTGCTTGGTTTTTATCCCAGGCTCACCTCTTCCCTTCTCTTAATCTAATCTCCAGGCCTTTCTTTAATCTCTCCTTCTGTCTCTCTTCCAATTACCTAATCCGCCATCTTCGCTGCTTTGCTCTTTTCGGTTTCACTCACCTGTTTTCTCTTCCCCACCTCCACCCACTTGCCCTCTTTCCTTCCAGATCTTGCCTTCCGCTCAGGAGGTTTCCATTACCCTTGCCGGGTGCTGCTCTGTAATGTCAAGAGCAGCTTCTAGGGGGCAGCAGGTCTTGGGTGGCTGCTGTGTGTATGGATGAGACTTTCCCACCTAGGGATCCCAGTCAATTGCATGCAGATATGAAATTGTCAAGCAAGACGACTACCTAGATTCAGATGCTGACTGCAGGAGGAATTTATTTCTGTGTGTGAGCCTTGCCATGGGGAAAGGCAGTAGCTCAGTGCTTTGCATGAAGAAAGTCTCAGGTTCAGTTCCTGGCCTCTCCAGGTAGGATGGAGAGGTTTGCCTGAAACCTTGGGAAGCTGCTGTAAACAGCCAGTTTAAACAATATTGAGCTGGATAAACCAAGGATATGACTTGGTATAAGTCAGCTTACTCTGTTCCCCTAAGAGTTAAACATTGCAGGGGGTTGGACTAGGTGACTCTTCCATCTTGACAATTCTATGAATGCCCATATTTTTCCATGGCTCACAGAACTCTTCTGCACTTCCAGCCACCTGATTATAGCTGTCAACTTACAGATTTGAAAATAAGGGACCAGCAGCCTCGAAAATAAGGGCTCAGCAGCCAAAATAAGGGATTTTCTGGGCAAAGGTATGTTCAACTTCTGCGCCCCTCAGAAGGCAGAAAGCCCAGCCAGCAGCCAAATGAAGCCTCAAGCGGTGGTTCCCACAGCGCAGCAACCTGGCAAAGGGGATGCAGCAAGAAAAACCACCATCACCTCTCCGCTGGGAAGCGCTGAGCAAAGGCGAGTCCCCAGACAACGCGGCCGATTTGGTTGGCACAAGGCATGCAAGCTCCACCCCCAGTCGCTCTTAAACTCCTTATTGGGTGAGCAACTCAGCCAAGCAACACAGTTGGAGCCTCCCTCCTCCCTGGCTGGCAGGGAGGGAGGGAGAGGAGCTGCTTCCTTTGAAACCTGGGAAATTTAAGGGACATCATCATTAAGGGACAGCAGCGGGACACGGCACTAGGATAAGGGAGTTTCCCGCCAAATAAGGGACGGTTGACAGCTATGCACCTGATGTGGACCTCGCTTAATTCCTGGATGCAAATGTGGATTTACATGTCACGTTATTTTATTTTTCTTTTTAAAAAATGTTTGACCAATTCCCTTTCTTTTGGGGCACTATTGGGACCTGTTTGCTAACAGGAGAACGTATTATGTACAAACGGAAGGAAAACGTAGGATTCAGTTGCTTGAAATGTCTTGTAGTGTTTAGCTTAATATGGCTGCACCATAAAATCTGCTCTGCCTCCTTCTCCACTCAGCGTTCTAAGATTGGCTTAGGCCAGTTGTTTACAGAATAAATTCCCTAGCTTACCCAATTCTGTTGTCCAGACCATTATTGCTGCAGCCACAACAGATCGAATATGGGGCATGTGGTCCAGTGTTGGCATATTTTGGAAGGGTGGGTTGAGGGAATGAAGCCTTTGAGACCTGTCACGAAATGAGCCTACTGGAACGGCGTGGCCGTCTCCTCGTGCGGCGCCTGCACGTAATCAGGTGAGCCAGTTAGCCTTCAAGGGATTAGCATGAAGTCAAATTAATCCTGTCTGCTGGATAGCTTATGAGGGACTGCAACCATATAACAAGTCTCTCTTTTTTTTTGGGTGAGCCAGATCAACTGGGCTCCCCTGTAATGTTCTGCTTTAGCTTTCATCTGCTGATTTCAAAGCACTTTGTGAGCATTACATACTTTGAAACACTCCCCCCTCCCCTTCGGAAACACTCACTATTTTAGGAGCTGGAAGGAGCTGGAGGTTCACCAGGGCTAAGGAAGATTAGCGTTTCTCAAAGTGTCTGCAGCTATCGTTGACACAGAGAGCGGGGATTTTCTCTGCACCTCTGAAAAGCAAGCAATGGCTTGCTGGCCTAAGGCCTTGTTCACACATTACACGCTCTGTGCTGGGGAAAATACCCCTCCCCCGGCATCATATTTAGGTCATTCGTGTCAACACCTGCTCAGCATTTATCTGCCTAAGTAGTGAGCATGCAGAGAAGTGTTTGCAGAAACCTTGAAAATAAATGTGCCTATAAGGATGGCACGTCAAAGTTCACACATTACAGATAATGTCACTCAGCACTATGACATGGGGATGTGTTCTGAAATCTCATTAGGAGCATAAAATCCTGTATCTATTTTTCCCTTTTTTCCACCCCCACCCCTCGCCGTTTATTACATTTACATTTATTGCATGGTTCTCCTCCTCCTGTTGGAGGTAGGTTTGGTTGAGAGACCGTGACTGGCCCAAGGTCACCCGTTGAGCTTCATGGCTGCTTGGGGATTCAAACCCCGGTCTCCCAGGTTGTAGTTTGACACACTAATCACTCTGCCACCCTGGCTCCTGCAATGCTGCAATGGAACCCAGAAATCCTGACTTCTGCTCTGACTGCCTGAAGGACCGAAAGACAGTGTATTCTGTATATTCACGGGGAGTTTTGCTTCCTTCTCAGTTGCGGGGGAAAACAAAACACAGCAAAATTAGCAACTAAATTACATGGAGGAAATAATGATATGCCGGATTAATTACAAGTAAATTCCCAGATTAATTTGTTAGGAATGCACGCAGTTGGCTCTGCAGGCAGCGTTGAGCTGACAAATCCAATTCCCGGAGCCTAGGCTGAGGTTGTTACTGGTGGTTGTGCGTTAGCGGAAAAGAAAAAAAGAAAAATGGGACAGAGGCCACAAACTGAGCTTGCCCTCGTGGGCGGCAGCACTTCTGATGCCTGTGGATTTAGACCACGTCTAAGGTTAGACCATGTCAGGTTCATAGGCAATGAGGTCATATTTATAGCTGTTTGGCCAGACCCCCTCCCACGCTGGTCTCTTGCTTTCAGAGTGAGGTGGTTGGTCAACAGGCAGGGAAGGAATTTTTTTTATAAAAGCCCACCGATCCCCTGATGAACCACAGTTTGGTGGACATTAGTGGACAGGCATCTGCATGCACGTTCTGTGGACCTATGTGAATGGGTAATACACATGACTGGTACCTGGACGGGCTTGTTAGTTGGTTTTTAGAGATATGCATGCCGCAGTCCAGGCCAGATGTCTCCTTCAGTCCTGGGCCACATTCACACTGAACTATGATACTTCAAACAGTCATGGCTTCCCCCAAGGAATTCTGGGAGCTGTATTTTGTTAGTGTTATGAAGCCCCTATTTAAAAACCAACAAGTTGTCCTTTCATTCTGTGGATGAGGTGCAGAGGCTCTTGAGGGTGGTGGTGGTGATGATGATAATAATGATAATGATAATGATATGATAGTGGTCAATAACAATAGAACATTTTGATTCTATGCTGCTTTTTTGGCCCAAAGGGCCCCAAAGCAGTAGACCATAGCTCAAGAGGCAGGGTTGCTCGCACAGCCAATTGGAAGCTGTGTAAGCTGCATTGGACACTCGGGTTCCAAAAATGTTTGCAAACTGGAACAGTCACTTCCGGGTTTGCAGCGTTCGGGAGCCAAAATGTCTGAGTACAAAGGCGTTCGGGATCCAAGGTACAACTGTAGATAATACTGAACCAGGTGGACTCAGTTGTGTGGCTCAGTGTACACCTTTCTGGGTTCCTAAGCTGAAGGTGCAGGGACTGAGGAAAAACAGAACAAAATAAGGACCCTTTTAATTTTGCAAATATTTGCTAAGGGAGAATTGCTTTGCTGTGGAATTTTTAAAAAGTGAATCTAAAGGAAGAAATGTGCTTGCCATGTCCTGTAGTTATTGTGTTAGCTCTACTTAAGATAAAAGAGGAATTGTCAATGTTAAAGAGTGCCTGGCAGATAAATGTTCATAGAGGTCTTTGAAAGCTGAAAAGGGCTTTTCGTGCTCACTACCAGAAACTGATTGCTGCCTGCGACCCCAAAAGCAGGAGGAAGCTGGAAGGATGCTCGCCTAAGGGCACCTGAAATTTCACCGGCAAGGAGGAGGTTCCACGGAATCTTCTGGCTCATTTTCTTAACATTGCCCCCTCCCACTCTACAATTTGCCAATATAGGACACGCTATAGGCTGGTCAGCTTTTCCAGCTAGATGAAAACGTATCTGCCTGTTTGTTTGTTTTTTGACCTATACTTTGTTTTTGTACTGTCTCTTGTTGTTATTGTTGTTTAGTCGTTTAGTCGTGTCCGACTCTTCGTGACCCCATGGACCAGAGCACGCCAGGCACTCCTGTCTTCCACTGCCCCATGCAGTTTGTTCAACTCATGCTGGTAGCTTTGAGAACACTGTCCAACCATCTCGTCCTCTGTCGTCCCCTTCTCCTTCTGCCCTCCATCTTTCCCAACATCAGGGCCTTTTCCAGGGAGTCTTCTCTTCGTACTGTCTCTTAACCCCAATTATTTAGCTGTTTTTAAGGATGCGTCTTAAAGGGTCTTAAAGGAGTGTTGTTTCTGAACTGAATCTTTGAGAATTCATAGCGGTCCTTCCCAGAATTTGTGTGGTGCAGTGCATTTTCTGCTAGGGGGTCCTTCCTTTAAGTAGTGTAGGCCATGATCCAGTAAACCAAACCTTTTTCTACAACAGCATCTGAGTAGCCAGCTGTTCACTACTAACATCCTCCTGGCTTTTGATGAAAAAGCAAGGGAAGCATGACTTGTGCTTTACTTTCCAATCCAGAGTCTTGTAGTCTGGAGGATTTCTTTGGGCTGCATCACTGGATCCCATATGGAACTTGAGTTTGATGAGTTTAGAAACCTCCTAGGAACCTAGGAAGCTACCTTATATATCAGGTCAAGCCATTGTTCCATCTAGCTCAGTATTGTCTAAAATTGACCTGTACTTAGCTTTCCAAGTTTCAGATAGGGATCTCTCCCACCCCTTCTGAGAGATTGACTGACTGACGGACTGATTCTACCTTTTTTTCTCCATGGAGCTCAAGGTTTACTGCATGGTTCTCCCTACTCCTCAATTAATACTTACAACAACTCTGCAAGGCAGTGACTGGCCCAAGGTCACCCACTGAGCTTCATGGACAAGGGGGAATTGGAACTCTGGTCTCCCATGTCCTAGTTTGACACTCTAAGCCCGCTACATTGGCTCTCATGCCAGGGATTGGACCTCAGACCTTTTACATGTAAAACTCATGCTCTCTCACTGAGCCACAGCCCTTCCAGGACTGCTTCTAGCCTCTGTTCTATAGACCTCTCATCCCTACCCTGATAAGCTGGAGCATAGGATGCCTCCAGCCCTTCCACCTTCACTTCCAGCAGGGATAGGAGCTTGAAGTTGCTGCAGATGCCCTCAGGCAGGAAGAGAAACATCTCCTGCTCCCTTAACGTTCCAAAGCTTTTGTTGCTCAGTGCTGCCTTAGGCCAGTGTAGTGACTATCATCTCATAAAATACCAGTGTCAGCTCCTATTGTCTTGGCAAGCTGGGGAGGAAGGCAATTCCAGGCACATAAAAGCCAGCCAAGTGCATGAGGCCCTGCCCTATGGAACAAGGCGACCATGTCCTGTCCTCCAGATCAGAAAGCCAGTGGTTGGCACAACGAGTTTTCCATGAGCCCTGTTCATGCATCGAAGCCCTTACACAATAATAATCATGTGGAGGTAGAGAGAGAAGCTCTTCACATCCCCTCCATCGCTTCCGGAATGCCTGGCCATGTCATTCTCCTCGATTGGAAGAGAAAGTCTGCCAATAGGAAGCCTGTGAGACTCATATAGGCTCCTTGGGCAATTTCAAACCTTTCACAACTGGGGTTCCAAATGGGGCAGGGAAGCTAGACAAGTACAGTGAGCTCCCAACAGAGGACCTTTGTTCTCTAGAGCACCAAAGGCGGAGGTGCCAAGAGACAGGAGGCAGGATTAGCAGACACCCCAAACTCATTGCATGATGCCTTTGAATAGGGGTATGGCTTGACTGTAGGACAACCATTTTGTAGGGAGGACTTAATGCAAGGAGCTGTGGTCTTTCCCATCATCCCTGGTCATGGGCCAAGCTGTCTGGGTGGACACTTCTTCACTGGAAGATGGTGGACTCTCCTTCATTGGAGGTCTGTCTGTCTTCAGCTGTGATTCCAGCATTTCAGGGGTTGGATTATTTGACCCTCAGGATCCCTTAAAGGTAAAGGTAGAGGGACCCCTGACCATTAGGTCCAGTCGTGACCGACTCTGGGGTTGCAGGGCTCATCTCGCTTTATTGGCCGAGGGAGCCGGTGTACAGCTTCTGGCTCATGTGGCCAGCATGACTAAGCCACTTCTGGCGAACCAGAGCAGTGCACGGAAACACCGTTTACCTTCCCGCCAGAGCGGGACCTATTTATCTACTTACACTGGCGTGCTTTCGAACTACTAGGTTGGCAGGAGCAGGGACTGAGAAACGGGAGCTCACCCCGTCATGGGGATTCGAACCACTGACCTTGTGATTGGCAAGTCCTAGGCTCTGTGGTTTAACCCACAGCGCCACCCATCTACAAATCTATAATTCCATGATGGCAGCTGAAGTCCAACTCTGGATGGCCACACGTTCCCCACCCCCTGCCTTAACTGATAAGTGTTCTGGTTGCATTGAGGGGGGAGCAGTTTTCTACCATTTCAAAAGAACACTGAGCATTGATGGTGGAATATAAAAGAGCGTGATGGACTTTCTGCAGAGGAGATTTCCCACAGTTCTTTTGAAAAGACAGCTGTTCTAAGCCTGTTCTTTGGCCAACTGAAAAGTTAGCAGTGCCAAGGCAGAGCCTGGCCCAAGTTAGGCTGGCATGACCTGGCACAGATTTTACGAGCAACCAGGATTGGCCAGCAGCCCAACAGAGGCTACAACAAAATGGGGACAGGTCAGATTGTGTGTGGAATTTAATGCATGCTGTGCTGATTATGAGGAAAGGTTCTCCTCCCATTTTTGAATGCCTCTGTCCTGACCAAGGCTCCAATATGGTCTTTTAGATTCCCTGATGAATACTTTGGAGATGTTTAATGTAGCAATGAAGGATCAAACCAGATGTGTGGGGCAACTGCATTTATATTGATGGAAGGGTTGTGATCTTCTCCTTCCATTAAAAGGCGCCCAAAGGGGGTCTCTGCTGATTTACTTCAATACTCTCCTTTTCTTTTACGTAGTTTTTCCTAAGCCTACCTCCAGTACTATGAGAGAGCCAGGTGGGGACAAAATGGAGCTACACAAAAAGACCAGTCAAGGAAAGACATTATGTAGTGTAATTTCAAGCATTTTCTTAAGACATTACTGGTTAATATAGTCTCTCCACAGACAAATTTGAGTAGTTGGTGGCATGGGCATAGCCAGGATTTTTGCTGAGGGCGGGCAGGACTTTTGGGGGGGGGCAGAACCGATGTGATTGGTCAGTGAGGTAAGTATTTCTATTGTTTTACTTGATCTAGGGGGGCAGCTGCTCCCCGACCCCCTTGGCTATGCCCATGGTTGGTGGTGAGAATTGTTATCTTCTTCCCGTACATGTGAAAAGAAAGGAGACAAGGTTTCACCAATGCAGATACTGACTGGAATAAAAAAAAATTCTTCTTACATGATTTGTTGAAAGAGGAAAGTCTTCAAAAGACCCTAGAAAGACCCTAGAGGCAGTACCTGTCTGATATATAATGGGAAGGTTTTCCAAAGGGTGAGTGTTTCCCCAGTAAACGGAAAACCCAACTTACGTCACTCCAAAAGAAGATATTGGAGTACTACTCCAAGGCATTTGCCAATGCAGAAGATGGTAGGTAAAGGGACCCCAGACCATTAGGTCTAGTTGTGACCGACTCTGGGGTTGCGGCGCTCACCTCGCTTTATTGGCCGAGGGGGCCGGCGTACAGCTTCCGGGTCATGTGGCCATCATGATTAAGCCACTTCCGACGAACCAGAGCAGCACACGGAAATGCCGTTTACTTTCCCGCCGGAGTGGAACCTATTTATCTACTTGCACTTTGACGTGCTTTCGAACTGCTAGGTTGGCAGGATCAGGGACTGAACAACGGGAGCTCACCCTGTTGCGGGATTTGAAACGCTGACCTTCTGATTGGCAAGTCCTAGGCTCTGTCGTTTAACCCACAGCGCCGCCCGCGTCCCGATCAGTTGGGTACTTAAAAGATGAAGCAATCTTTTGAGTATCATGGTTACAAGTTGGATAGGACTGTTCTGTGTACACTAGAACCAATATCTGGGAGTGGGTGGCGCTGTGGTCTAAACCACTGAGCCTCTTGGGCTTGCTGGTCAGCAGTTTGAATCCGCATGACAAGGTGAGCTCCCATGGCTCTGTTGCAGCTCCTGTCAACCTAGCAGTTTGAAGGCACACCAGTGCAAGTAGATAAATAGGTATTGCTGCAGTGGGAAGGTAAACAGCGTTTCCGTGTGCTCTGGTTTCTGTCACAGTGTTCTGTTGTGCCTGAAGCTGTTTAGTCATGCTGGCCACATGACCCAGAAAGCTGTTTGTAGACAAACGCTGGCTCCCTCGGCCTAAAGTGAGATGAGCGCTGCAACGCCATAGTTGCCTTTGACTGGTTAACATCCAGGGGTCCTAAACCTTTTTTTTTAGTACCATTATCTCAAACTCCACCTGGTAGCTAATTGGTGTTAGTTTGGATAGCCAATCAACATTAGTGCATACAATACCAAAAACTGGGCAATGCACCAGCATCCATTGGATTCCAGTCAATATTTGATTTTGCTCAGTAGTAGCTCAGTGGAATAGGGAGTAAAGCTTACACAATAAAAACCACAGATTCCTGATTGTAATTGAAATGAATCTCTCAGTTTATTAATGTACAAAGCTTAATAGTATTGTTAAATGGCGTTATAAATGTAATAGAACTTATATATAGAAAATTGAATTTATAATACGACATAAAATAAAATATTTGAAAATGAAGCAACTTACACATATGATTAGACTTAAAGCGATTGGATATAATTTGCATATAAACTAAAAAGTAGCATTGGCAAAGCAATCAATCAAAGTAATTAACATAACTCCTAACTCACTCCCTCCCTCTAGTTGTGAAACAAATCTAAATTCCCATCAATACAAATTCATAGTTTTTAGCGCTAGCCACCCTAGCCCTAGAGGATTTCCAATGCATTTTATCAGATGCCTCCAGGATGCTCCTTTCTCCTGCAAGTCCGCCCCCCACCCCAAATTGGGAGAAATTGGTTCTCCTCAAAAAAAACTTGTGGCTCTTGTCCTCTGGCCTGTGGACAAAAAATGAAATAAAAAGCATCTCTCTCTCTCTCTCCATCTCCATCTCTCCCTGATTGCTTTTCATGTCTGCAGACCTCATGGTTTCCTGCAAACAGCCATATTAAGAATGCATGGTGCTGATGGGCTTAAGTAGGTTGCTTGGAGGCTTCCTTGGCCTCTGAAGGAAAAAAATACCATGACACTAGGACCTTGAAACCAAGGCTTTCCTGATTATTGAATTATGTCTTTTAAGGGGCAGAGAATGTGTGTGGGATAGGGCCCCCTCCCAGCCCTCCCTGGCTATGGGCCTGCTCTGTCCTAGGATATCTGCTGATGAAGGATAGGCTAGAAATGTTTCGATTTCATAAACAAATACTCAGAAGTCATCCCCATTGAGCTTCAACCCAAGTCATCACGTACGGGATCTCAGTTTCATTGTGCTTCTGGTGGTCATGGGGAGGGACAATGAACTGCAGTGACGTTGGGGAGTCCACATCTACACTGACCAGCAATGGCTCCAGACAGGGAGGTTCCTCATCCCTACCTGGAGATGTCAGGGGTTGAACCCGGGACCTTTTGCACGAAAAGCACACCTTCTGCCCCTGAGCAGATACTATTCGCAGCACAAAAGTTTATGTAATAAAAGCAGAACGTGGCTGGTAATCTTTTACTTATTTCCATTCCTGTAGTTTTCATAGCAACCAATCTTTCTCATAGACATTTAACACACATTAAGCCAACGGCACGGGCTGTGAAAATTAATTTCTTAGCACATTAATTAATTGAGCTGCCTACCCAATATCAACATGACTTTGCTGGTTATTACAAGACCTGATCTTGTGTGTTTTCAAGTCAGTGGAAGTATTATTGTTTTTAATGATCCAACACATGAACATACTTCTCTTTCTTTTCTCACTGATAGGGTTGCCATATTTCAAGAAGTAAAAATTCGGACATAAAAGTTGTTGAGTTGTTTACCTTATTGAGTCACCTGGGACCTTAAGGTGAAGGGCGGGTAATAAATTACAGAATGTGTCAATTTCTGTTTTTCATATTTCCAATCTTAAATTCGTATCTCCACTATTTCCACATCAGTTCACTTTTTTAAAGTCCTCATGAAATTCACCAGCATTTTAGTGTAAAATTTCCTAATATACACACGCTTGTACACACTTTTGCCTAATACTCTTTTTTTTGCAGATCATCTTCCCCTGATGTAATAAATAATAATAAAATAATAAAATTTTATTTATACCCCACCCTCCCAGGCCAGAGCCGGGCTCAGGGCAGCTAACACCAGTAAAATTACAATGAAAAAACCCCAACCAATTTAAAATACAGGTTAAAATATAATTTAAAATGCAGCCTCATTTTAATAGTAGCCCATAGATCAAAACCACAAGGGGAGGGAAACATAAGGGTCAGACTGAATCCAAACCAAAGGCCAGGCAGAAACAGCTCTGTCTTGCAGGCCCTGCGGAAAGATATCAAGTCCCGCAGGGCCCTAGTCTCTTGTGACAGAGCATTCCACCAAGTCGGGGCCAGTATTGAAAAGCCCCTGGCCCTAGTTGAGACCAATCTAACCACCTTGCAACTTGGGACCTCCAACGTGTTGTCATTTGTGGACCTTAAGGTCCTCCGTGGGGCATACCAGGAGAGGCGGTCCCATAGGTACGTGGGTCCTAGGCTGTAATGCTGTTTTCACTGTTACATGCATTTTTATGCACACTTTACCCAAGCATGTGCATTTTTGTACTTATTTGGCTGGGGAGTGGTATCTCAAAATTCACAGAATCACAAACTGAGGGGTGAAAGTTGTGCTTCAGTTCCTACATAGTTTCAGAATGTGTGAACACAATACTGGCATACCTAGAACAAAGTAATGATATGTAGACATGTCCAAGATAAGGAGGATAAGGCTACATGATGGCTACATTCCACTTCCACAGTCGGAGGCAATATGCCTCTAGATGCCAGTTTCTGGGACTCACACGTGAAGAAAGTGCTGTTGCCCTCATGTCTTTTTGGGTTGGACTGGATGGACCATTGGCCTGATCCAACAGGCTCTGTTATTATGTTGTTATAAACTGTGGTTAGTCTTAACAGCAGTTAGTCGGAATAAGCGGACTTCAAATAATAGATTGCAAAGCCGGCTTGTTTTCACTTAACAATAGTTCCGGCAAACCATGGTTTAGGGGTTTGGATGTAATCTAAAAAGGGTGCTGAAACTTCCAATCTCCTCATAGCCATTCCAGCGAAGGAAGTGGGTGTAGGGATTGCACAAGCCTAAGGCTTGCCTCAGCTCATCCTTGTAAGGCTAAACCATGGTTAGCACTACATATGTGAAGCTGATCAGTTTGCTTTTTTTTAAGTTGGTGTAAACTACAAAAATTGTAACTCATGCACACCTTGGGAGCAGATTATGTTGAGTACAAAGCTCTGTTTTCAGGCTGTGTCCATGAACATAACTGAACTGCAGGAATAGCCTTCCATGCGAGAGTCTGGTGTCCACCCCCTTCCCATTGCCAAATGATGTTGCTTCTGTGTAATACAAAATTCCATCAGTATTTAGCTATCCAGCTTGGTCAAGCAATTCTCAGTCTGCTGGGATCATGAAACACTCAAGACAAATCATGTACAGCCTGTATTACCCAGGTTGCTTAATTAATCTATTGACTGTGCCTTGGCTATCTCTCTGCAATATCTGAAAAACAATAGGCTATAAATGAATACGCAGTTAATTTTTCATTGGTAATTACAAGGAATGAATTTTACCCCCATTATGCTTCATTATT
This sequence comes from Podarcis vaucheri, assembly GCF_965113315.1. Taxonomy (NCBI): domain Eukaryota; kingdom Metazoa; phylum Chordata; class Lepidosauria; order Squamata; family Lacertidae; genus Podarcis; species Podarcis vaucheri. Next base: position 34,261,615 of record NC_138761.1, read on the forward strand.
GCTCCATGTTGCAGCTGTGAGTGATAGAGGCATAAATATTGATTGAACAAGGCCAGTTTGCGTTAGGAAATGATGAGCATGGGGCGCTCAGGGACCTGGCGTTGTGTTGTGCTTGTAAAAAAAAGGGGGGGAGGGCAGAAGGGAGCAGGTAGTTCAGATGAGGCGTTAGAAAGTTTAGCAGTAGCTGGAACTTTCTGTCATTTGGCACTCTCCAGATAAGTATGGGGAAGGTGGGTGTTTTCCTACAACGTTTACGTGTGGAGTCTGAAAATCTCTCAGCTCGGCTCAGCTGCTGCTGCTGGATTAAAATCGCATACATCCAAAATTACGACCGTAGGAAAGAAGGCAGCAAAGCTGTTTAAAAATTATGATTGTCAATGGTGTGAACTGTGGTGCTTTCCCCGTGTTCCATCTTATCTTTATCTGTACCGTGAGCGCGGGAAGAAGCTTAATAATGTGTCCAGGCTGCCCGCTGCGGTTTAAATCCTGTCAGGACTCGCGAGCTGGTGCAGTACTTCAGGAGAAGATTTGTAAATGGGGCTTAGGCTAAAAAGGCTACTGAAAAAGCAGTAATGTCAGGGGGACTGTGTTCTGCCAGTCTTGGTGCATGACTTTCAAGGTTGTTTTGTTTAACCAGGAGGAAAGAAACCTTTTCAATTTAATACACACCCACACACCCACACACATGAAGAAAAATGTTAAATCTATTCATATTTTAGCCGCCCTGAGCCCGGTCTTGGTTGGGGAGGGCAGGGTATAAATACAAATTTATTATTTTTTAAAATTATTATTATTATATTTAGAGTCAGGGATAGCAGAGGTTAGTATGGATCCAGGAGATCTGTGTTCAAGTGTGCTTGTTGGTCAAGGGGTATGGTTTTTGCTTAGAGTGCAAGAAATTCTGGGTTAGCATCCCAGGAAAACCCTGCCCAGGGGTAGGGTGGATTTCAAAAACCGACTATACCTTTGTCACAAAGCATAAAGAGTGGGCGCAAAGATCAAGATCTATTGGCAGATCTGTGGCTGATTTGCAGTAGGTCAGCAAGGAGATTTTACTCCCAGTTGTTTACCAATGCTGGCAACAAAATGACTCCCCGGTCCATCTAAATTTGGCTGCTGAAATGAAGAAAGCTAACCAGGAACGGGCTTCTGTGTGAAAAGACCATGAGCTCAGTTCAATTCTGGTACGGAAAACAAATCTCTGGACTCAGCATGTGCTCTTCGGCACCTGGTTATTTTCATTCTATCCAATTGCTTTTTACGCTTGACTCTTGTTATTAGATCTTCGTGTTCTAGCGAAACAAAGTAGATCCAATAAACCTGAAGACTGTCCATTCCTGCTGCAGAACACTGCTTTGCACAAAGAAAAAGTCTCAGGTTCAAACCTTGGCATGGCAAGGATACAGTCCTAGTGCCACCACAAACTGCCTTGCTTACTGTAGGCCTGCCTGGCAACTGTGCTTCTCAAACGGGTATCTGCTGAGGGTTTATAGTGTGGCAGCACCAAATCTCTGGAATCATCTACCAGGCAGAATTTGGCAGGTACCTAACATATAACATACCTAAATATAATATTTAAAGTGCCTACTGAAGACTTTTTTGGTTTACGAAGACTTCCCCTGAGGTGTAACCCAGTCATTCATGGAAGATCAATTGTATATCTGTTGAAATGTTTTCGTTGTTTTTAAAGTTTGTATGGATGGCTTTTATTGTTTTAGGGTTTTCTGAATTGATTTATTTTTCCAAAGAACCTTTGTTTCTATGCTTTATTCTGTTCTTACCATGTACACCAGCAGATAGACAGGCTATCTGCTGTCTATAAATTTGTCTAACAATAAATAAGTAAGTGAACAGTGCATGCTCCAGTAATAATAAATAAACAAGTGAACCATGCATGCTCAGGCGAATGTTGGTGACATTTGTGGGAGCCCCACTTCTGCCTCAGCTCCCCCTTCTGAGCCCTTTGGTGGCGACAGCTGAGGATGGCATCTTTGTTTTCTCAAGATGCATGTGTGGTAAGTTTTGGTTCTGGTGCATTGTGGCTAAAAAACAAACATGGCTGCTGCCACAAGAGAACACAGTGGCAGCCATAGCATGTTTTCGACTGTTGTTTTCTTACCAATAATGCACCAAAACCAGAACTTCCACTGCACATCATTTCTAGAATGCCCCTACAGATACTCAGGAGATAGTAGGAGATAAGGCTGAGTTTGACTGACGGGTGGTCAGCCTCAGCCTCCCATGTTCAAAACTCACTGTGGCCATAAAATCAACTGGTGTCCCTGGGCAACTTGTTTTTGGTGGTGTCGCAAATGCAGCCGTAACATCCCTCCGTGGGCAGACAGTGAAAAGATGGCAAAACTTTTTTTTTTTAAAGCACAGTTGAAGGAATAAAGCAAACATCAGAGCAAGTATTCTTTTTAAGAAATAAAAGCAAAAATACAACAAAACCGAGCAGCCGAGTCTTCAAATGTGCAGGTGACAAAACCTGGCTCTGTGAGGAGGATTTGCACAAAATCCATTGATTGTAGCAAAAGCTGGGCTTTCTCCAAGAACCTAAAGACCCCACTAACAGCACTTACGCCATTTCCTAGTCCATTCTATATGCAATTAGAGGCTGTACTGCTGTTCAACATGGGGGAAAATCCATAAATCCAGCAGGCTGCAACAGGGAGCGCACACAGGCTGATCTTCAAAAGGTTTCTCGGGTGAGCACGTGAGGTCTTTAAATTGAAGCTCCGAGTTTGGCCTGGCGCTGGCACGTGCCTCTCCAAAAGACCCTGGAGGATGCCAATTTCTGCCCCCCTCTTGGGCTTTTCTTTGTTAGTTTCACTTTCTTTGCTGACGGAAGAGGAAAAAATCGTAACAAAATGATAAAAATAATAATGCTGAAGCAGAGAACTGCAGCTGTGAAGGTGTTGTATGTGTTGTTTTTTTTTTTAAAAAAACACACCACACATTTTCAACCTCCTCATCTCCCCCGGCACCATAAAACCAATTATGGGTTTCTAGCTGCACAGACGTGGATGGGTGGGTGGGGGGGAAAGAAATGCTGTGTGCATAAAATGTAAATTTTGGTGCAATTTTTTTGGAGTTCCCAGAAGGAGCAGTGCATTGGGAGTTGGTGGAAGTCTCCCCAAATGCTGTGTTGCTGCAGGCTTCATCCAGACTTTGAAGCGGCAATGGTGGGGGGAAGGGGGACAGCCAGCTGCTGCTTTGGAAGATTTGCTATCAGCCCGTTTCGCCATGCCCAGGAAAAGGCCGTTTCCTACCCCTCCCATCTCTCCATAGCAGTGAAGTGCTTGCATTTTGCTAGAAGCACTTAGCACGTTTGCTTACTAAGCTGCAATTAAATTGATTCCTGCCCTCTTCCTCAACCGTCCCACTTTGGGCTCCAAAGCTGCTACGGCAGTCCGCTGGATTTCGGGAGATCACTGAGCAAAAGAAATGCCAAGCCGGTGGGACAAAAATAGCAGCGCTTGTTTAAAGGCCATGGGGCACCTAAAAGAATGATTCTAAAGGGCTGCCACATGGAAGGTGGAAAAAGCTTGTTTTCTCCTGCTCTGGAGGGTAGGACCTGGAACAATGGCTTCAAGTTGCACGAAAGGAGATAAACACCAGGAAGAACTTTTGGTGGTAAAGAGCTCTTTGACAGTTGTGATGGACTGCCTTAGAAAGTTGTGGGTTGTCCTTCCTTAGATGTCGTCCTTCCTTTTTAAGCAGAGGTTGGATGGGCATCATGGATGCTTTAGTTGAGAATCCTGCATTGCAAGGGGTTGCATGAGATGACCCTTTGAGTTATTTCCAGTTCTATGGTTCTGTGACACATTCTCGCCCTGTCCTGACAGTCTTATGCAGCCTAGGTCCCTCTTACCTACGGGACTGCCTCTCCTTAAGGTCCATAAATGACAACACTTTAGAGGTCCCAAGCTGCAAGGTGGTTAGATTGGTCTCAACTAGGGCCAGGGCCTTTTCAGTTCTGGCCCCGACTTGGTGGAACGCTCTGTCACAAGAGACTACGGCCCTGCGGGACTTGATGTCTTCCCACAGGGCCTGCAAGACAGAGCTGTTTCCGCCTGGCCTTTGGTTTGGACTCAGTCTGACCCTTATGTTTCCTTCCCCTTATGGTTTTGATCTATGGATTACTTTTAAAATGAGGCTGCATTTTAACCTGTATTTTAATAAACTGGTTTTGTTTGTTTGTTTATTTGTTTGTTCCTCCCTCCCCCCATTATGTTTTATTGTAATTTTATTGGTGTTAGCTGCCCTGAGCCCGGCTCTGGCTGGGGAGGGCCGGGTATAAATAAATAAAAATATTATTATATTATACAAAAGCAGTCATGAAATGTGCTTGGTGGTAAAGCACCTGCTTTGCATGCAGAAGGTCCCATGTTCAGTCACCAGAATCTCCAGGTAGGGTTGGGAGAAACTACCTGTCTAAAAAACTGGAGAGTGTCTGCCAGTCAGTGTAGGCAATACTGAGCTAGATGGACCAATGGACTGATGCAATATAAGACAGTTTCCTATCTTCCTACTCAGGAAAGATATCTAGTCTGGGGAGAACCCTGAGGGCTAGACAGGATGGCATGGAAGGCTGAATTTGTGCCTTGGGCTCAAGGTTTTCAATCCCTAATATAGGAGGGCGGGAAATGCCAGGGGGGCCGCAGGCCCCATATCCAGAGCCCACACAAACCTGCAGCTGGTCCCGATTATCCTTGTAATTGAGGAACTGTCACTACTGTTTCATATACAGTGGTACCTCTGAAGGCAGCCCTGTTTAGGGAAGTTTTTAATATTTAATGTTGTACTGTTTTTAACACTTGATTGGGAGCTGTCCAGAGTGGCTGGGGAAACTCAGCTAGATGGGCAGGGTATAAATAATAAATTATTATTATTATTATATACCTCGGGTTACAGACGCTTCAGGTTACAAACTCTGCTAACCCAGAAGTATTACCTCGGGTTAAGAACTTTGCTTCAGGATGAGAACAGAAATTGTGAGGCGTGGTGGCAGCGGGAGGCCCCATTAGCTAAAGTGGTGCTTTAGGTTAAGAACAGTTTCAGGTTAAGAACAGACCTCCAGAACAAATTAAGTTCTTAACCCGAGGTACCACTGTACAAACAACAGCCATTTTGCGCAATCGTGTATATGCGCATCACTTCAACCCAGAAGTGGCTGGAAAAGGGGCTGGGCAGGGCGGGCTGGGCTTACACATGCTCCACTGACATGTCCAGGGGCCAGGAACGCAACCCCTGTGCAAAACTTGCAAATGTATTGCCAGAAATGTGGTTGGGAATGTTGAGGTGGCTTTTATTTTGAGTTTTGGGGAATGTTAAAGGAGCCCAGCGTTCACAAAGGGGTCACCTGGGACCTTAAGGTGAAGGGCAGGTAATAAATTGCAGAATCTGTCAATTTCTGTTTTTCATATTTCCAATCTTAAATTCATTTCTCCACAATTTCCTCATCGGTTCTCCTTTTTTTTTTTAAGTCCTCATGAAATTCACTAGCATTTTAGTGTGAATTTCCCATATATACACACTTTACACGCTTTTGCCAAAGTGTCACTTTTTTTTTTGGGCAGAGCATCTTCCCTTGACATAATGCTGTTTTCACTGTTATATGCATTTTTATGCACACTTTACCCCAGCATGTGCATTTTAGTACACCTCATTTGGCTGGAGAGTGGCATCTCAAGATTCAGAGAATCACAAACTGAGGTGGGAAAGCTGTACTTCAGTTCCTGCATAGTATCAGAAAGTGTGAACTAAATAGGTTCACCACTCCCAGTTTCCTGACTCCCTGTTTCATTCTCTACATCATATATAGCTTGTGTTTCAGTAGCCTTATATGCTTCTAAATGTGGCTTCAGTAGCTTTATATGGATTTAACCCAGTGCAAGGCATCTTTGTGCATCCTTAAAGGGATTCATTTGACGCGGGTGGCGCTGTGGGTAAAACCTCAGCGCCTAGGACTTGCTGATCGCATGGTTGGCAGTTCGAATCCTCGCGGCGGGGTGCGCTCCCGTTGTTCGGTCCCAGCACCTGCCAACCTAGCAGTTCGAACGCACCCCTGGGTGCAAGTAAATAACTAGGGACCCCTTACCAGCGGGAAGGTAAACGGCGTTCCGTGTGCTGCGCTGGCTCACCAGATGCAGCTTGTCACGTTGGCCACGTGACCCGGAAGTGTCTGCGGACAGCGCTGGCTCCCGGCCTCTAGAGTGAGATGAGCACACAACCCTAGAGTCTGGCAAGACTGGCCCGTATGGGCAGGGGTACCTTTACCTTTTTAAAGGGATTCATGAAGGTCTGGTGTGTGTGACAAATAAATGAAACAATGAACAAAACTAGTGAATGAGAAAATATTTATATGTGATTGGCATCCAGTTCAATTCTCTGAGGCTGGATATGCCTTTGTCTCCCTCCCTGCCTTCCAACAGACTGCATGTGATTGTCGATTGCCTGTCTACTTATGTGCATTTTTCCATTTGTTCTTTGTGCTTGCCTGTAAGCTCCTAGTGAAGAAAATATAATTTCATCTCTTTAAACCCCCCTAATCTTGCAGAGTCAGTTCAAAGCCGGTGCAACTTTGCACCAGTGGGTGTTTTATAATTCCAGAAGCTTGCAGCCAAAGAACTGGCTGGCTAGTTTAATATGGACACGGACCAAAAATAGACTGATCTCCCCCCCCCTTTGGTTATGACTTTATATTTGTGCTTTTCTTATCCCCTCTTCCTTTATCTCAAACTATGTCAAAGTTGGAACAGTTTCAATCAGAGGTTTTTGAAAATCTTCAATAAAAACAACTTGGTGCTGTTTTTAATTAAAGAAAACACTATGATGTTGGAGGGAGGGGGGAATAAAGTGACAAAGATTAATGGATTACCCAGGTACTATTAGCTTGTGAAACCAAACACGTCTGTCAGCTCTCCAACTTTGTCAATCCATTTCATATTTACTGTGTGCCCAAGTGCCCCATTTGCATCCTTACATCCTCAATGTAAGGCGTCATCATGGAGTTGGAAAGGACCCTGACAATCACCTAGTTGAACCCCCTGCAATGCAACGAAACTGTCCAATATGGGGATCGAACTTGCAGCCCTGGTTTTATCAGCATCATGCTGTAACCAACTGAGCTATCCAGGCTGACAGTGCCCTCAGTGTTTCTGGAACTTTAATGGTGCAAGCTTCTCTATATTCACCAAAACAATCCATTCACTATAAGTGAAGCTTCTTCTCTATAGGAAGAAGCTTGTTTTGTATCAGAAAGTCTCAGGCCTCAATCCCACATACAAGCACAACTGAAGTTAATGGGCCTTACATCTGGGTAGGCATAGGAGATGGCATTGCATTGGCTGTTCCATTTAGTTTAGAGGCGACAAGCTATTGCCACAAAATTGAGCACAGGAGACAGAGACAGATTCTGAGCTTCCAATCCCTTGACAATATGCTTCTGAGTCCTCCAGATGTTTTGGCTGTCCCTCCACCAAACAAGTCGTTGGTGGCCAATAGGAACTGTAGCAAAAGGAAGAAAGGAGAAGATAGATCATGTTGTGGATTAGGAACTGGTTGAACAACAGGAAACATAGTTGGAATAAATGGACTGTGCTCACAATGGAAAGTGGGTTTCCCCAAGGATCTGTTTTGGGACCAGTGCTTTTAAACTTGTTTATAAATGTATTTTAATTCAGGGTGAATAGTGAGGCAGCTAGGTTTGCTGATAATACCCAAACATTCAGGGCATTAAGAACAAATAGGAGATTGCGAGGAGCTCCCAAAGATGAAGAGGTACTAAAATGGCAAATGCAGCTCAGTGTACTCAAATGTAAAGTGATGCACATTGGGGCAAAAAATCCTAACGTTGACTATGCACTTACAGGGACTGAGATCTTGGGGTCATTGTGGATAGCTCGGTGAAGAGGTCTACCCACTGTGCAATAGCTGTGCAAAAGGTGAATTCCATGCTAGGGATCATATGGAAGGGAATTGAAAATAAAACTGCCAGTACCATAATGCTGTCATACAAATTGATGGTGTGACTGCAATTGGAATATCGTGTACAGTTCTGGTTTCCTCACCTCAGAAAAAAAGTATTGTAGAACTGAAGAAGCTGGAAAATAATTTTGCAACCAGGTCTTTTATTATGTTCATAAATACAGTGTGGGGAGAAGACAGACTTGGAAATGAATGAGGTTCCTTTTCAGTTCACACCCAGTCCCAGAAAAGTCCGAATGGTGATTGTTGTTATTTTTGTCAAGAATGAGAGTGAAGCATTTGCCTTTCACACTTCTTCTTTGGCTTTACTGTGTGAGATGCCAACAATAAATATGACTGGAAAGAGATTTGAAGTGAAGGCGGCTGTTGGCGATGATGGTGGTGGCGACTGCGCCGCGCTTTACAAAAACAAACGAGCTTTGAAATCGTCTTCTTTACTGTTAATACTGTTTCAGAGCAGAGGAAATTGAGATGGATTATTCTTAATCTTTCCTCCTTAAATCACAAAAGTCCAGAAGATCTAATTTGATCCCAGCAAGAGCAGCCGCGTTGTCCTGACTCTAAATAGATTTGCCTGCACTTAGACACACACCATTTCCTTTTCAAGGACCGGTGTTCACATCAGACAATTACAAACACACCTCATAACACATTATCGAGATGTATAGTGTGCAAAAAAAATACAAGTACAAAAATAACCCACCTTAACAAATTCTCGGTGCATAGCGGTATTAAAAGCCTGATCACGATGGCTTTGAGGAAGCTGCAACTCTCTGACCTTCACTCCTCCATATCAAGAGGCAATATGGCAGAGAAGAACCCTTTTTTTTGAATCATGCACACACACACTTTCATAACCAGATCCCCATCCTATATGGTTGCAGTAGTCTAGACCAGGTGTTGCCAACTGGGCACCCGTGACCCTGCCAATATCTCCTATGTTGCCCACAGCAACTCTCTGTAAATATCACTTCAGAAATTCACAAGGTGCAAGAAACAGTTTGCTCTTTCTGGTCAGGTCTTGAATGCACTGGTTCAGCATCTCCAATGTTGAACCTGCTCCCCTCCCCCAGAAAGACCACCCCATTCCCACATTTCACAGGATGCCAGGATTAGACAGCCCCCCTTCTTACTATGCTGAAAAGGGGACAGGTTCAAAGAGGGTCTCTCTGTGAGTGGCGGCTAATTCAGGTGCCTTTCTTCACATTAATAGTGGGGGGGGCATGCTTCACCATTGTGTCTCTCTCTTTCGGTTCTGCTAGATGTATGACAGCCATTTTGTATTATGCTGCACAGTCCCCAACCCTCACAGCCGCCATTTTGTGACTGGTACCCACAGCACAGTCTCAACTTTTCAAATGCGCCCCCAGAGTTTGGTGATCCTCCAGGGTCTAGGCCAATACTGAAGGCTAGTTAGGCATTACAGCTTTACCCTGAATAGCTTATTGTTATTATTCATTTGAAAATGTCAGCTGGGAAATTGGAAGACGATTTCATCAAGGGGTTAAGTAGGTTCCTTCACTCTGGGCTTTGAGGGGACTGGAAAGGAAATTTGCTCATTTCCCCTCCTCTGTGTCTATACATTATGTTAACAGAGTACAGTACAATAACATACTTTGCCTTTTACTCCATAAAGCATACAAAACAGCCGGTTAAAGTAGATAAAACTTATCTGCTAAAACATCCATTTATCCCCTCTTCCTTCCACTGGTTTAATAAAATCTTTTAAATATTTCTGAATGGTGTTCATTCAGAAGTCTTTCAATTGTGGGGCCATTACCCCAAGTGCCTCTCTTTTACATGACCTTGAATATGCCAGCTTGGTATACAGGTTTTGGGAGGAATCCAAAGATCCCGGGAACAGAGTTTCACTCATAGATAGGGCAATCACAATACGCATTAATGATTCCTTGTTCTCCTCCCTGCACCTCTATGAAAATCTGATCTGGAGAGTTGGGGGGAACCTCTGATACACGGTAGTCCCAAGGTAGTCAATGTGATGCCCTCCGGATACTGAACTACAGCTCCCAGCATCTCTAGCCATTGGCTTTGGTGGCTGGGACTGATGGAAGCTGGAGTCCACCAACCTCTGAGTCCCGGTAATCACATTGGTTACCTTCGTCACCTAGGAGTATCTGACCCAGATTGTTGGGGGAGCCGCCATTACAGTTGGGTAGTAGCAAGGTGATCATAAAAGGGAAGGTGAAATAGTGAAAACCCTGCCCTCCTGCTCTTATTAGCTGATGTCTTTGTTGAATTAAAGCAGGGTAGTCCAGCATTTTTGTGGCCTTCTGCAACATTTGACACCCCCCACTCCACCCCCCTGAAGGCCTCACACTGCCTTTCAAAAGCTAGATAAGTGAGGTGCTGGGATTTGGGAAGGAGGCTTGAGGACAGGGTCCAAGACTCCTCCACCTCCTTCCCAAAGCCTAGTGAGCTCTTTCCCATCTTTGGGAAGAATGTGAAAGGGCTCTAGGACCCTGCCAGAGCCTCATACTTCCTGACCAAAGCCTCATTTAGCCAGCTTTCGGCAGCGTAAAAGCTGGGGTTTGCGCATAATTTTGGCCTTGGTGCCCCACCCCTGCTGTGTAACACAGCAGTGTGTGGCCTGTGGGTTCTGTGTCAAAGTATTCTTGTGGCTCGCTCGGTGTGAACAGTTGGGCTGCTATGGATCCAGGCCTTTATTTTGAAGAGCTTAGCCATTGCCCATGTAGCAGAACACATTGGGAGATAGCAAGCTGAGATCCATGGATCTGAAACCCAGAAAGCCACACACTGTGCGTATTTTGTGGAATTAAAACACGGCACCGTAGACTAGGAATGGGGAGCGTGTGGCCCTTCAGATGTAGGGGGACCACCTCCAATCATTTTCTGTGGTGAATAGAGCTGCAGGGAGATCTGTAGGGCCACCAAATCCTCATTCCTCCTGTAGCACTTAGCTGTTCAACTGTAGGAAGGACAGAAGCATCAGGTATTTCAATTCCTCAGGATTTCAGGAGAGGAATCGTTATTGCGCTATTGTCGTTCTGAGAAGCATAGCTTAGATAATGCTCTTATGTGGCTGCCAGCCTCTCTCCCCCTTCTGCCAAATTAATTAAACCTCTTTGTCAGCATGACTGGGCTGATGGAGTCAGAATTGGCTTTCTGAACATTGCAAGGGGACTCCTGTATCATATACACACAAATGATGTTATTGTATGAAAGGCGAGCTCTCAATGGTGTGTGTGTTTCAATAAAGAAGCTTTCTTACTCCTCTGGGAACTTCATTCAGTTATCATTTTCAAGCCTGCTTTTCAAAGAATACTTTATTTAAACTTCTTGCAGTTCCAGACTTTTAGTTTGAACGTGTGAAAAGCCATGAGGGCCCCTTGACTTTACCCTTTGAGGAAACAGCCATTGCCGCAGAGGTGGAAAAGCAGGTGCAATTTGCAAAATTACTCTTCCCGCAATTTCCAACTCGCAGGATATAAAAATAAAAAGCTATGGTTTCAATAATTTTCTGCTTGGGTTTCCCCCCCCAGATAATCGTTGAATGCACACCCAAACTCCCCCCCCTTTCCTGAGTAGATGTACAAGTCCTCATCTGAAGCTAAATAGTGTGCTTGCGAATCCACATCTAACAGATGGGGCAAATTTACATAGGGTGGAAAATAAAATCCCATGGAAGCAAATGAGAGTTTGCAAATGTGAGCTGGATTGGGACCACAGTGGAGGGTAAAGGCATAAAGGCTCTGCCCCCCCCAACCATGTTAGGGTCCCGATCTGGACCCCACAACCCACACATTGACAAATTTAAAAATAATGCCAACTCCCTTTCTAATATAACATGTAGTTTGGCTTGTAGCTGTAAGGGGACAGCTGTACCATTGTGCTCTTAGGCATTGACCATTCATTTCTGGTGTGTGTGAGAGAGGCCTGTGGTGAATTGTGCCCAGTTCTGGCCAGTGAAGACACTGTTTGTTATGTCCTGCCAGTTAAGTTATCCGGGGTTGATATTTATGGTGGATTTAGTGGCTCTGAGGTTCTGAGCAATGGAACTTTCGTTCCTAAATTGACTGAGTTATTTAGGCCTGTGCTTGCCTTGCTGGCTACAAGGCGCGAAGGCATTTTTAGAAAACCCAATGTGGTGGACAGCCCTGGGAGGACCCATTGTGGATGGCTATTTTGGCGCACAAACCACAAAAGCCAAAATAAGTAAGAAGGAAAAAAGCAGAAATGCTGCAAGGTTATAATTACGATGGGGGGTGAGAGTGCTTCTCCTTTGAATCCTCTTGGTCTTCTTTTTTAGGCGCTCACAGCCAGCCTGCAAGGAGGAGGACAGATCGCCAGAAGGGCCAGTGACAAATGCAGGGTGTGGATGGCACAGTGTAAATGACCTAACATGGCTGTGGTTATTGTCCCGTAGAAGCTCCTTGCAGCCTGCAACATAGCTCTGTGTTGAATTCATCAAAGGAAAACGCCTGAACATGTGATTTAGGAGACAGATTTGAACCTGTTATCTCCTAGGCCTTATGCTCAATGCTCCATCCGATGGAACCACCTGGTTTCTTTGATAGCTCTCTTCTGAAGCTACTTTAAACAGACAAACAGTCAATCTCTCTCTCTCTCTCTCCCTCATCCCAGGTCATGTATTGTGTCACTCCAACATAAGGCTGGTAAATAAATAAATATTTGCACCACATCAGAGTTGCAAGGACAGGACGAACTGTGCCAGCCATTTAAGTGCCAAGGAAGGTTAATCGGGGGATCTAATTGGCTCAAATTAATGCTTCCACAAGCTGTAAATTTCCTCACCTGAAGCAGGATGAAAGCCTTGCACGAGAGGGTTAGAGAGCCTCCGGCTCCCCTTTCCCCGATAATGGGGAAAATTAAAACAGTGCAGTGGAAGGAATTGGGGGTGTGTGTGTGTTGCTTATTGGAGCACCTACAGATCTACATCACTGACACTGCCGGGGAGAAGAGGGAGGCACCCCTGGGATTTGTGGTGAAAAACGCTTTGGTTCCTTTTTCCTGTAGTGCTAATGTATGCCCATGTCCTACTTCTGTACTGCCATCCAGTGCGGGGTGGCAGGGAGCACTCCAAGTTCAAAATGTGCTCAAAGTGTTTTATTGAACCGGAGCTCAGAAAGCTTTCTGTACCATGAGACGCACATTGCTCTCAGTCCATTTGTTTTCCTGCAAATGGGCTGTTTGATGAGCCTGTATTAGTGGCTGGTGCCTGGCTCCGTAAGCTGGCATCGCCGTTCGGTGCCAGCCAAAGCTACGCCTGGCTGTGCTTAGGAGCTGCTATGTGATTACAAGGGCTATTAAGAGTTTCTGATATTCATGCTGATCCAGAGCCTATTTATTGCTCCAAGCTCTACTGCCGCCTGACACATGGTTAAATTGATTATTAACTTGCGAGTAATATGTGAAAATTGCTTCCTGTTCCCTCCCCTCCAACCCAGCCCCTGTTGGGCTTCCTTCAAATCCAGGCAATTCAGAAATTGCCCGAAACGCTGAAATCACTCAAGAACTGGAACTGGCCACGTACATGGACTTTAACGAGGGTGCGATGTTTTACAGAGTCAAAACTGCGGGGAGAACCGGAAAAATGACAAAGAGGTTGCAGAAGAGGCCATCAAGGACAAGTTAAGGGAACCAGGGCATGATCATTGCAAAGCATGGATGCCTGAGGCAGTGTACAGATGATTGTCTTTTTCGGATCAAGGGGAGCAATTTCCCTCTTATTACTAATGCGGATCTAGCTTTCAATCTTGGTGAATCGTGCAATTGTAGTCAAGGGAAGGGAGAGCTTCATGGAAGAACAGCCTTCTGTCCTCCCCTTTTTGTTTTTAATGCAGCAGCTAATGGGTTTTATTGGAGGAACCAAAGTCGGCCCAGTTTAACATGGTTTTTAACAAATCGAATGATTGTTAAATGGCGGCACATTGGTGCGGAGGATGAGTCATCTTGCGTGAATTACCCACGTTGTTGTTTTTTTAAAAAGAGAGCCGTGTTTGCATTTAATGTGTTCATCCTTCAAGGTTTTTTTTTTTAAAAAAATAAAACAACAACTTAGAAGCAAAGTTTAGCTTTGTGTTGTTTTACTGTTTATGAAAATATGGAGGAATATTGAGCAGGCTAGTGGGTAATTAACAGCAGGAAATGAGGCAAATGGGGAAAATATTTAAAAGCCGTTTTGCATAGTGGTACAGAGATGGAAGGCAGGAAAGTGAGTGTATTACTGGGCTCAGGGGATGTCACAGGCGCTAGGCAGTAGGCGCCCACAACAGCTGTAAACATTTTTGTGGAATCAACTTTGATTACCCTTCTGGAAGGAAGCATAGGGATGAGCTGGGTGTGGTGGTGGAAGGGTACTCAATCATCCTGAATATACCCTGTACCTTGGGTTTAGAACTTAATTGGTCTGTTCATAACCTGAAACTGTTCTTAACCTGAAACTGTTCTTAACCTGAAACTGTTCTTAACCTGAAGCACCACTTTAGCTAATGGGACCTCCCGCTGCCGCTGCGCTGCAGACACACAATTTCTATTCTCATCCTGAAGCAAAGTTCTTAACCCGAGGTACTAGTTCTGGGTTAGTGGAGTCTGTAACCTGAAGTGTCTGTAATCTGAAGCATCTGTAACCTGAGGTACCATGGTACAAGTAAGGCTAGGACAGAGATACAAAAGTTTAGCAGACTTGGTGGAGCTCTTGCTCTCCACCTGCTGATAACTAGGTAAGTTCTCTTCCAAATTACACTGGAGCAGTGAGGACTTGCAACTCAAGACACAATGGGGCTCCCTCTAGTCAAGGATGGTTACCTCCAGGATATGAGGAGCTTCCCTAGGAGAAGTCTTTTATAACACGGTGTTTTGGTTGCTGGTTTGTTAAAATATACACAAAGTACTTTATTTTGTACACAAATAGACTGCCCCTCATTCTATAGGCTCCCAGGGCAGTGAGCATCTATACTAAAAATCTCCAACAACAACTGCTTAAGGGTTGTCATCAATGAAACCATCAATCAATCAGTGATTTAAATAACTGGTAAATCTGTAATATTAGAGGATTGTATCCAACTAAACTGTAGCTCACACAGACCAGCTTCCACGAGCAGAATGTGATTTCTTCTCCCTCTCTTCCCCTGTGTACCACCCCCAAATTTGCTCCAGTGGGTTGGGGGAACCCCCAGGACAGATTTGGGGTGTGGGAGAGAGAAGATGGGGAAGCACTATGGTGTGCACCATAATTCTGTTGGTTACTAAAAACTATGCATTTAATAGTTATTAAATCACAACAGATCAGGAAAACAATTTAAAGCTATACAAAGAAATTCAGTAGCAGCATTTCAAATGGTAATTCACTTTCAAATGCTTGTGTGAGCAGGTATCTCAGAAGGTGTCATCTGAATGTTGTATGTGAGGGGAACAGCCTCTCCATAGGGAGGGAGTCCCGCTAATGGGGGGCAACCAGACAAGGTTCTGTATCATATCACCACACAGTGAGCCATGCTCACCAGCAGGGGAAAATGAGTACTACCTCAACAGGCAGGTATGCAAAATTACCTGCTCCTTGGTTCCTTTGATAGTAGGAGCAGCTGGTGCCTTTCGTGAGAGAACCCTACCTTTTCAGAGTCCAACACAGAGATCTTGATTTCCTTGCTGTTGTCTACCAAACATGTCGAAATTACCTGGAAACGGCACAAACGAAATCGGAGCTAATCAGAGCCGGCATTCACCAGCTGTGCCCCAGATCCTCCATGCTCATCGTGTGTTTATGCAAATTGCATTAATTATATATAAGTGAAATCTGTGCATTGGCTGCAAGCATCTGAATTGTCATCCCTCCGTGGCCTTTTGATTACCCAATTGTGATCACAACTCCCTGGCTTCACTTCCAGGTGCATTGCGTGCAAAGAAAGGCACATCCACAGTGGCCCAGGTGGTAACTTCTGGCAAGATGGAGGAGAACCTTACGCAAGCATGAAGTTTGCCACTCTACCACATTGTCAAGAGTTGTCTAATGCAGCATATTATTATTATTTACATGTCTGGGGCCCCTCCATTTCATTCTTCAACCTTGTTTTGTCTCATTTCCCAAGCCTTTGAAAGGTCCCTTCTACTTCAGTTACACACTCCTCATAGAGATAGTAAGAGGATGGACGGTTTCTATTGATTGTGGCTCCCTTGGATAAGGTGAGCTTGAAGGCAGCCATTATATGCCTGACAGTAACAGGCCCATTTTCTATTGAGCGATTTTTTCACTAGGAGGAAAATGTTTATGCCTCTCTATCCATCAATCCACCTTCCTTTCCTCCTCTCTTTTTGAATTCCATGAAGCCTTTCCTGGACTTCCGCAGCCTGGCAAATTCTTCCTCTGCCTCTTGTGGAACATATAGCTAAAGAATAATATATGCAAAGTATTTACATTCACATGCTTATCCAAGCATGGACTTATTTTTTCTTAGTTGAAGATTACAGCTTCTTCCTTAAACATTCAAAGACACGGCATCTTTCTCTCTTTCAGGACTTGCACTCAGCCTTCCGTACATGACCCAGCTTGGCCATGCGGTTCCTTCCAAGAGCTTCCCACTTTCTCCTTCCAGCAGACTTCTCATTGCTGCTTTTGGGGGAGAACATCAACTTCCGTACTTCTTTCTGTCACATACATTTGCTCAGAAACATCAACACTCCTCTCCTCTATTGCGTTTAGAGGGAGTGAGTGAGTTATCTAACATTGTTGTTTCTTCATTGTCCATGGAGATGCAGCCATTACAGCCAAGTCACTCACAGAACAAAATGGAGAATGTGATAAGATACCTCCCATGTGGCCAAAATCAACCAATCACATGAGAGTTACTGGGGAACATTCCAGATTCAACCTCGCAGTAATGCCTTTAAGCATTCCCAATTTCAGTAAATTATATCACTATGTGGTGTAGTGGTTAAGAGCGGTAGTCACGTAATCTGGGGAACCGGGTTCGTGTCTCCGCTCCTCCACATGCAGCTGCTGGGTGACCTTGGGCCAGTCACACTTCTGTGAAGTCTCTCAGCCCCACTCACCTCACAGAGTGTTTGTTGTGGGGGAGGAAGGGAAAAGGAGAATGTTAGCCGTTTTGAGACTCCTGAAGGGGAGTGAAAGGCGGGATATCAAATCCAAACTCTTCTTCTTCTTCTTCTTAACAGGCCATACCTGACTCTTGCGGGAACAAATCCCATAGTTTCACTATGTGCTGCGTGGAGAAGTACTTTTGTCTGTCCCTTATCTCCCAACATTCAACTTCATTGGATGTCCCCGAGTTCTAGGGTTACAAGAGGGAGAAAAACACCTCCCTATTCACTTTCCCCACACCATGCATTAATTTATACACCTCTATTCCCCACCCTAGAAGGGACACGGGTGGCGCTGTGGGTTAAACCACAGAGCCCAGGACCTGCCGATCAGAAGGTTGGCGGTTTGAATCCCCGCGACGGGGTGAGCTCCCATTGCTCGGTCCGTGCTCCTGCCAACCTAGCAGTTCGAAAGCACGTCAAAATGCAAGTAGATAAATAGGTACCACTCTGGCGGGAAGGTAAACGGCGTTTCCGTGTGCTGCTCTGGTTCACCAGAAGCAGCTTAGTCATGCTGGCCACATGACCCAGAAGCTGTACGCCGGCTCCCTCGGCCAATAAAGCGAGATGAGCGCCGCAACCCCAGAGTCAGTCACAACTGGACCTAATGGTCAGGGGTCCCTTTACCTTTACTATTCCCCGCCCTCCCCCCCTTACTTGCCTTTTCACTATACTAAAATCCTCTGGATAATTTTGCTTGTCTTTTTCTGAACCTTTCCCACCTCCTTTTTTTGCAACTTTAGCAAACGTCAAAATGGGTGTCCTTGTTTGAAGCAACCATTTCAAGGAGGCCTAAATGGCTTTGTTTTCTTGCCCTGGAGAATCTCGGGGAGGGAATCCAAAATAGGTGAACATTAATGAACTTGTCAGTTAATCATTCCCTTGTCAGTTCCTGTTAGTGAGAACATGGAGGTGGGAGTCGTGGGGGAGTCACACTTCCAGACTGCACCAGAAGGCTCCTCTCAAGGTTCAGTGGGTTTCAATTGATCTTGAGCTCCTCATCCTGTCATGGCATTCATTAGTATAGGGAGGCTGAATTAGGCTGGTAGCGAAAGGGCGCCAAGTGTATGAGAAAAGCAGGCCTTTGTCAACTGGCAAAGCAGAGAGTCAATTGCCACCTCATTCTGAAGGAGGGAGAGAGCTTCTTCAATTTGTGCCTTACTGGAAGAGCATATGCTCTGCTTGTGCAGTGAAACTGGGGCCGGTCTTTGGTATGTCCACTTAAGAAGGTGTCTAAAAAAACAAAAAAAGACCTGTTGGTTCAGACCAAAAGCTCTTATAGTCCAGCATCTTTTCCCCACATTGGTCAAGCAGTTGCCTCTGGGAAGTCCACAAGCAGGATATAAGGCTAATAACCTACTGTTGTTCCTCAGCGTTTCAGAGACTTGGTGCCTCTTGATCATGAAAGTAGTATATAGTCATCAGGACTATTCATGACCTTATCCTTTGTACATTTGACTAATCCCCTTTTAAAGGCATCCAGGCTAGTGGCCGTCACTTCCTCTTATGGGAGTAGATGCCATAGTTTCAACTATACATGAAAGTACAGTGGTACTTTGGGTTATAGATGCTTCAGGTTACAGACTCTTCAGGTTACAGAATCCGCTAACCCAGAAATAGTACCTCGGGTTAAGAACTTTGCTTCAGAATGAGAACAGAAATCGTGTGGCGGCGGCGCGGCAGCAGCAGGAGGCCCCATTAGCTAAAGTGGTCTTCAGGTTAAGAACAGTTTCAGGTTAAGAACGGACCTCCAGAACGAATTAAGTTCTTAATCCGAGGTACCACTGTACTTCCTTTCGTCATAGCCTGGATCAGAGGCGCCAGCTATAATTGACACTTGAGGGGGCCTTACGTGACATTCTGACGTTATCTGGTTGGCCAGGATGCTGGGCTAGAGGGGTTGTGGTCTGAGTTGATGTGCTTTTGTTATGCGCCATCATAGAGAAGAATTCTGGGATGTATTTTAAACATCCTAAAAATGGTTCTGGTTCAAATGCACTGCCATTCCAGGCAAGTTCATTTCATCAGGAGCTATTAAAACTCAGGAATTTACAAGTACACTCTTCTTAATTGTATAGATTTGACCAGAATGTGTCAGAGTGCATCCACCTATACTGCTGAACTTGCTGGCATGAAGCCTGTCCTATTTTCTGAAAGAATGTTGACAGGAGGCTGTTATCTCCAACAACAGGCATGTTTGGGGTTTGTTGCGGTTGTTGTTATTATTCAGATTATGCGCTGCACAAAAGCTAAAGGTGCTCTCCCCTCCCTCCGTTTTCCAAAATCCTTTTAGTCTGTGCCTTGAAAAGCACAGCTGATGTTGTCTTGCGACAGGATGTCCCTGCAAATAAGATGCCACTCATCAATAGAGTTTTAATCCGTTGGGTAGAAAGACACACAGATAGGAAAGGAGAGAGAAAGGAAACCTTGAAATAAAATGATCCTCTCAGAAGGACTGTTATTGAATTTTCTGTGTGTGTACAGGGCCTGCAAGTGTGTCCCTTTTTAATGGGGTTGTATTTTTCTTCTTTTACTGTTGTTAGCCAGAAGGATTAAGCTAAATTTGTGCATAGGATGGGAAGTGAAAAAAACCAATCTCTTGCTATCTGTTCACTGCATAATTTCCTGCTGATCATCCCTATGCAACTTCTCTGTTGCCTCTTTAACCTTGTTCTCCTGTTGGGTCCCTGGCTGATGTATCTTTGCCCACCTCCCCTCCCTCCCTTAGCTTTTGGAGCTGGAGCCGTGCTGATAGAAGCAGTAAATCAACCCATTGGCACCAGGGAGATAAATGGTAGCTGTAATGGGAACTGAGGGGGATCAGATAAAAAACCCGAGAGAGATCACAGCAAACCGAGGATGGTTTTTAAAACAAAAATCTATCTTGGTCAAGGGCTTCGGGGCAAAAGACGAGACAACATAAACAGGTGTGGGACAGGAGATTTTGATTTCCTTTTGCTGGGTGATTGGACAGAGTGTGTTTTGGGGGTGTATGCAAACTTGTGTTTGTGGTGGTATGGGGCGAGGGTGCACATTCTCCTGTGCAAATCCTCACTCAGTTTGGCAGTGATCAAAAGAAGTGAATATGCACATATGAGCAAGATAATGGACATATTTGATGCAGCATCCAAAATTCACCTGGCACATTTTACACCTGGCTATCGGCCACTTGCAACCAAGTAAAGATGTCTGGGTGCCAGGATGGCACCTGATGTCTCCACCATTTAGAGGTGCATGCTGGGGGAACCTTGGATCTTGCCAGTTTCCACATGCTAGCAACACATCCTGGAGAATTCTATCCATGATATTTTATCTGAATGAATCAGAATGAATTTCAGGAACCAAAAAGGCATATTGAAAAAATATGGCTTTCGAGCCTTCTGGCTTCTAAATGGCAACTAGACATTCCCTTTTGGTGACTGTAACTCTGGTTTAAAGAGCCATTTGACGCCTGCCTAGCTTATATATCTGAGTTTCTGACACTGATTTGATTTGATGGGACAAAAGACGCTAAAGGTGCTAAAGATGTATCAAACATATCTGATCACACATAACTGAGCGCTTCTCCATGAAGGTAACTGAGTACGGATGTACTCTGATGTAGGATGGCCATGTGTCTGACTATACAGAGGTCAATTCAGTATCTGAAGGGCTATCTGGTCCAGGTCTGTGTCATGGGCCAGGAGCTGGCTTCACCTACTGAGCAGCAGCCTGAAGTAGCTGATCAGCCTTCTTGCTCCTGATGAGAACCAGCTGGCACCAGCTTTCTTAAGCAGGGGTTCCAGCCGCAGGCAGTTGCTGGAATCAACATTTGTCGTTCCTGGCCAGACCTTGCCGGTTCTTGTGACCTTGGACCCTCAGCTTTCTTGACCCTCGGTTCGTCTGACTACGTGAACTGAGATATTTCTGACCTTAGGACTGGACTGAACCTTGTACAAGGATTCTGCCTCCAGGCAGGTACCCCCACTAAGACTCGGCTGGTTGGCTGGTTTCTTCCTCCACTGAGCTCTGCTGTGGCTGGCAGCACAGGACTATGACAGTCTGGTTTAGAGATTAAGGACTATAAGCCTTGAAGTTGTCCATCAACAGTTCACACCTGGACATCAGAATGAGCCGACACTTGTCTCCCTGACTCTTGTGAGATGCATTGTATTTCTATCTAAGTTATAGTGATTATTTCTAAATATGTGTCTGTACCATAAAACGTAAAGGTAAAGGACCCCTGACAGTTAAGTCCAGACGCGAACAACTCTGGGGTTGCGGTGCTCATCTCGCTTTATTGGCCGAGGGAGCCGGCGTACAGCTTCCGGGTCATGTGGCCAGCATGACTAAGCCGCTTCTGGCGAAACCAGAGCAGAGCATGGAAACGCCGTTTATCTTCCCGCCTCAGCGTTACCTATTTATCTACTTGCACTTTTGGGTGTGCTTTCAAACTGCTAGGTTGGCAGGAGGTGGGACCGAGTAACGGGAGCTCACCCTGTTGCGGGGATTCGAACCGCCAACCTTCCGATTGGCAAGCCCAAGGCTCTGTGGTTTACACCACAGCGCCACCCGTGCCCCTTAGCATATGCAGATTTTGTGCAAATCTCTGTCTTCTTTTGAGAAAGGGGTGCATCTCCTCCTTTGGGTGCTGCCTAAGTGAAGTCTTGGAGGCTGAACCTAAAGGAAGAAATATGACTCCCTTCTCCAACACTGGAGAAGAGAAGGCTCTTATGCTCGCATCCTGCTTGTGGGTTTCCTACAGGCATCTGGCTGGTCACTGTGAGAACTGAATTCAGGCCTAGAGGGGCCACTGGCCTGATCCAGCAGTGCTCTAATGTTTTTACAATGATGCTGTGCTTTGTGCCCCAGCCATGCTACTTCCTTTGCATAAGTTGTGCTGGGTGAGGAATGAAGCAGGCTGTGCAGGCTGCTGTGAAGCTTGGTGGCTTTTGAGGGGCGCCATCAAAGGCTGGAAAGGATTTGTTTAAAATGTATGTTCCACCTCCCCTGAAAACAAAAGGCAGCTAATAAAGAGCCTGTAAAGTGACCGATGCGGCACCCTTAACCCTCTACCAAAAACTTCACTGCAATAAGCTTCTATGCTAAACTACTTGCAGTGATTTCCTCCGTGCTTTTTATTCCCCTCTCCCTCCCTCCCTTTCACATAGTTCAATCTTGCACAGAAGCTTCTATTGTGGAGAGCGAAAACACACACACACACACACACACACACACACACACACACTGCTCTTTCAATTCTGAGGCACAAATGCAGGTGTTTAGTCTTCACCTGTAGCACATGACAAAAAACCCCGAGAGACCCGAAAGAAGGGGCTAAATGGAGCTCAATCACTTCCCAGTTCACATTGCCGGCTGTGAAAGTTTGATATGAGATACCATTGTCCAGCCGCTTCTGCAGCTCCGAGGGGTTACCACCTCTCCATTCGCTTGTCTGACTAAGCTGGGGTTTGCAATGATTTTGTAAGTGAATTGAGTGCTGGAGAAGGGCGGAGAGCTCGAGAGACTCCAGCCTTCTATTAAGTTGCAGAAAAGACGCCGGTTGACAGGGTCAGCTTCCTCTTCCCGCCCTGGCAGTGGGCTTCGTGTCTCAGTCGAGGGAAGTCTCTCTCACATTGAGATTGGAGGCTGGAATGGTTCCAGGGCCTAATAATAGTCTATCAGTGGTACTCCTTGGCCCCCAAATTGCCCAAGCTATAGGCAAAAGACAATGTGGAACAATGGGACACCTGTGACTTGATACAATGATAATTTATGTTCTGCCCATCTGACTGGGTTGCCCCAGCCACTCTGGGCAGCTCCCAGCAGAATATAAAAAAACACAATAAAACATCAAACATTAAAAACTTCTCGTCCCTGGGCCTTTTATATATATTTGTGATGGGCCATTCGTCCATGCCAGTCTTCCCTTGATGTTGCAGCCGTCACATGTGCACATCTGCTGGTCTGGTTGAAGATTCTGGGGGAAGAACCGGCTCTGCGGTTCGTCTGAGAGGGAGCTCGTGGCTTCTGAAGGGGTTGCTGAGCTCTGAAAGAAGAGAAGTGAACAGCGCACAATGCCAGCAACAAAACCAGTGGCTGAATTCACAGGTCTGTGCATGAGATTGCCTGACACTTTTAATCTAGTGCTCTGGGATCGCTAATACCCAAGAGTGGACAAGACTCTTCTTGCCGCAGCCCAAGCTGCATCTGTTTGAAGCCTTGACATATTTAATTTCCCACAAAGGAGATAAATCACAACAAGATGTGCAGAGGGCAGGCTGGGATTTCTCCCCCCTTTCTTCTATTACCTTTTTTTTTTTGAGAGCAGCACCAGGCAAACAGCGCGCAATATTCAGGGGGGTGGGGTTGAGCTGTGTTGGGCTTGAGTGTTTTGTCTGGAAGAACTGTGTTTTCCAAGTGCCAGGCAAGACTGTTGCAGAGGGACTTTTTCAACAGCTTGTCCAAACAGTGGAGAAGGCCCCATAGATCAGTGGTACAGCATCGGCCTTGCAGAAAGGCCCATCTGCAATTCCCGGCTCCTCCAGGTAGCTCTGGAAGATAATCCTTGCCTAACATACCTTGCAGGTTTCTTATGAGGATGAACTGGGGAGAACCATGTAAACCACATTGAGTTCCTTGGGGGGAAATTGGTATATATAGTGGTACCTCAGGTAACATACGCTTCAGGTTACATACGCTTCAGGTTACAGACTCCGCTAACCCAGAAATAGTACCTCAGGTTAAGAACTTTGCTTCAGGATGAGAACAGAAATTATGCTCTGGTGGCCCGGCGGCAGCTGGAGGCCCCATTAGCTAAAGTGGTGCTTCAGGTTAAGAACAGTTTCAGGTTAAGAACAGACCTCCAGAACGAATTAAGTACTTAACCCGAGGTACCACTGTAAATGTAAAAATAAAATAAAAAATCCTATCTGAAATCTTGGAGAATTGCTGACAGTGTAAATACTGAGCTTGATGATTGAATCAGTATTGGGAAGATTCTTGTGTTCCTAAAGTGTTAGCTTGGGAAGACTCATGGCTGGAACTGAGCCTCAGGGCCAGCAGCAAGTTTGAGAGAGGCCTGGGCAAAGTGCCATCTCAGAAAAAGGAAGATGGAGAGAGCTGCTGCAAGTCCTTTACTTCAGGCTTCTTTTCTCAAAGTTGGGCCGAGCACCACTGCCCACTGCTGTTGCTTGTGCTTCACCCTCGGTAAGTTTGCCAGACCAGCTGGTAGCACGTGTAAGGAGAGCCTACGGAATCGGTGCCCTGCCATGGAGTCACAACTCGTCTCACTTTCAGCTTGCCAGTTTGGGGGCCCAAAGCCAGAAGCTGCAGTCTAAGTAATATACCTGACATTCACCTCAAAGACAGGCTTTCTGTGCCTCCTTCCCAGGCCAGCTTTAAGCACCTGCACACCAAATGTCAAGGCAGCCTGCTCCAAGCATATCTGCAGTCTAGCAGCACACAGGCATATTGACATTTTTCTGCAATTCGTAGTCTGCTGGCAAATACCTCCTTCTAAACTATTATAGCAGGACCTTGATGGGGTCTAATCAATCACTCTAACGCGTGTGAGGCTGCATATATCCCTGCTTTTATTTGCCAGCCGGTATTTTAAGATGGCGAGTCTCCTGTCCCCGCTTTGTGTTTACCGTTTGACCTGCCTCTTCTTACCCTTCTTCCAGCAGCATCCTGGGAGGCCACTGATGGGAGGCTTTGATGATCTGCTGTGCCCTTGGTGGCTGCACACAGACAGGCCAAAGGCAGGCAAAGCGCTTGTTGCTGTGGGGCAGAAAAGAGTAAGATGGCTAGTTCATAATTTACTTTGGGAGTAAGGACACATTCTGAAACAGCACGCAAACCAAAACACAAATCCACACTTCCCTAAATTTTGCAATGCGTTTCTCCAGTCAAGTGATGTATACAAAAAGTCATATACTGAAGAAAAGGGTGCGTAAAAAGGCGTATATTAGTCATGAGGCCTTTTCCCAGTAGTGATGTATGGAAGTGAGAGCTGGACCATAAAGAAGGCTGATGGCCGAAGAATTGATGCTTTTGAATTATGGTGCTGGAGGAGACTCTTGAGAGTCCCATGGACTGCAGGAAGATCAAACCTATCCATTCTGAAGGAAATCAGCCCTGAGGGCTCACTGGAAGGACAGATCGTGAAGCTGAGGTGGGAGGGGCAAGGAAACTTGTTGGGACATTTTCGTCACTTCCATCCAGTCGGGAACAATGGGAATTGCAGTCTGGCAACATCTTGAGGGATGCAGGTTATCTCTGCTTCAGAGTTGCATCTGAACAACCTGGAACACTAGCCAGCAATTCTGACTTTTCAGTCCAGAATATGGTGATTGCCATACAAGAAAACCTCTTTCTTGTATGCAACAGGAAAGCTTCGTGAGCTAGTAGGAGGAGCTGCAGGATCATATTTTGCTGTTAGTAAAAATATGGGGATATGGCGGGATTGCCTGATCTCATTCATATCTTTCAACTGACAGTGCTGGAAGAATTCAGTCTCTGTGCATTTTGATAGGAAATGGCCTTTTGGGCTGAACTTTGTTGTCTACTAGATGTGGGGCCGACCCTACCAGCAGAGTACTCGCAGGAGCCTCACCCCCATAACTGTTTCCCTCCACTGAGAAACAGCAATGTGTCCCACACAACCTGACCCGGGATCCCAAAGCTGGCCTGCTCCCTCAAGTCCAATGGAGGACATCTTCCAGCTACCAGCATTGAAGCAAATTCCCACTGTCAGCCCAGAGAACAAGGAGGGTGCACCATCTTGTCCTTTGCCAAAGGCATCAAAATATCCTGAGCCAGCCCTTACCAGATGCCTCCAACACTTGATGCAGCTTAAACCAAAGCAATATTCAGACTCAAACTTCTACACATGTGGAAAACAAATCAAAATGTGTGTCAAACTCTCACAGATCCATGGACTAGCTGCGCTGACTTCGTTGCTCCCATTTAATCTTGTGTTTTCATTTTAAATTTAATCCTCTGCATTTTCTTTCTCGCTCTTCCCTGCCTCAAAGAAACTCAGCAAGCGCCCGTTCATTTCCACGTGTATATTTAAAGTGACATCAGTAAAAGCGAGGGGCAGATCACACACCTTTCACTTTAACAGGGGATGGCAAACCCATTCGGAGCAAATTGAATCAGCTTTCGCAGAGAAAAATTTTAACAGGGCGTAAAACATTTGCCAGCCATTAACTATACTGCCATTATTAAGGATTACTCATGGTACCTACCTGAGTTCATACTTCGTCCCCACTTCTTTTTGCTGCACTTTTAATGGACCATCAACTTTAAATATGCAATTCTGCATTCCAGCTACTTAAAAATAATTCTGGGGGGAAATATGATTTAGGTAATATGCAGAAGAGAAATAAAAAGTTTGGATTTGTTTCAGTTAATTTTATATAGCCATGTCCTCTTTCCTTACTAATATTTTGCGGGTCTAGTGAATCCCTGGAGAAACTGCAATGAACATTACTATATACAGTAAGACTTTGTCTTGTATTGGTGCTTTGGTGGTGGCTCTCTGGTAGCAGGAAAGTATTTTTCTCAATTCATATGGACACAAAAAACAGTAATCCTCTACATTCACTTTGGACCGAGCAAAGTGTTGAAATCTGCAAGTTGGACAAATGAGAACCTTTCCTTGAACAGCAAGAAAATCAATTACTTTTTTGCCCTAGTACTGGGAAATAAGCACAGTTTCACAACACCCCCTTCCTTATTTGGCGAGGCATGGCAATGTCTCAAGGAAGCCTCCAGTATAACCAGAGGAACTTTTCGGTGGACCTGTGATACTGAGCTGAAAAAATGGAAACACAAATCACTGTTTTGGTTCAGCTCTTCATGTTGGGGGGTCACCAACCTTTTTGGGGCCCATGGGTACATTTACAAAGCAGAGAAGGAATGTTGTAGGTACCAGGCATGGAGTCCAACAGAGCACGCATAGCAGTCTAGTCAATACCTGTGTTTACATCTGGGTGCATGTGTATTTGAAGGGAGGGGGGGACGCTGTCAGATTGGAGCAAGGAGCTGGTGTAGAGATGGTCAGTCGGTCCCTTTCAGCTCTGATCATGGGGATAATGCTGAGAATAAGTTCTTGCGGATATGCCATGATGTAACATTTGCATGCGATTGCCATGTAATGTTCATAATTGCCTTCCCTGCCTCATCCTACTAGTAGGGATGCAGGGATGTGGGTGACGCTGTCGTCTAGACCACTAAGCCTCTTGGGCTTTCTGATCAGAAGGTCAGCGGTTCGAATCCCCATGATGGGGTGAGCTTCCGTTGGTCTGTCCCAGCTTCTGCCAACCTAGCAGTTCAAAAGCATGCCAGTGCAAGTAGATAAATAGGTATCGCTGCGGCGGGAAGGTAAGCGGCATTTCCATGTGCTCTGGCACTCGTCATGCCAGTAGTGGTTAATAATAATAATAATAATAATAATAATAATAATAATAATAATAATTTATTATTTGTACCCCGCCCATCTGGCTGGGTTTCCCCAGCCACTCTGGGCGGCTTCCCACAAAGATGAAAGATACACTAAAATGTCACATATTAAAAACTTCCCTGAACAGGGCTGCCTTCAGATGTCTTCTGAATGTCAGGTAGATGTTTATCGCTTTGACATCTGATGGGAGGGCGTTCCACAGGGCGAGCACCACTACCGAGAAGGCCCTCTGCCTGGTTCCCTGTAGCTTTGCTTCTCGCAATGAGGGAACCGCCAGAAGGCCCTCGGCGCTGGACCTCAGCATCCGGGCAGAATGATGGGGGTTGTTAAGTTGTGGGTTGACATAGCAGCCGGCACAGCGATTTCTTCAAGTAGCTCTTTTATTCTGGTAAGCTGGAAATAAACTGACAGCGAACAGCTCAGCCGGCCTGTATTTATAGTCAGCCGGCTGTCAACATTGTAACCATAACAGCTCAGAGTTCCCGCCTAAAATAACGGACGCGGACCTGAGTGAAAACTATCTACAGACCTGAGTGAAAACTATATACAGTATCCCCCTGTTGGCCCAGGGTGAAACTACACTACATAACACCCCTCCCCACCGAGATAAGGCGTTAGTTACAATCGTAATGGTTTCCTTATATACAGCACTACGCGTAATGGTTCAATTAGGCACAAAAGCATATCGGTTACATTTCCCCTACTTAGACCAACAGTGATACCTGTCCAACAACATAGTCCTTTAAATAAGTTGGGCGCTTGGAAACTCTGCCAGACCGCCGGGGACTGGTAGCCAAGTCCGGAGGGCCACACAGTTCTCGCTGAGGCTGTGGTTCGACCCTAGGTGGCGTTGGAACCAACTCCCCTGGATCCGCTGCTGTGGGTGGAGCCTCCGCAAGTGGAGTGGTCTGAGTCTGTTCTGAAACGGCTTGGTTCGGCTCCACGCTGGCAGTTTGCGAGGGAGGTGTAGGTGGGGCCTCGCCATCTGTACGTGTCTCTTCTGGAGCCGCAAGCGCAGTTGGGGGCACCTCGGTAGTGTCCAAGTCCCCAACCCTGCGCCTAAGCTGGTCTATGTGCCGTCGCCACAAGCGTCCGTCTTCGAGTGCCACCTGGTATGAGCGAGGTCCAGTGACTCCCACTACTGTGGCTGGCACCCAAGGGATGTCCCCCACATAGTTCCGGGCAAAGACCTGGTTTCCTGGGACAAATGACCGTGGTGCGTTGGCACAGCCTGGGGGTTCAGCCACGGCAAAGTCTGGGTGTAGCCGGTCGAGCGGTGACCTGAGGCGGCGGCCCATAAGCAGTTCAGCAGGGCTCCTCCCTGTGGCCGCATGAGGGGTGATGTGTTGCACGAACAAGTATTCGGCGACCCGCTCATGCCAGTCTCCCCGGTCCAGGCGCGCCAGTGCCTCTTTTGTCGAGCGCACCATTCTTTCTGCTTGCCCGTTGCTGGATGGATGAAAAGGTGCCGTTAGGGCATGGCGGATGCCCAGTCCCAAAAGATACCGCTCAAACGTGCCTGACGTGAACTGCGGTCCGTTGTCAGAGACCAGGACATCAGGACACCCATGCGTTGCAAACAGGCCTCGCAGCACCCGGATGACAGCTTCGGTAGTGGTGGAGGGCATCAGGGCGACCTCCAGCCATTTGGAATAGGCGTCCACCACTACCATAAAGGTCCGGCCGTGAAAGGGGCCAGCCAGATCGATGTGCACCCTCGACCAGGGTGTCTTTGGCGTCTCCCAGGTGTGTCCCTTAGCTGCCGGTGGTGCAGGCCTCGACTCTTGGCACGCTTGGCAGGCGGACACCCAGGCAGTGATGGCATCGTCCATATTAGGCCACCAGACGTAACACCGAGCCAACGCCTTCATTTTGACAATTCCCGGGTGGCCAACGTGCAGAGCCTCCAGGACGCGCTGACGGAGTCCCTGGGGAATCACGACGCGGTCTCCCCACAGCAGACAGCCGCGATGAGCTGAGAGTTCATGTTGTCTGGTTGCGAAGGGCTGGAACTCCGATGCAAAAGGCCCTTGTGGCCACCCCCTCCACACCCAGTTGAGCACCCGGCTGATGGTGCGATCCTGGGCAGACGCGGAGGCCACAGTGGCAGCCGATACAGGCGCTGTCGGAAGATCCTCAATCAGAAGGAGCGATGAAGCTGGAGCCGGGTCTTCCACAAATGCTGGAAGAGGGCAACGGCTGAGGGCGTCGGCATGGCCCATCGATTTCCACGGGCGATGGATGAGCCGGTAGTGGTAGGCAGCCAGGAAAACAGTCCATCGCAGCATGCGTGGTGAGAGGACCGGTGGAGTTGGACGATCACCGGCGAGGAGGCCCAGGAGTGGCTTGTGGTCAGTGATGAGGTCAAAAGTCCTGCCATAGAGGTATTCATGGAACCTCTTCATTCCAGCCACAAGTGCCAATGCCTCCTTGTCGAGCTGGCTGTAATTCCGTTCCGTCGGAGATAGTGTCCTGGAAAAGTAGGCGAGCGGTGCTTCTCTTCCATCTGGAAAACGGTGACTAAGGACAGCACCGATGCCAAAAGGTGAGGCGTCGCAGGCAAGGACCAGCGGCCTGGATTCACTGTACTGTACCAGCACATTGTCTGAAGAAAGGAGAGCCTTGACCGCGTTGAAGGCCGCCGTCTCCCGATGACCCCAGGCCCAAGGCGTCTTAGTGCTAAGGAGTCGGTGAAGAGGCTCAGCCACTGTGGCTTTGTGGGGCAGGAACATGTTATAAAAGTTCAGCAGCCCCAGGAATGCCTGCAACTCCGTTTTGTTTTTTTGGGTGGGGGCCTGCTGGATAGCGCGGATCTTGGATGTGGTTGGATGAAGGCCGGAGGCATCGATAAGATAGCCCAGGAACTCTACCTGTGAAACGGCAATCTGGCACTTCTCCCTCTTTACCTTGAGCCCGGCCTCCTGGAACCTGGTCAGCACGGCACGGAGGCGCTCGAACAGCTGCTGGTGTGAGTCTGCAGACACCAAGACGTCATCAAAATATGGTACCACGCCCGGAAGCCCTTGCAGGAGACGCTCCATAAGGCTTTGGAAGATGCCAGGAGCCACACTCACCCCGAACTGCAACCGGCGGCAACGGAATGCCCCCCGGTGGGTGACGATCGTCTGGGCCTCAGCAGTGGCATCATCGACAGGCAGTTGTTGATAGGCTTGGGCAAGGTCCAGCTTAGCGAAGACCTTACCCTCACCCAGGGAATGCAGCAGGTGGTGGACAACAGGAACCGGATAAGCGTGCTGCTGAAGTGCCTTGTTAATCGTGCACTTGTAGTCAGCGCAGATTCTCACTGACCCATCTGGCTTGACAGGCGTGACGATGGGGGTTTCCCACTTTGCGTGGTCAACCGGCTCCAAAACTCCTTGGGCGATCAGTTTGTCCAGTTGTTCGTCCACCTTAGCCTTGAGAGCAAAGGGAACCCGGCGTGGCTTTAGCTTGATGGGGGCGACTTGTGGATCAAGGCTAAAGGAGATGGGCGTACCTGTATATTGCCCCAAGGTGCCGTCAAAAACCTCGGCAAAGTCTTTGACCAGACCCTCAGTCTCTGCGTTAGAGATGCAGTTGATGCCGGTGATTTCCAGGCCGAGGGCATCAAACCAGTCTAGCCCTAGGAGGCTTGGCCGCTGACCTTCGACCACCACCAACCGGAGCAGGCCCGAAAAATCCTTGAAGGCGATCCGGAACCGGCCAACGCCTACCACGGGAATGTCGTTTCCCTGGTAGTCTCTCAGGTGTACGCGGTGAGAGTCGAGTTGCCTTTTGGACACTCTGGGTACCAGTCTTTTGAGGGTGCTCCATGACATGATGGACAGGGCAGACCCGGTGTCGATCTCCATGTCACATGGAGCTCCTTCAATGAGCACCGTGACGTTCAGCTTGCGTCGCGTCGACGAGTCGGTTTGGCCAATCGTGGTTCCAGACGGGCAGAGGCAGTTGGTGAGAGCGAAACAACTTTCCTTGGCAGACTGGAGTGAAGACTTGGACTTGCGAGTCGATGAAGGGGGGGTGTCAGACGGAGCCGATCGGCAGACCTTAGCGATGTGGCCCCTTCTGGAACACTTCCTACAGATGGCGTCTCTGAATCGACACTTGGCACGGGAATGGTTGCCTCCGCAGCCAGCACATTCCGGTTGGCCCTTGGAGTTCTGTTGGAACTTCCTGCGCTCCCGCTTTGTCTGGTGCACGTCATCGTCTTCACTGGAGGATGCCTCATCACTGCTGGCCTCTTCATGATGCACCGGAACTGGCTCCCTAGCAAGACGCGGGCTGCTGGACTTGCGGATCTCCTGAGCGGAGCGTTCAGCAGCTTCTGAGGCCACAGCCTCCTCAATGGCTTTCTGTAGCGTGAGGTCTGGCTTGGCTAGGAGACGCCGTTGCAGATGGATGTCCCGGACCCCGCAGACGATTCGATCCATCAGGGCATCGTCTAAGTCTCGGAACTCACAGTGCATTGCAGCCTGTCGCAGGGCGGTGGTGTAGTTGTTGATTGACTCCCCCTCTGCCTGGTTCCGGTGGTAGAACGCATGGCGGGCAGCAATCTTGGACGGCTTTGGTGCGTAGTGGCTGCGGAGCTTCTCTTGGATCGTGTCCCATGGTGTTTCCTGGACTGCTTCAGGCGCAACCAATGCTCGGGCCGTCTCAAACACCTCAGGCCCACAGAGGCTGAGGAATAGGCCCCGCTTCCGATCCTTTGATACTGCTGTCAGCTCGTTGGCTTGGAGGTAGCAGTCGAACCGAGCGAGGTAGGAGTCCCATGATTCAGGTGCTGGCGCAAACGGCGGTAGAGGCACAAGTGAAGCCATGATTCCGATGCCGGCGTGAAGGGCGATGGATGGAACACAGTGCTCCAGCCAGAACAGTCAGCTCTGAATTGGTTCTGCCCAGTGATTTCGCTCAGTGATTTCACTCAGTGATTTCGCTCTGTGATTCAGCTCAGTTCAGAGGCTGGCCGCATCTGGCTGTGCTCTGATGTCCATCCATCCCATCCTCGTCGCCAGTGTTAAGTTGTGGGTTGACATAGCAGCCGGCACAGCGATTTCTTCAAGTAGCTCTTTTATTCTGGTAAGCTGGAAATAAACTGACAGCGAACAGCTCAGCCGGCCTGTATTTATAGTCAGCCGGCTGTCAACATTGTAACCATAACAGCTCAGAGTTCCCGCCTAAAATAACGGACGCGGACCTGAGTGAAAACTATCTACAGACCTGAGTGAAAACTATATACAGTATCCCCCTGTTGGCCCAGGGTGAAACTACACTACATAACAGGGGTGGAGACGCTCCTTCAGGTATACTGGACCGAGGCCGTTTAGGGCTTTAAAGGTCAGCACCAACACTTTGAATTGTGCTCGGAAACGTACTGGGAGCCAATGTAGGTCTTTCAAGACCGGTGTTATATGGTCTCTACGGCCGCTCCCAGTCACCAGTCTGGCTGCTGCATTCTGGATTAGTTGTAGTTTCCGGGTCACCTTCAAAGGTAGCCCTACGTAGAGCGCATTGCAGTAGTCCAAGCGGGAGATAACCAGAGCATATACCACTCTGGCGAGATAGTCTGCAGGCAGATAGGGTCTCAGCCTACGTACCAGATGGAGCTGGTAAACAGCTGCCCTGGATACAGATTTGACCTGTGCCTCCATGGACAGCTGTGAGTCCAAAATGACTCCCAGGCTGCGCACCTGGTCCTTCAGGGGCACAGTTACCCCATTCAGGACCAGGGAATCCTCCACACCTACCCGCCTCCTGTCCCCCAAAAACAGTACTTCTGTCTTGTCAGGATTCAACCTCAATCTGTTAGCCGCCATCCATCCTCCAACCGCTTCCAGACACTCACACAGGACCTTCACCACCTTCACTGGTTCTGATTTAAAAGAGAGGTAGAGCTGGGTATCATCCGCATACTGATGAACACCCAGCCCAAACCTCCTGATGATCTCTCCCAGTGGCTGCATGTAAATGTTGAAAAGCATGGGGGAGAGGACAGAACCCTGAGGCACCCCACAAGTGAGAGCCCAGGGGTCTGAACACTCATCCCCCCCACCACTTTCTGAACACCGCCCAGGAGGAAGGAGCAGAACCACTGTATGACAGTGCCCCCAGCTCCTAGCCCCTCAAGACGGTCCAGAAGGATGTTATGGTCGATGGTATCAAATGCCACTGAGAGATCCAGCAGAACTAGAAAACAGCTCTCACCTTTGTCCCTAGCCCGCCGGAGATCATCAACCAGTGCGACCAAGGCAGTTTCAGTCCCACGTTGAGGCCTGAATCCCGTCTGGAAGGGATCCAAATGGTCCGCTTCTTCCAGGCGTGCCTGGAGTTGTTCAGCAACCACTCGCTCAATTACCTTGCCCAAGAATGGAAGATTTGAGACTGGGTTTAGTGTGCCAATAGTGGTTTAGTCATGCTGGTCACACGACCTGGAAAGCTGTCTGTGGACAAACGCCAGCTCCCTTGGCCTGAAAGTGAGATGAGCGCCGCAACCCCAGAATCGCCTTTGACTGGACTTAACCGTCCAGGGGTCCTTTACCTTTACCTTTTTACCTTACTAGTAGCTGCTGGTAGAACATGGAATCCACTGTCAAATTTAAGTAAAATTTGGAAGCATCCCTCATCTTATTTGTGTCAGGTCATTGCACGGAGCACCCACTTGGATCCAGATTCCATGGATCCATTTTAGACGAAGGAATGGCCCTGATGGCCTTCTGATTATTTTTCATCAATGTAATCCCACTGCTTTTTAATTTTTCAGTATATTACTCATCCAAGCATGAATATCAGCATACCTCGGGTATGCATGACTGGGAAAGGACAAAACACTATTATGGTCCCATTGGAGGTGGGAGAGAACAGTGAAATGCGAAGCATTCAATAAGTTTTAGATGCTGTTTGCTGTGGACTCTCTCCCTAAAAACACTTTCCTGGGAACCCTTCCATGCAAGATTATGACTTGTGCTCTGCTTGCGACTCCTCTTCAGACTCTGCTTGTGCTAAATAAATAAAAAAGCCCCTTGCTTTCCTTTTGCTTCTCGCTTGGATTTGCTGAGTAAGAGAAAGTGACAGATCCTCTGACAAAACCTTTACAGCCCTATCATCACCATTCATATTCCAGTGAATGCATTTGCAAGCTAATCTTGGAAGAAAATCTATTTTCTCCCTCGAAGAAGGGAGAGTGTCGGCTCTTGTCACCACTGCTGTTTTTGCCATTTTGCGTGCGTGCCAATTATTTCTTTAGCGCTAATTCAACTTGCTAATTCTGGTGTCCCACCACTCTCCGAAGGGGTCATTTCTTGTGAAGATGACATCATTGTTCACTGGATGAATCAATACATGAGATAGGAAACCGAGGTCTGATACAAATCCAGTTGCTCTAATAATATACTGTAGTGAGTTGGCAGTTCATTGGTGCATTGTGTGAAATGTGGTAAATATTCACAGTTCAAGGGCTCTTGCACCAAAGGAGACATTCCCATTAATTATTGAAGAAAAAAGGAGAATGGTCTAAATGAGTAGATATGCATATTTCCAAGTTTCTCTCTCCTCTCTTTCTTTTCTTTTCTTTTTTTAAAAATAATTTTTATTAAGTTTCTTTTCTCATAACAAATAACCAATAACATTGCTAAACATACATTTTCCAATTTCCCCCCTCCCTGTTGACTTCCCTCAACTACCATTTCTGGTTTGTTACATCAAATGATACATTCTGCTGTTCGTATACTGTAATATGTTGTCACATTGTTATACTTCATGTTCTCAGTAAATAAAGTTGTAAATGTTTATTTAAATCCAGCCAACAAGACCATTTCTTCTTCTTCTTTCTGCAAATATATTGTAAAATGTTCCTATTCTTTTTCAAAGTCACTATTGTCCTGTTCATGCAATTTGTCCATTAACTTTGCCAACTCTGCATAGTTCATCAACTTTTCTTGCCATAGCGCTTTTGATGGTACTTCTCCAGTCTTGCAGTTTTGAGATATTAAGATTCTTGCCACTGTTGTCGTGTACATACAGTGGTGCCTCACAAGACAAAAAGAATCCGTTCTGTGATTCTCTTCGTCTAGCGGTTTTTTCGTCTTGCGAAGCAAGCCCATTGACGGATTAGCGGATTAGCGCTATTAGCACTATTAGCGGCCTTTATCGGCTTATTGGTTTATCGGATCAGCTGATACGCGGCTTAGCGGCTTAGAAAAAGGGGGGAAGGAAAACCCCCCCGCAGGAACTCGTAAGACATTTTCGTCTTGCGAAGCAAGCCCATAGGAGGTTCGTTTTGCGAAGCACCTCCAAAACGGAAAACTCTTTCGTCTAGCGAGTTTTCCGTCTTGCGAGGCATTCGTCTTGTGGGGCACCACTGTAAATAGATTCTGTTTTTCTTTTGGCAGTTCTTGTGCTAAAATACCTAAGAGAAAAGCTTCTGGCTTTTTAACAAATGTTATTGTAAACATTTTTTAAAATTCATCATCTATCATTTCCCAAAAGTTTTTAATGATTCTACAATCACACCACATAGGATAAAGCTCTCTCTCTCTTCTCTTTCTTATATATGCCACATTCATTGGGGAATAATAAAGCAGACTTTGTTCTTTGATGGCCAAATTAGAAAGCGGAGAATGTGGGTTGAATGGGTGGTGGAGAGCAGTGCTTTAATTCTGTTTGCTATATAATGGGTGCAGGACCACTTTCAACCTCAGCTGACAGCTTACTGGCTGACAGCACAGTCATAAGCCTGCTTACTCAGAAGACAGTCCCATTGAGTTCAATAGTCCTTACTTAAGGGATGCGGGTGGTGCTGTGGGTTAAACCACAGAGCCTAGGACTTGCTGATCAGAAGGTCGGTGGTTCGAATCCCCGCGACGGGGTGAGCTTCCGTTGCTCGGTCCCTGCTCCTGCCAACCTAGCAGTTCGAAAGCACGTCAAAGTGCAAGTACATAAATAGGTAATGCTCCGGCGGGAAGGTAAACGGTGTTTCCGTGCACTGCTCTGGTTTGCCAGAAGCGGCTTAGTCCTGCTGGCCACATGACTTGGAAGCTGTACTCCGGCTCCCTCGGCCAATAAAGTGAGATGAGCACCGCAACCCCAGAGTCGGCCACGACTGGACCTAATGGTCAGGAGTCCCTTTACCTTTACCTTTAAAAGTAAGTTGCGGGGGTGGGGGATGAAGTGGCTGTATGAAAAAGAGTGAGAAAAAATCCTAGTTTGCAGCCAGATGGAGCACTGCCAGATTGGAATGTCATATTCTCATAAAGGATGTGATCTGTATATTTTTGAAGCAAGATAAGATGCTGTAGTGCCCCCTATAGGAAGGAGGTAGTATAAAAAAGCAATATCAGCCTTACTCTTATCTCAGCATAGCTCTGGACTGCAGGCCATTGAGTGAGTCTTTCTGACATCCTATGTACTAATAGTGAATGCATTCTCCAAGCATATATTCCTATGCAGCCAAAATAGCACCATACAGGTGTAAGAAACGGGTATTGGCAGCCTTGCGGGGACCCCAAAGTTTGCAGAAGTAGGACAAAGAGAGGAAGAAAGGAATGCAGTATCCTGAAAAATATGGCATAGCTGGTTGGCTTCCTAAACATGAACATGGCACATTTGAATAATTTGTTGCAGGTCTCACTCCCAGTGTATTTTCCCACCTTCACTCTCTCTGAGCTTAAGGTTATATGGTCCCTTCCAACTCTATGGTTCCATGTTTAGACATTTTAAGGTAAAGGTAAAGGGACCCCTGACCATTAGGTCGTGGACAACTCTGGTGTTGCGGCGCTCATCTCGCTTTATTGGCCAAGGGAGCCGGCATACAGCTTCCAAGTCATGTGGCCAGCATGACTAAGCCGCTTCTGGCGAACCAGAGCAGCACACAGAAACACTGTTTACCTTCCCGCCGGAGCGGTACCTATTTATCTACTTGCACTTTGATGTGCTTTCGAACTGCTAGGTTGGCAGGAGCAGGGACTGAGCAATGGGAGCTCACTCCGTTGCGGGGATTCGAACCACCAACCTTCTGATTGGCAAGCCCTAGGCTCTGTGGTTTAACCCACAGCGCCACCCACGCCCCGTTTGCATGTTTTAAGGCATAGCAAAGATTATATTAGGTTATATTAGCCTAGTGGGCAACATGGCTAATGCTGGCTGTGTACTACCACCAGGTATGCTTCTGACTACCAGTTGCCAAGGGGTGGGGGCACAAGTGGGGAGGCTGCTCTTGCACCCAGGTCCTCCTTGTGGGCTTTCCAAAGACATCTGCTTAGCCACTGTGAGGACAGGATGCTGGACTTACAGTCTTATGAGCATTTTCAATGCTAATGTGAGATTTACAGTGAAATCAAAGTGGAAAGATACTCTATTCCACACCATAATAATTACATTTAGTTTTCTTCTTCTGCACGCTCTACTCTTTGTGAGCCAATTGGATTTTCAGTAACTTTTCTGGTCAAATATTGACTCAGCATCCTATTGACTCAGCATTGGCAGAGGAAACATTTTGGAAGAAAGAGGGCCTTTTAAATAACTTTGCCTTTTTTTTCCGCTAAGGAACTAATCCTGACCACAACTCCAGTCTAGAATTTCTGCTGTCAAAGCAGCTCAGGAACAGCTATTTTTGGGGGGGCTTCTAGGATTTTAATAACTCTTCCCTCCATCACACAACATTGGTGGGTCACTGTCATCTGCATACATGTGTTAATGGCCGGCGTGAACAATAATGCAACTCTGGGTCTTTAACAGATCTGTGAACTCATTGTGGCAGGTCAGATAGCGCGTTTTATCTTTTCTCATAAAAGGTATGACATTGAATGTAGCTGTGGGAGCCGTTGGCTGTGTTTAGTGGTATGTCACAATAAACCATGAGCCTAGCCTTTTCTGTGCTTGCATGTTTTCTCCTCCTCTTCCTTCCTCCTCTGGTGTAGCTGTGAGAAGGTGATTGTCCTTCTGATTTCAATTAACTTTTTACTTCTGATTTCAATTAACCACAGCTTTTTGTTATGTCGGAACCCTAAAACGTGGTTAATCTTAACCAAAGTTTTTTGAAACAAGCCGTCTTCATTAACCATGATTTGAATTGGGCTTTTCTTACATTCAAAAATAAATAAGTAGTTGAGATTAACTACAGGAGTATGGATGACACAGTAAGCTGCAGTTAATTAAAAATGGAAGTGACACTTCTCACAATCATGCCAAAGGAGGATGGGGTTGAGTGAAACACACATGCTCAGGGATGGTTGGGCTTGCTGTTGTCATGTCAAACCATGGTTTGTTGTGTATCCCATTCAGTGCCAACCTATGGACATTTGAAAAAGGCCAACTGTGCCTTTACACAGAAACCAATTTTTTGAGTGGGGAGCAGCAGATGGAGCAGTAGGAATGATGGATGTTTGGATTTGGAAGGGCTGTTTGAAAGCAGGCAACAGGATATCAAAGCTCCTCCTGCCCTGAAAAGTTAGTTAGATAAAAATTCTGGCTGATAGGGAATCTTCCTGAATAAGTCACTAAGCTGTTGGCAATAGATTCCGTAATTTAGCCTAAGCAAATGGGATAGATGGACAAAGTTTTGGTTTAGGAGGTTGCAATAATAGTTTTATTCTGGGGTCATTGGTTAGTTATTTGGGCTGAAGCAATTGTAGGAATCACTTTTCTACTGGAAGCTGTCGTATACCAATTCTGACCATTGAACCATTTAGCTCAATTTTATTACGGCGACAAGTAGCGGGTCTCCAGGGTTTCAGAAAAAAAGCTTTCCTAGTTCAACAACCTGCAGATGCCAGAGACTAAACCTGGAACTTTTTGTATGGAAATCATGTGCTGTACCACCGAGCCACAGGATTGTGCAGTGGAGCTGTATTATCTAATGCAATGGAAATGGGAAGACACATGGCATATAGTGAATTATGGATATGGGCTGTTTCTTTGTGGAGTTTCGTGCGTGTGTGTGTTTTAAAAAGCCTTCGTTTTTTTAAAAATGGGGGGAAAGCCATTTATAGACCAATCCCACCCCAGAGGCATGAAAACAGATAGAAACCATGACAAATACCAGGAATGGGATAATATGATACAGATCTGTCATAGACGGGGCTGTCAGCCTCTCAGATATAAATGTTTCACTGTCTTCCTCTTCACTAAAGCCCCAAATGCGGGAGTTAAATATGCTAAGGAATACCCAGCCAGCTCAGAAGTTTCTGCTGCATATCAAGCACAAAAATCACACCGGTCGTTTTAAAATAGAACTACTGAGCCTTGCTGGAAATAATATATCCCCTGCTGCACATCTTGTGGCTTTGCTTCCGATCTCTGCTCAGCAGAACAACTTGTTCCGATTCTCTTGCTGCTGCAGCTTTAGTAGTATTCAGTAACCCAAGCCTGGGAGTTTTTCCTTTGCTTTTTTTCTTTTGAGTAAGGAGACCTCTGCTGCAAAATCCTCCTTGGCCTTTTTTGTGGTCAATTAGTCAGAGAGATTATAGGGATGTTAAGACACATCTGCCCTGTGAGGTATGCTTGAATTGTAACGCTGCTTGTGAGCACTTCCTAAATTTAAAATATCACCTGTTCTGTTTTCTTTCCTCATTATTATTTAGCGTGGCAGAGCCTACCCTCTGGAACTCCCTGCCTATTGATATTAAGCAGGCACCTTCACCAGCCTGTGCCATCCAGGCTGTTGAACTGTTGCCCTGTGGTACTGTATTCAGTTTCCCTATAGAATACGCTTTTTAAAAAAAGAGCTGAAACTACCTTGCAAAAGTTGGAGAAGTATGTTACCTAATTGATATCTGCATATAAAAACCTGGTACTGAGGAACTAGGTCAGTTCATTTCAAAATAATGGCCTGAGTGAATGTCTCACAGGGAAAAGGGAAATATTTCAAACAGAGTTTGAAACATGATTTCAAACTTGAAGTGAAGTCAGCTGTCAAAAGTCTAGCCAAGACAGGAGTCGGGCAGACTTTATGGTTCAAGACAAAGTCAGGACCCTGGACAGCTCCCACTGGGCCCTGATGGGGAAGCTATGGAAAAGTTTATTTGTGGCATTTATTTCCTATATTTACATTCCACCTTTCCTCCAGCGAGCGCAAGGTGGTATACATGGTTCTCCCCCCCTTCATTTAATCTGCACAACAACCCTGTAAGGTAAGTTACCCAGTGAGCTTCATGCCTGCACGGGGATTTGAACCTAAATCCCTGAGTGGGGATCAGAACCAGGTCCTAGTCTGGTTCTCTAAGCACCACACCACATTGGCTATCAGTTTAAGCCTGAAATAGGCTGGCCAATAATATTGTTGGCCCCAGCTCCTTGGAAGGATCCCTCAAAATTTAATAAAGAATAATATGTGTTTTTGTGTGGACCTGAGGAAGGCCAAAGGGCTTTGCCATCAGGACACAAGGAGGTTCTGCGTCGTTCCCCCTCCCCCCTGCATGTTTGTTTTAATATGCCAGTATTTTCCTCAGAGAGAGTACAAGTTGTTGTTCTATCTCAGTTTTTCCATCCCTCAGTCCTAGGCATAGCATTGTCTTTGCAGTCATTTTGTCTATGTTAATTCCAAAAAATAATAGAATGAGTTCATTCCCCCTGTCCCCAATTCAAGGCGACATCAACCTGTTTCTGAGGTTGCCTTGTCTACATCTGCTATTTCCAGAACCTTGACCACCCCTCTCTTTAATTTTAGGAATCAACATTCCAGTCACAAGCCCATATGATTCTTCTACTAGTTGGGGATCTTCTGCATCAACATGTTTAAATAAATAAATGACGTTAGCCAGTTGTGGAAAGTTATGAAGGTGACTGTGATTAACAGTAACTCTCAAGTAAAGTAGGTAAAATGCTATTTTTTAAAAAAACGTGGCCCTTTTAAAAGCAAATATCAGGATGAAGAGAGGGCCTGTGGAGAAGAGTTATAATGAAGTGTTATAATTCGTGGAAAACCAAAGACTGACTGCTCTGGAAACAGTAAGCAATCCTGCTTTCAAACAGTAACGTGGCCTGCTTGACAGCAGCTGATGTGTCCAGCCATGTTGATGACGCCAAGGGTTTGTGTGTCACCCAAAAGACAGAAAACCCAAGTGTTAGCAGATGGGGGAAAATGTGTCAGGAGTTCAGCTTACACTTGAGTAGGACTCTGGTAGAGACACATGCCCGACTGGCATGTTCTGTCCCTCCTGGTCGATCGTTCGGGAGCTTCAAAAGCTTTCTTCTGCCCAAACATCACAGAGACTGATGCCAACTGACTTAGGGATCCGCAGAGTTTGCGCAGTTGCGTAACAGACCTCAGCAACTCAGCATATTGGCTAATCTACTTTATTTACATATAAACACACACGGAGCACTGCAACATGGCTCCCTCTCTCTCGATCATCAGACAGCAAAAAGAAAAAGAAACAAAGGACAATAGTCCCACTTCATGGAACACAGTAACACAAACATCCTGTCTCCGTCACTTCCCACTCTGTGGAGTCAAAACATACACCGTCATGTGATAGACACAAATCCCATGACTGCAATCATAGATCAGGAATTCTAACAAATGATGGCTTTTAGAATCCTTTGGATTAATAGACTTCAGCATCAATAGGGGTTTATTTGCTGAGATGCCTCTGAGCATGCTGTGTTACTGGGGTGTCTGCGTGTGTGTGTGTGAGAGAGGCAGACTCTGTGTTTTGTGTGTGTGTGTGTGTGTGTAACTGATGCTAACAAATAAAAGCTTTATGCATATGTAAATTGGAACCAGGATGCCTGACGGAGTGCTGCTCTCAGCAATTTGGAATAAAAGATGAGATCCCAACATAATAAACACATAAATATCTCTTTCTATTATATCTCTGTTGTTGTTTAGTCGTTTAGTCGTGTCCGACTCTTCGTGACCCCATGGACCAGAGCACGCCAGGCACTTCTGTCCTCCACTGCCTCCCGCAGTTTGATCAAACTCATGCTAGTAGCTTCAAGAACACCATCCAACCATCTCATTCTCTGTCGTCCCCTTCTCCTTGTGCCCTCCATCTTTCCCAACATCAGGGTCTTTTCCAGGGAGTCTTCTCTTCTCATGAGGTGGCCAAAGTATTGCAGCCTCAGCTTCACGATCTGTCCTTCCAGTGAGCACTCAGGGCTGATTTCCTTCAGAATGGAGAGGTTTGATCTTCTTGCAGTCCATGGGACTCTCAAGAGTCTCCTCCAGCACC
This sequence comes from Podarcis vaucheri, assembly GCF_965113315.1. Taxonomy (NCBI): domain Eukaryota; kingdom Metazoa; phylum Chordata; class Lepidosauria; order Squamata; family Lacertidae; genus Podarcis; species Podarcis vaucheri. The sequence goes on from NC_138761.1 coordinate 34,304,317, forward strand.
ATAATTCAAAAGCATCAATTCTTCGGCGATCAGCCTTCTTTATGGTCCAGCTCTCACTTCCATACATCACTACTGGGAAAACCATGGCTTTTACTATACGGACCTTTGTTGGCAAGGTGATGTCTCTGCTTTTTAAGATGTTGTCTAGGTTTGCCATCGCCTTTCTCCCAAGGAGCAGGCGTCTTTTAATTTCGTGACTGCTGTCACCATCTGCACTGATCATGGAGCCCAAGAAAGTAAAATCTCTCACTGCCTCCATTTCTTCCCCATCTATTTGCCAGGAGGTGATGGGCCCAGTGGCCATGATCTTCGTTTTTTTGATGTTGAGCTTCAGACCATATTTTGCGCTCTCCTCTTTCACCCTCATTAAAAGGTTCTTTAATTCCTCTTCACTTTCTGCCATCAAGGTTGTGTCATCTGCATATCTGAGGTTGTTGATATTTCTTCCGGCAATCTTAATTCCGGCTTGGGATTCATCCAGCCCAGCCTTTCGCATGATGAATTCTGCATATAAGTTAAATAAGCAGGGAGACAATATACAGCCTTGCCGTACTCCTTTCCCAATTTGGAACCAATCAGTTGTTCCATATCCAGTTCTAACTGTAGCTTCTTGTCCCACATAGAGATTTCTCAGGAGACAGATGAGGTGATCAGGCACTCCCATTTCTTTAAGAACTTGCCATAGTTTGCTGTGGTCAACACAGTCAAAGGCTTTTGCATAGTCAATGAAGCAGAAGTAGATGTCTTTCTGGAACTCTCTAGCTTTCTCCGTAATCCAGCGCATGTTTGCAATTTGGTCTCTGGTTCCTCTGCCTCTTCTAAATCCAGCTTGCACTTCTGGGAGTTCTCGGTCCACATACTGCTTGAGCCTTCCTTGTAGAATTTTAAGCATAACCTTGCTAGCATGTGAAATGAGTGAAATTGTGCGGTAGTTGGAGCATTCTTTGGCACTGCCTTTCTTTGGGATTGGAATGTAGACTGATCTTCTCCAATCCTCTGGCCACTGCTGAGTTTTCCAAACTTGCTGGCATATTGAGTGTAGCACCTTAACAGCATCATCTTTTAAAATTTTAAACAGTTCAGCTGGAATACCATCACTTCCACTGGCCTTGTTATTTGCAGTGCTTTCTAAGGCCCATTTGACTTCACTCTCCAGGATGTCTGGCTCAAGGTCAGCAACCACACTACCTGGGGTGTACGAGACATCCATATCTTTCTGGTATAATTCCTCTGTGTATTCTTGCCACCTCTTCTTGATGTCTTCTGCTTCAGTTAGATCTTTACCACTTTTGTCCTTTATTATGGTAATCGTTGTACGAAATGTTCCTTTCATATTTCCGATTTTCTTGAACAGATCTCTGGTTCTTCCCGTTCTGTTGCCTTCCTCTATTTCTTTGCATTGCTCGTTTAAGAAGGCCTTCTTGTCTCTCCTTGCTGTTCTTTGGAAATCTGCATTCAATTTCCTGTATCTTTCACTATCTCCCTCGCATTTTGCTTGCCTTCTCTCCCCCGCTATTTGTAAGGCCTCGTTGGACAGCCACTTTGCTTTCTTGCATTTCTTTTTCATTGGGATGGTTTTAGTTGCTGCCTCCTGTATAATGTTGCGAGCCTCCATCCATAGTTCTTCAGGCACTCTGTCCAGCAAATCTAAATCCTTAAACCTGTTCCTCACTTCCACTGTGTATTCATAAGGGATTTGGTTTAGATTGTATCTTACCTGTCCAGTGGTTTTTCCTACTTTCTTCAGTTTAAGCTTGAATTTTGCTATAAGGAGCTGATGATCTGAGCCACAGTCAGCTCCAGGTCTTGTTTTTGCTGACTGTATAGAGCTTCTCCATCTTTGGCTGCAGAGAATATAATCAATCTGATTTCGATGTTGCCCATCTGGGGATGTCCATGTGTAGAGTCGTCTCTTGTGTTGTTGGAAAAGCGTGTTTGTGATGACCAGCTTGTTCTCTTGACAGAACTCTATTAGCCTTTGCCCTGCTTCGTTTTGATCTCCAAGGCCAAACTTGCCAGTTGTTCCTTTTATCTCTTGATTCCCTACTTTAGCATTCCAATCCCCTATAATGAGCAGAACATCCTTCTTTGGTGTCACTTCGATAAGGTTTTGTAAGTCTTCATAGAACTGGTCAATTTCAGTTTCTTCAGCACCAGTAGTTGGTGCATAAACTTGGATTACTGTGATGTTAAAAGGTCTGCCTTGGATTCGTATCGAGATCATTCTATCATTTTTGAGACTGCATCCCAGTACAGCTTTCGCCACTCTTTTGTTGACTATGAGGGCCACTCCATTTCTCTTACGGGTTTCTTGCCCACAGTAGTAGATATGGTAGTCATCCGAACTGAATTCGCCCATTCCTGTCCATTTTAGCTCACTGATGCCCAGGATGTCAATATTTATTCTTGCCATCTCATTTTTGACCACATCCAACTTACCCAGGTTCATGGTTCTTACATTCCAGGTTCCTATGCAATATTTTTCTTTACAGCATTGGACTTTCCTTTCGCTTCCATGCATATCCACAACTGAGCGTCCTTTCGGCTTTGGCCCAGCCGCTTCATCAGCTCTGGATCTACTTGTACTTGTCCTCCGCTCTTCCCCAGTAGCATGTTGGACACCTTCCGACCTGAGGGGCTCATCTTCCAGTGTCATAACTTTTATATGCCTGTTGTCTTTGTCCATGGAGTTTTCTTGGCAGGGATACTGGAGTGGCTTGCCGATTCCTACTCCAGGTGGATCACGTTTGGTCAAAACTCTCCACTATGACCTGTTCATCTTGGGTGCCCTGCTCGGCGTAGTTCATAGCTTCTCTGAGTTCTTCAAGCCCCTTCGCCACGGCAAGGCAGTGATCCATGAAGGGGATTATATCTCTATCCATATCTATTTGTATATTTAAAAGGTGATTTGCCACTCTGGCAGGAAATTGCAGCAGGGAGAATGGGCGTTTGCTCTGCCCATTGTCAAGGCCACATCTGCCCTTCTCATCTGAAGTCAGTTCTTCTCTAATTGTTCCGTAATTGCCATTCCAGGAGCCGTCATAGCCATTTCCCTCTGTAAGCTCCCAAGATCCCTTTTCTGGCAGCTTTGTCGATGCCCTTGGATTTTCCTGGGTTCCTTGCAAGTACAGTGGAGGCAATGGAGAGTGACTGTAAGAGAAAGAGAGTAAAAGGAGCACTAAGGTTTTCCTTTCTCCATTACGGCTGCCACTGTGGGAGCAAGGTTGGGATGGAAAGAGCCATTTTGCTCTGCTTTGGGTTAAAATTTAAGCTGGAGAGGAACTCAAGCCCATAATGCTTGCTGTCATGTTGAAAGCAAGCACTGCAAGCAGCCAGAGTTCATATTCCATAATTTAATAACTGCAGCAGCCTCTCTAACTAGAATGGACAGGGTTTCTTGTTGCGGGAACGCAGAGGGTATTGAATTATTTAAAGTAATAATTTAAATAAAATGTAAAATATTTATAATATATACTATAGTAGTAGTAAAAATAACAATTTAAAAATGACTACTACTACTATTAGAGCATTTATTGAAATGCTATCATTGATACTTGTCTAACCTCAATGGGGAGAGAATTCCATTGGGTGGATGCTGCAACACTTGAAAATTCTGCTCCATGTAACCATGGAGTAGGTGGTACCATTAAGAGAGCCCCTTAGGTAGAATCATAGAATTGTAGAGTTGGACGGGACCTTGAGGGTTATCTCGATGCAGGAATCTTAACTAAATCATCCATGACATACGGCCATCCAAACTCTGCTTGAAACCTCCAGTGGAGGAAAGTCCACAATCTCCCGAGGGAGACCATTCCACTGTCAAACAACTCTTACTGTCAGAAAATTCTTCCTGATGTTTAGTCTGAATCTCACTTTATTGTAACTTGAAGGCGTTGGCTCAAGTTCTACCCCCCAGAGCAGGAGAAAACAAGCTTGCTGCATCTTCCATGTGACAGTCATTGTGATATTTGAAGATGGCTATCCTATCTCCTCTCAGTCTCCTCTTTTCCAGGATAAACTTACCCAGCTCCGTCAACTGTTCCTCATAAGGCTTGGTTTCCAGACCCTTGATCATCTTGTCTGCCCTCCTCTGCACATGATCTAGCTTGTCAATATCCTTCTTGAATTGTGAACACAGTACTCTAGGTGTGGTCTGACCAACACAAAATAGACTGGTTCTATTACTTTCCTTGATATAGACCAGGGGTAGTCAAACTTTTTATACCTACCACCCACTAATGCATCTTTCTTGATGGTAAAATTTCCTTACTGCCTAGCAGTGCTCAATGGGAAGGAGGATTCAGCTTGGGCCGTTGAATCCCCTACCACCCACCTAGAAGCCTGAAACACCCACTAGTGGCCGGTAGGGACCAGGTTGACAACCCCTGGTTTCATAGAATCATAGAATCATAGAGTTGGAAGAGACCACAAGGGCCATCGAGTCCAACCCCCTGCCAAGCAGGAAACACCATCAGAACACTCCTGACATATGGTTGTCAAGCCTCTGCTTAAAGACCTCCAAAGAAGAAGACTCCACCACACTCCTTGGCAGAAAATTCCACTGTCGAACAGCTCTTACTGTCAGGAAGTTCTTCCTAATGTTTAGGTGGAATCTTCTTTCTTGTAGTTTGGATCCATTGCTCCGTGTCCGCTTCTCTGGAGCAGCAGAAAACAAACTTTCTCCCTCCTCTATGTGACATCCTTTTATATATTTGAACATGGCTATCATATCACCCCTTAACCTCCTCTTCTCCAGGCTAAACACTATATGGTTTAGACACTATACTTCTGTTAATGGTTACAATGTTTTGTGTTGCTTCTCAAAACACTTTCCAGGCTTCAGATGAGTAAGAGAATAAGGTGACTCAGCTTCTGTCAGAGGTATAAGGCGCAGGCAAAGCAGATCAGAATGAAATCGAAGGTGTTTTATCATAGGGAACAACAGCAAAATGTTGTTGCTCAGAAATCTTAATAGGGATCGAGCAGTATAAGATGACCCGCTTTGTCTAGTTAGTGTCAAAGTTTTCCATGGTGGTTTGGCTGGTTTTCTATAGCTTGGCCAGAACTTGGTTAGACATGAAGGCTGGTTCCCTGCCTGACACCCTTCATAGTCTAAGATCAAGAATTGCAACAGTTTGGGGTCGTGGCATCAGAAGAGAGAATTGATCATGGTTCATTGATTCCAAGGCATTTAGATGGGATTTTCCACTGCTCCTTACAAAGTACTATACAGATATCTTGCTGTGCCTTGGGCAGGTGTCATAGATAAGATGCCCTTTAAATTCACCTACAACTGAGACTAATGCTTGCTGTGGTGACTGTACAAACATACAAACACTTTGTGTGGCTGTTTAGGTTTGGGGCCTACGCAGAACCCTCAGCATTTGTTGATTTCTTCTCCACCGTTCAAAACATTTCCCCAAAATTGCGAAAAAGCTTTCGAGAGAAAGGCTGGGCCCAAACCACTTTTGACAGGTGAATAAAACATGCATTTATTTGCAGCAAGGCAGAGGAGAATCAGTGAACCGAGTGGGCAGATGGAAAGGTGATCAGCGACTGAGCACTGCAGGGAGGTATGCAAGGTCATTTATGGTTATGGCCATGTGGCTTCCATTCCTCTTACTGGATTAGAAATTTCTGCAACAATATCTGGACTGTACGGAGCAATGACTGCTGCGATTTAGTATCATCAGTCAGACTTGGCAGGCACTTCATGAGGAAAGGATATTCAATGCTATCGTAGGTAACCCTTAAGAACCCATTTTATCATTTCAGTCGCTGTCTTCTGTGCCTCTGAAATGTTTCCTCCTTTCCTGTTTTTAGTATACAAGTGTACAACAGTGATTAGTTTGTTATGCAGAGCATTGGACAAATGTGGCTTGCAGCAAATTTTCCCCTGCAAACAAAGGAGTCATTGATTGTATCCTCACATATTTTAATACTGCTATTCAAGGGGACGCCTGGCTAGATGAGCAGGCGGCTGAGTGCCTCTCCACTACTGTCTTTGCCCGCAGAGCACTTTGACCTTATCTTCAGGACTCCTCACACGCAATCCTTCCCTCTCCTTGACGCTCTGGACTGCTAGCGAGTTGAACTCATCCCTCTGAGAATGCAGGTGAATCTGTTATGTGCAGACAAGGCTGTAAACAAATTGTACAGTGTGACTGATTAAAGGCAAAGTTCACCTTTTGCTTTTTGCACCACAGACCTGCCTCTCATCCCCGAAGAGCATTTTTTGGAGCAGCAGGCTTAGAACTCGGTAAATATTTTACAGCTTCTAATGGAAGCGATGTGCTTACTCCGAACGAAACAGGCTTTAAAGAACGTTAGCGAGAGAGCGACTGTGACGAAACAGCAGCTTGCTCTTCAGATTTAGGGCGAACGGAGAGCTTTAAAAACCACTTGGGTTAGTGGTCATGGCAAGACTCCACATCAGTTAATTCCATAAGTCAGTTTTGTGCTACTTGAATTGCTCCCCTTATTTGCCCTGAGTCTACTACCAGTAAACGTTGCAGGAAGATCCCAACTCTTAATGTCTTTTGATATAAACTCCCCCCCTCTCCATTCATCCACTCAACTCACTTGCAGTTAGATAATCTGGCTGCTTCTTCATGCCTATCAACAAGCACAACACATGCCAAAAGTGACAGGTGAAAAGGTAGCAGAGCTGAAGGCATGGAAAAATACTAGGTTGCATGAAACACCCCTTTGGAGTCCACAAAGGTCTTCTTCTTCTTGTTGTTTGCTGAATCAGTGTTTGGTGTGGGGGAAGGAAAAGGTGAACTGGAAAGTTCTGGCCTGTTTCTGCAGAACAAACATCAAGATGAAAAGTCTCCTAGTTCCCATGAATTTCGAGAATCAAACTTTCATTTTATAAATGAGCAAGTTCCTGGTTCTTTTGGTCACTTAATACACCTCTAATTATATAGCTGTCATTAGAGATATATGAAATGACCAAGATAACTAGGAACTTGGTTGTTATAAAGATGATATTACTGACTACCCTTGGAGGTTTGACAAATATGAGTAATGTGAAGCGAATGAATGGGGGGAAAAGGGGGAAAGGTTGGAGTCAGGATCTTCCAACATGTATTGGCAGCATTATTTTTATTTATATGATTTCTTTCTGAAGAATTACACTTCCCTGCCCCCCCAAAAGACAACATGCATCAGTTGAGAAATGAATGCCTGTTTTTGAGCACCCACTGAGTCTTTCCCTCTGCTTTTCTTTCATTTCTCCTGTGCTCGGGTTAGAAGTGTGCCAGAAGCATCTGATTTGCTCCTGTTGGAGATAAGAGTGCTTGACCATAGGCACCTTTGGTCTGATGTCGTAGGGCAGTTCAGGCATACTTGCCTCCCGAAGCGCAATTGGTCACCGAGAGCTTTAGTACTTGCCGCGTTCTGCCTTTGAGGAACTCCAGAGCTTGCTCTTGCTGAAAGCTTCCGTTTGGAGTGTTTAGGTTTTGCTTTCAATACCATATTGTCGCTTTGTCTGGCGCTTTTGAGTGCCGAAGTTCTTGAAGTAGGAGGCAGATGATTCACTTTCAGAGGCCAGAGGTGAACTGTATGCTTTTTCTAAGCCAGGATTTAAGCCTTGCATGTTAACTTCTTATTGGGGGGGGGGGCGAGGGGAGGCTGGATGCCTTCACAAACTGTACCTGTTGGCAGTTGTGCTGTTAATCAGTTGCACTGGGAACTGTTCCAGGAACACACTACTGCGAAATGCCTTGTTAAATGTGCTGGCCTGACAAGCGTGAAGACGGAAGAGCTTTCTTAGCCCACAAAAGTCATACATCGAAGAGCAACATTTCTGTCTGCTCGTCTGTGCTGTTTGGTCCTCAGAGTCCAGTGGTACCTTGGTTTACGAACTTAGTCCATTCTGGAAGTCCGTTCTTAAACCAAAACCGTTTGTAAACCAAGGCATGCTTTCCCTAATGAGGCCTCCCACCGCTGGTGCCCTTCCACCATTCGGATTATATTCTTAGACTGAGGTAAAGTTCGCAAACTGGGCCAGTACTTCTGGTTTTGCAGAGTTCGAAAACCGAATCGTTCGTAAACAGGACTGTTCTCAAACCAAAGTACCACTGTACTGAGATATCATCTTGGAAAGTCATGTCCCTCACAGGATCCTAATGCCCTTCTGAAAGCACCTGTTGGTAGCATGCACCGTTGCTATTTCTGGTGCTGTGGATCAGGGATTGGGGCCACTTGGTCAGCCTGAGGACTGCAGACCCTCCTGGGCAACCTACTACGGCCCATGTGCCAGAGGTGTGCTGGGCCAGAGGCCAAAATGGTGCAGCAATGAATTTAAATTGTACCTCTGTACAGTAGCCTAGTGCTACTCACATGCCTCTTTCATTCCTCTGCCTATTCAAGCAAGAGGCATTATTAGAGTTCGAGAAAATGTTCCATCTAGACCAGGAACATTAGAGGGTGCTACTTGAAAGGGGGCAGAGTCCTGAGGGGCAGACTCTGGGCCTGAGGTTCCCAACACCTGCTGTAGAGAAATACATTTGTTTGCATCACGTGTTTCAATGCAGTTATTGACCAAGTGGCAGGTGGCCCACCTATTTATGGTGTGGGTGAAGGGCACAAACCACATACATATGCTGGTTGAGCATGCAAACGGTTTGGAGAACATAATCTGCCCATCATTAGCCTCACTTCTTTCCTGACCAAGTATCATAGCTGCCAACTTTTCCCTTTTCTTGCGAGGAATCCTATTCGGAATAAGGGAATTTCCCTTAAAAAAAGGGAAACGTTGACAGCTATGCCAGGTATTAATGTTTTCCCAATCTGTATCATAGTTAATTTTGGGAAGAGCTTCCTCCAAGCAAGATCTTTGGTGCAGTGCACCACGCCAGGGGCAGGAGCTGCTGAAGCAAAGGGAATATAGTAAGTACTTTGTAATTTTCAGCAGGATTTCTTTATTTTGCATCCAGTTCCCAAGTGCTCAGGGGCAAATAAAACAATACCTGTGTCAGCATATTGGCACTGGTTGTTCCTAGGAGTGTTATCATATAGTGAGATGGGTCATTATTTCCATTTTACAGATGAGAAACTGAGGCCTAGTGAGGCTGAGTCAGCACCTTCTCTAGATCTGCTCTGGGGAGTTTGGGGCAGAACAGATTTAGGGGGCATGTGGGGGAGGGGGGAGTCGGGGGAGGGGAGTAGTTCTGTTGTGCTTGCATAAATCCTTGCACTGATAGGACCCATTAGTCAGATACTGCCCTATGACGTTTGTGCAAAAGGTCACACGGTGAGGCAAGACTTGTGATAAATCGGTATGTTTTATCTCTTGCCTTTCTGTTCTGGTGCTGGAAAAGCAGGCAGACCGCCCTGGCACCAGTCCTGTGGGTCATTCGTTTTTTCTACTGTCTCTCTGCTCCAAATGGAAGTGATAGTGTAGCTTTCAAATAAACAACTGGAGAGACAGGGAAGCAGCCTCTGCTTGATTGATTCTCCTTGTAATGCACCTGGAAGGATTTCAAAGCTGCGGCCTTCTAACCTCCATGCTTCAAGGAGACTTTCTGTCCAATAATCAGAATGGCTAACATACAGTTGGAACCTGGCCAGGTAGCCATGCAATTGATCTGCATTGTAGCATTTTTCTTCATTTAGTTGTGGGTCTGGTGCAGGCTTGTATGCGTGGGATTGCTGTAACCTCATACAGCAGCTTAAAAGGGTATCAGGTGCACCTCTGGGTAAGATGTTTGAGAGCATCTACCAGTCAGAATGGGACGCGGGTGGCGCTGTGGGTAAAACCTCAGCGCCTAGGACTTGCCGATCGCATGGTCGGCGGTTCGAATCCCCGTGGCGGGGTGCGCTCCCGTCGTTCGGTCCCAGCGCCTGCCAACCTAGCAGTTCGAAAGCACCCCTAAGTGCAAGTTGATAAATAGGGACCGCTTACCAGCGGGAAGGTAAACGGCGTTCCGTGTGCTGCGCTGACTCGCCAGATGCAGCTTGTCACGCTGGCCACGTGACCCGGAAGTGTCTGCAGACAGCGCTGGCTCCCGGCCTCTAGAGTGAGATGAGCGCACACCCCTAGAGTCTGTCAAGACTGGCCCGTACGGGCAGGGGTACCTTTACCTTTACCTTACCAGTCAGAATAGAAGATATTAGGCTATGTAAAGTTAGGGGAACCTTTAGCCCTCCAGATGCTGCTGTACTACAAATTCCCCATCATCCCTGTCCATTGGCTGCACTTGATGGGGCTGATGGGAGTTGTAGTTTAGGAATGCTGGATAGGCATGGACCAATCATATTACTTGACAGAAGGCAGCTTCAATATGTTTGCATGAAGAATGATCAAGATAAAGATGGACCTCAAACCCTCGATGAGAATGGAAAGATGGGGTAGTATTCATGATCCCACTCCTTCGTCCACACCAGAATGGGGCTATAGTGAATGTCCGTATTGATGCAAGATTTCAAATACTCAACAGTGCCATTGCTGTTGCCATCAACAAAGATGACCTCCTTGTTGCTCTTTGACATGGCTTTCCTGCCCTTATTGGCCAGCTTGCCAAGAGAAACAAAACAGTCCTATGGATTATCTGAGGGCTGGATTTTCCTTTGCTTAATATTAGGCATCCCCTCCTTGAGAGGCAACAGGCATGCCACTCAGTTAGTAGGAAGCTTTCTGGCAGAACCCGGTTGCCTCATTTGTTTGTGGGCAGCAGGTTTTCTCCCTTGCAAGCACCAGGAATGCTAATAATACTAAGTCCCCCTGCCCTCCTTTATTTTGCAAATAAAAATTCTGGAGAGCAGAAATCCCATTAAGCTTTAAATCTCAAAGCTAATGCCAGAATACCAGATTCTCTCCTGAGCACCCTAAGATTATTTGAACTAATCAAGGCTAGTCAAGCTAAGGAAATACACCGAGGTCTGCAACACCACTTTCTGATGGCTGAAGTGTACAAATTCCTTTGTATAGCCGGTGACTTCTAAACACACCCCTCTCCATCCCACCAAGCAAAAAAACAACAACTCAAGGAGGATCTGAAGTGGGGCTGATGAGGGATGCAGCTGAGGAGGGTGTGTGGCCTAGGGATGGTCCTGGGGGCCTGATAGGAAGGCCTGGAGGGCCACATTCTTCCCCCAGGCCTGAAGTTTTCAAACCCTGCCCAAACAGAAGATAGGCAGCATAAAACAATAGTTGTGGTTGTTTGTAATTTATAGCAAACAAATGTCTTTTTCTGGTCTAATAAGGTTTGTTTGCTGGGAATGGGATGTGCTAGATCAAAGTAACTGAGCATCACTTATCTACACGGTTACCGTGAAAGTCGAGAATGGAGGAGCAGAGGAGGAGGAGTGTGTGTGTGTGTGGGGGGCAACTGTGAGGCATAAATGGAAGGCACTGAGAGACTTTTGTGGCACCTTGTGACATCCTGTTTTCCCTTCATTTAATTGGTGGTGCTGAAGAGAGCTGGTGATCTGGCAGAACGCAGCCTCCTCATACAAAGGAACTGCAGAAGCCCTGAGACACAGAACGGATTGACATTTTCATTTGCTGTGTTGCCAATTAAGAGAGCGAGTTCTTTTTTCTTTCCTTCCTACCCCAAAACAGACACGCCATGCTTTCTTTGTCTACAGCGTTCCTAGAAAATGCTTGAGTTGCATTGCTCGTTTCCTTATTGTGAGGGTGGAGTGAGTGGGTGGGGGGTGTCGCCTTGTTCTTTTGTGGAAGGAAGATGTTTTTTCTTTTTTAAAAAAAATTCTGTCTCCCCAGGAAGACAAGTGGTGCTTGCAATAGTGTGAGTCTTTGCTAAGGCAGATGCTATGATTTTCCCAGCGTGATCTCTTATCTCCCCGCAGGGATGATTCTACACTTGTACGGAATTGTGTAATGTAGCCAAGTGTCTTTAGGTCACCTGGTGACATTCTCTCACTTGGCAAGTTCCCTACATTTCTGCAGTGAATTATGTGAGTAAGGAATGGCTCTTAGGCGAGGCAGAGAAAGGTGGATAAAAAGCATTTTTCAGGTCGGGGAAGGCCCATTCTTAGGATTTGACAGGACCTACAGCTGCAACGAAAAAGCAATTCAGACTCAATTTTAAGCACTGGGTATAAAATTAATGGTGCAACACCAAGTATACATCATGTATGCCTGTAGAAGACTGTGTTTGAATATTCACCAGTTTTGATTTGGAATTGAAATTAGGCATTCTCACTATGAATTAAACAAGTCTGGTAGTACATTATTGGAAATCAGTGGCTAGTGTTGCCCTGTTCCTGGCTATTGGGTCTGTGACTATGGCATGTCTCTTAGTCTGTGACTAAGGCCTGCTTTTATTTTTCATTTGCCAAGTAGAGCTAGGAAGAGGCACAGGCTGTCACATTTCTCCCCTAAGTTATGCCTGCTGTATCTTCTGGGCTGTCAGTTTGGATCCTTTCAGACCTGGAACCTTGGAAGGTGACAGCCGTTGCTAGCAAGAGATCAAAGGTTTAAAATCAGTTCTTGCTGTCACTACCATTTTGCATCTAATTTCTCTTCCTGGGGAGTTAGTTTGCAGGAGAACCCACAAGTGGCAGCTATTTCTGATGTGTTATGATAGCACAATAGCATTGGCCTCCCCACCCCACCAAGCTCCATCCCACCACCTCTCTCATCAGTTCATCTGAGGATCAGCACAGTTGCATAGGGAGAGGAACCACAGGCCACATTTACATCATGCATTTAAAACACTATGGTGCCACTCTAAGCTTCCCCCAAAGAATTCTGGGAGCTGTGTTTTGTTAAGGGTGCTGACACCCTTGTTTGAAGACCCTATTCCCCTCTCGGAGGAATAGGATCCTTCCAACTCTACAATTTATGGTTAAAGGTAAAGGTAAAGGTCCAGTCGTGACCGACTCTGGGGTTGCAGTGCTCATCTCGTTTTATTGGCCGAGGGAGCCAGCATACAGCTTCTGGGTCATGTGGCCAGCATGACTGAGCCACTTCTGGCAAACCAGAGCAGCGGCACTGAAATGCCGTTTACCTTCCCGCCAGAGCGGTACCTATTTATCTACTTGCACTTTGAGGTGCTTTCGAACTGCTAGGTTGGCAGGAGCAGGGACCGAGCAACGGGAGCTCACCCCGTTGCGGGGATTCGAACCGCCAACCTTCTGATCAGCAAGTCCTAGGATCTGTGGTTTAACCCACAGCACCACCCGTGTCCCTCAATTCTATGGTTACTCTATGACTAAACCATTCTAAGAACTGTAGCTATGGGAGGGGAATAGTGGTCCCCCAACAACCTTGGTTGCCTGAAGGGTTGAGGTGTGCTGTGTACAAAGTCTTAACAACCAGATCTTTTGAAGCCCACTGGAGTTTTGAGTAAATAGAGCAGCCCCAGCTAATGAGTGTGCCTATCGCAAAGACCCCTTTTCATTAATGTTTGAGAAGCACTTCTTGGGATAGACTCTACCACTGTAATAAAGACTGAGAAAGCTGTGACATAGCAAAATAATATAGGAACCTTACACCAGATGAAACTGAATAATTTTATTATTTGTACCCTGCCTATCTGACTGTGTTGCCCCAGCCACTCTGGGTGGCTTCCAACAGAATATAAAAACACAGTCAAACATCAAACATTAAAAACTTTGGATGTCTACTGAAAGTCATATAGTTGTTTATCTCCTTGTCATATGCTTTCATGGTGTTGCACAGGGTGGACGCCGCTCCCAAGGAGGCCCTCTGCTTTGTTTCCTGTAACTTCACTTCTCGCAGTGTGGGAACTGCCAGAAGGCCCTTGCAGCTAGATCTCAGTGTCTGAGCTGAATGATGGGGGTGGAGACTCTTCTTCAGGTATACCGGACTGAGGCTGTTTAGGACTTTAAAAGCCAGCACCAACACTTTGAATTGTGCTCGGAAACATACTGGGAGCCAACGTAGATCTTTTAGGACTGGTGTTATACAGTGGTACCTCGGGTCAAGAACTTAATTCGTTCTGGAGGTCTGTTCTTACCCTAAAACTGTTCTTAACCTGAGGTACCACTTTAGTTAATGGGGCCTCCTGCTGCCACCACGTGATGTCTGTTCTCATCCTGAAACAAAGTTCTTAACCTGAGGTACTATTTCTGGGTTAGCTGAGTCTGTAACCTGAAGTGTCTTTAACCTGAAGCATCTGTAACCTAAGGTACCACTGTATGGTCCCAGTCGCCACTCCCAGTCACCAGTCTAGCTGCCACACTCTGACTGGCAATGTGGCTTCCCTGGGTCTCAGCCAGAGGTCCTCACACATCTGACTAATTGATCCTTTTAAACTGGCATTGGCATGCTGGTGCTTTCTGCAAGCAAAACATGTTCTCCTCTCTTCACTTGTAAAGTATTAATTGCAGCTCTCCTGCTCTGAACAACCCTGTATTGTCATATCACAACCCCCCCCAACAGCACAAAGAAAGAGACCAAAGCCTAGCCCTAGCCACTGTGTCATTCTGAAATTGATTTTAAAATAACAACAGCATACACGGGAGACAGAGGTCAATATATTTTGGGTCTTCTTTTTTCTTCCAAGGCACAATGAAAACTAAAAAATCTACCTCTGAAGATAGGTTGACTCAGTAATGGTCTGGAAGGCTTTTGACCTCTCACAGTGGTAGAAGATTTGCCTGTCCCTGTTCTCCGTCGCCTTTACCCATTATCCAATTCAGGCCTTTCTCGGAGCCAGCAAGCGACTCTCATCTGAGATGCGGTGGCTTAGAAGGGCATGCTGCCTGCCTGCTTGCAGCCAGCCATGTGTCAAGTTAATATGCTGCTGTTAACAGTTGCCCCCTTGTTCTTGGTTGGTTTGGTAGGGCAGCCGTCCCGGGAAATGATAGCGGCAGTAACTTCCAAAGCTGGGTAAAGATCTCTCCCCTCCTCCAGAAGCAATTACTAGGTGGATTATCCTTGCCCAGACTGCTGTGGAAAGATGACATCAGGTTGAGGATGATGCAAAAAAGAGTGTTGATGTCTAGATTCCTTCTTCCTCAGCTCACATCCAAAGTATTATTATTATTTATTGAATCTGTATACAGCCGTATACCCACAGGTCTCAGTAGGAATCTGATTATTCACTTCCTTTAGGTATGCGTGAAAAAGCTTGCATGATCTCTCTTTGAGTGGGGGAATGTAGACCATGAATAAATTGCAGCCTGAATTCTATCCAGAGTTCTGCTTACTTTTAATACGCCACTTCAAGGTTTCTTTGTGTGACAGGGTAGGGCACCAGTCAAGAGTCACTAATTTTTATATGATGAATCTCATATTGCTTGGATAAATGTAATGGGATACCTATAATCTCAGCCATATCCCTGGTGTTTCTCCAGTGCTAGGATTTTTCTTCTTCTTACAGCCCTCTCACATCTGTATTTGCACAATGATTGGCTGCACGGCTGTCCATGCAGTACTTTTGAAAATTGTAGTAATTTTCCCCCCCAGGTCATTTTTTTAAGTATCTTTTTATTAGTTTTTAACATATCATTTTCAATAATTATTAAACATACTTTAATACAGTGGTGCCCCGCAAGACGAATGCCTCGCAATACAAAAAACTCGCTAGACGAAAGTTTTTTCCGTTCGCGATTTGCCTCGCAAGACGAATTTCCCCTATGGGCTTGCTTCGCAAGACGAAAACGTCTCGCGACTTTTTTTCTTTGACTAAAAACAAAGACATGTTTTGTTTATAAAGTTACTTTATTTTCCCTTAAATTTTTGAACTGCTCTTTACAGTATGTGTGACTTTAAAGAGCAGTTAATAAACTGTTGTTGTACCAAATTTGGCTTTGTTTGGACTTTTTTTGACCATAGGAACGCATTAATTGATTTTCAATGCATTCCTATGGGATTTCGTGCTTCGCAAGATGAAAAATTCGCTAGACGACAAAAATTGCGGAACGAATTAATTTCGTCTTGCGGGGCACCACTGTATCTTATATATATATATTTTACTTCCATCAATCACATCTGAAAATTTTCCAATCTTTTCACTTAATTTACATTTCTTACTTTCACTATTACATTTAAAATCATAACTAATGTCTCTCTTCTTTCTCTTCTTTGCAATATTTCATATATTTCTCCTTACAAAACTAATTTTAGTCCTGCTAGCGTAATTTGTTGATTACAGTTGCTCTTCAAATAGTTTGTATATTTCTTCCAATCTTCTGTAAATCTCTGGTCCCGCAGGTTTTGAATCCTTCCTGTCATTTTATCCAATTCTGCGTAGTCCATTAATTTTGTCTGCCATTCTTCTTTCATCAGTATTTCTTCTTGCTTCCATTTCTGGGCGAAAACGGTGGTAAATTGAAGTCAACTAAATAGCAACTTAAAATCCAAGAGGAGGGAACATATTTAAATAGGTGGCATGCAAGAATTAGCACAGTTCACTGGGAAGTTCTCTTGCACAAATCCCATTGAAATGAAGGGGAGCTGCTTGTTCATTTCAGTGGAGCTTTTGCAGAATAATTTCAGAGAGGATTTTCCCGAGGGTGTCAAGGGCCAAACTGAAACATAAAGAAAGGCAACAAAGGACAGAGACGCAGACTTATGTTGGAGTCATAGCTCAGTTGGTAGAGCAGGAAACACTTAATCTTAGGGTTGGGGGTTTGAGCCCCACTTTGGGCAAAAACATTCCTACATTGCACAGGGATGGACTAGATGATGCTTGTGGTCCCTTCCATCTGTGCAATTATGTGACTCTATTGCCTTCTCTTCTGCTTTCCTACCAAACTCTCTTTTCTCTGGGACTCCAGTCCTCCTCCTCTAGGCATTTGTCCTTACAAATTCAGCACATTCCAGATGGTTCTGTTTGTCTCGAAAGATCTACTAGTAGAAAGGCTTAAACTTCTCCTTCACCACACCTGCAAGGCATTTTTTTTTTAACTACAAGGCTTTGGGCTTTCAAAGAGCAGGAATGCAAACCCCAGCTGGAGGTTTAAGCCACACTCCCAAACAGGAAAAAAGCAAACCTCTTTTATTCTGACATCTTCTTTGGGCGGCTGCTTGGACCTTGATGTCTGTATGCAGAGCCACACACGTCCCCCAGCTCTGAAAGACACACACCGTGTGGGAAGGCTTATGAAAGGCACAACAAATGCCGTGTGCTGGGTTTGCCCCGCTCTGCTGCTTCTGTGAAGTGTCCAGATGTGCTTAACTTCTGAGGGATGTACTGGAGGGTTGGCAAGGCCGCTGGCTGCTCTGGTCTCAGGTAAGGGATGACTTCCTGTTTCCAATTACGGAGCCTTTTGAATTGCCCCCAGCCTTCAGGGGGGAAGCATCTTTTGACCTCTCGCCTGCCTGCTGTTCGGTTGCCTTGCAGGAGCGCACCGAGCCATCTGAAGACGGTCTTGCACTCTCAAATTAGGCGGCAGAGGAGCTGCCTGCAGTGCTCCGGTTAATGAGGCGGTCGTCAGCAGCTAACGTGCGCTCTGCCATCTCCTCACACTTCAGGGAGCCCACCCAGGCAGATGCTGAGATTTGCGGGAACAGATGAGCAGAAGAACTCTGCTCCGTGGGATGTGATGCCATGGGAGCATTAGAGGTGATGGGGAAAGCAGAATGAAAGGCCAGACTGAACAGCCCAAAGCAGTAGAACAGGATTCAGTAAAAACCCTTGACCAGGAACATGATGTCCAAAAGAAGGAACCAGGAGCAGAGAGCCATAAGAACACATGAGAAGCTGCGCAGGATCAGACCAAAGGTCAGTTTTCATGGTGGCCAGCTGTGGAAAGCCTGCAAACAGGACTTGAGTGCCATTGTCAGATCAGGAGGAGAAACATCTACAAGAGATTTTATTTACTTATTTGTTGCACTTATATCCCACCTTTATCTCACAAGGATCTCAGGGTGGTGTGCATGGTTCTTCTCCTCTCTCACAACAACCCTGTGAGGGAGGTTAGGCTAAGAGATGGTGACTGGCCCAAGGTCACCCAGTGAGTTTCATGGCTGAGTTGGGATTCGAACCTTGCTCTCCCAGGTCCTAGCCCAATACTCCAACCATTACGCCATACCTTCAAAAATTATCATCTTGCTGCACATTTTTGTCTGCAAACACACCGTTGCTACGTTGCAGTACAGCCTTCCCCAGTCTGGTGCCCTCCAAATATTTTGGACTACAGTTCTCATCGGCACTGTGGTTGGACGTTGTAGCCCTAAACATAGACAGTATTTGCTATATTTATAGCACTTCTCAGAGACTGAGGCACAGTCCATTGTGTTTAGCTTGACCGTGCAAACCTGTGCACTGGATCACAGGTTAAAGGTTTTTCATGTGTTTTCATTGATTTATATAATTTTGGCATTTATTCTTCACCTTTGTATGATACATCGTACTTGACGCAACTCGTACAGTACTTCCTGGGCAAAATTAAATAAGTAAAAATGAAGTGCCTGTACCGAGTTGTAAAATGCCTCTTCCTGCACCCCTCCCCCTTCTCTGTTTAGCTCATGAAAAAAGTTAATTAAAAAAATACATAATAAAGATCAAAACAATGGCACTGGTTGCAATATGGCTGTCGAGGGGTGTGTGGTGTAGCACAAATGGCTGTGGTTGTCCAACAACAGGAAGCATTCCCCAGTACTAGGGAAAATATAGAAGATAGCCACACATCTTATACCACAATCAACATACACACAGACCATAGACACACAGATCTCTCTCTCTCTCTCTCTCTCTCTCTCTCTCTCTCTCTCTCTCTCTCTTTCTCTCTCTCTCTCTCTCTCTCTCTCTCTCTCTCTCTCTCTCTCTCTCTCTCTCTCACACACACACACACACACACACACAGTGCCGGATTTATGTATCAGCTAAACAAGCTATAGTTTAGGGCTCCAATCTCTGGGCCCCCCAAAAAAATTAAAGAAAAAAACCCTGGATGTACATTTCCAAAATATAAGATACCAAACAAATAAATAAAATCTACATACAGCAACAGTGTTTTGTGTTGTGTAGGCTCATATAATGTAAGTAATGGGCCCTGCCTGCTAGCCTGCTCCCTAAAATATCACTGGTTTGCTCATTTCAATATATGGGGTGCCTACATTCTGCATGGACTGGTTGCATGGCAACTTGTGCAAATGACTTTAGATACCTATTAGGTCCATAAATTACCATATAGCATATATTCAACACAAAAAAGCGACAATTTGTTGTTGACAAAGACAGCTGGACATATAAAGGGCCCCATTACCTTCAGTAGCTTAGAGCCTCAAACCTACATCTGGCCCTGCTCTCTCTCTCCCCCTCTCTCTCTCTCTTACACAACAGCAGCAGCAGCAGCAGCAACAACAACATACACCTCCCTTTCTTTCACATTTCACAGGCGCACACACAACATAAAGATCTTCCTTCATCGCACACACATGCACCATAAATACATCCCTCCTCTCCTCAAATCACACATCTGCTCCTCTCTCAATCACACATTATATATACAGTATGAATGTATCTATCACAACAAATTAAAAAGAATCCTGAATGCAAAACAAATAAACAACAGCAATATATATATATATAGAGAGAGAGAGAGAGAACAGCCTTCCTATGGAAGCTTGTCAAGCTACTTCAGCTTAATTGGGATGTTCGGAAGATAAGAAATGTTAATCATATTATTATATTTTATGCTGCCTTTTACCATTTACATTGGAATGTGGCTATAAATATTGTCAACAAATGCCATTAATGTGCCAATAATATATCACCTGAGCCCAGCAAATACTGCCAGTCTGGAGACTGAACTGGAGGTGTGTGGGAGGTCAAGATAAAGGGTTTTCTCTAATATTTTATTTATTGATTGATTACGCAAGTCACTTAGGTCCAAACAGAGAAATATATTGGAGGGATAGACCTGCATTATCTGACTGGCTGGAGCTACAGGTGGTGATGTGGCCTTATAGGCCTCTTTCCAGGTAGGGAGCAAGCAAGAAGCAGTGGATGTATAGAAAACACCCATAAGGAAAACAAGATCCCCTGTGCCTGATTGCCAACACACAAAATTCCTGGTATTTTGGTTCTCTCCTGTCATAGAATCATAGAGTTGGAAGAGACCACAAGGGCCATCGAGTCCAACCCCAGCAGCTTGGTTTATGCTGACCTCTAAATATTCAGCTCATTATACAGTATAATGTATAAATAAAACAGAAACAGGCAGCTGTATTCTCCAGCAGGGTATAATAATCTGCTTTCTTTCCTTCTTAATTATACAGGATTTGTCTTCATGTGTCAAGAAGCAATCTTATAGGCTAATTTATTGTTTTACAGAATAAGATACGCGGAGCTGTTATGCACGCAGGTGTTTTCTAAGGTGTGAAGAAGTGTAGCAGAGGTAATGGGATGTTTTCAGTTAAAATGCTTGATTGAGTTGTTGATGATGTAGAGGTTAGCCTCATCTCATTTAGGAAGCCATGTAACTTTTCCCCCTATCTCTACATTTCCACTCATCCATCTCCATGCAATCGTTCACCTGGTCGCTGACAGATGGCACTGTGAATTGCATCATGGTGAGAGGTGGTGGATGGGGCAGCCCAGTGGAGCCACACTGTCATGAGCAGTCTCAAACTGTGTCTCTGTTCTGAACCTTCTCATTATTCTGTGCATTCTCGGAGACCAGCAGGGAGGGGAGCTTGTCGCAATCAAAGAGGCAGAGTCCCTGGATTCTTCAGCAGCCTCCTGACCCCCCCGTTCTCTGCTTCAGCCTTGGAGTCTGAACTGCTATCTGTCACCAGCTCTTCCTGCTCACTAAACCCTGTTGCATCCAGCACCTCCTCCCAAACTTCTCCCTTCAGTGTCCCCACCACCAACCCCCTGGCTCTGAGACTTCCTCCTCTGGGGTTGGTGCCTCCCACCACTCCTCTGTATCCAGCCACTCCCTGACCAGGTGGGATACAAATAAACATATGACAGTAATATAGTGGTAGTAGGTCAGACTGTGATGCAATAGTGGATCACATTCCAGTTACTGAAGGCCAGTGCTCTAGACATCAGTTATGCTTGGAGGACAACAAAACGCTGGGTGTGTGTTTGTGTGTAAGCTAACAGCCAGATGCCACAAATAAGGAATGCTGGGAATAGAGGCAGAGTAAGCCGTCCTAATTGAATGAGTGCAGTTTATTTCCTATGCCCCCCCCCGGGTATTCCAAGACATTGCCCAGAAGAAACAGTGAGGAGTAATGTGAATTAACATTTTGACCTAGGGCTGACCCTGTGCAAATTGGGACTCTTGAAGTAGCATTCATCCAGCTCCTGGTGATTGCTGCTTAGCCCATTGTGAGCTTAGTGCTGCCTTGCTTTTTCTGGAAATGAAATGCAGCCTTTTGTCAAAGGAAAGAATTTGTCATCTTTACATCCTCGGGCCGCAGCCTCTCCTGCTCCAGATTGCATATAAATCCCCCCATTTTGATGGCTAGCCTTGGCCATCCATTAAAAAATTAAAGCTTTCTTGCCCTTGCTGCAGGAGCATCAATAATCCCTCAGGGTTTTTTTCCATTTCTCCACACTGCCATTGGGAGCTTTGCATATTTATAAAACTGGAAAGGGCTTCAGATGCTATATATTGTTTACTGCAGGTGCTGATAGAAGATATGCAAAGAGCAGGTCGCTGCCAAACTCAGTTTAGAACAGTCCCTTCTGGCTCAGCGAAGAGAAACCCTTTTTCTGTCTCTCCCGGGACCCCAAGCGCTTCAGGATTCCTATGCTGAAGCAAGATGTTAGTTCAGGAAATGGAGTGTATGGTCTTAAAGTCTGCTTTGTAATTCCTGATAGGGTGGTGCAGCAGATTTGGATGAATCCTGGGCCGCTTTGTACAGATTTGGAGCTTTTCAGAGCCAAGGTGATCAAACCAAAAAGGGGGCCTCTGGAGCAATTTGGGATGCTTCAGAGATTTGCACATTGAAAGAACACTGCAGACAGTGTCTGCTAAAACAGAAATGTCACTACTCAAAAGGTGAAGGCCAGCGTCCAGAGAGGAGGGAGGGAGGGTTATTTTGTGATGGACATACCTAGCTTCTAATGAGAAGGAATGACTTTTCAATTACATCCCTCCCTGTGAGTAAGGGATGCTGAAGTAATGTTTATATTGTGCTTGTCTGTTCTGTGTTTTTTGCTAATTGTGTGTGAAGACCCCCAACCCCCCCCCCCAAATAAATCACACAGGACACAGAATATTTGTTTAAGATTTTTGGCATTAATTTGGCCACAACTTTATTGATTACAGCATGTGAGTGGTTGCTTAGGCATTGATTCTGACTACCTGAACCTGCACCAGCAGGAACAGGACTGACAACTGGAACCTCCAGAGGTCAGTAAGGGAAAACATACTTGGGGAGCCCAGAGGCAGATTTCTGCCTCTTAGTTCACCCCAGATGCTCCCAGGAACTCTGGCATGGCCCTACCCCTGAGAGGGGGTGGGACAGAGCAAATCGAGCCCCTGGATTCCTTTAACGGAATTCCCTAGCAGCAGCAGCAAAAATGAGGGGCAGGCACAGCCAATCCATAATCCCCTCCACCAAAGAATGAACCAATGGCTAACCGCCAGCCTTACAAAGTTGTGGTGATTTGCTACACGGTAGGCAAAAACCAAATGAAAGCAGCCAATCAGCCAAGTGGCAAAATTCCGAGCGGGCCCCTGCTCCAAAAACAGATGATGCCTACATAGGCATAGCAAGGTCAAAAACACAACCTTAAATTATAGGGAGGGAGGGAGAGAGATCCGCTGTACGATGCGAAAGTAGCCCCTTAAGTAGCCCCTTAGTTGCCCTTAGGGGCCCCTTAAGTAGCCCCTTAGTTGCCAATCAAACCCCAGTCAACAGACAATTTCCCCCAGCAACAAAGGGGCAACCAATGAGGTGTGGAGGACATCCAAACGGGCCCACCCCAGCAACAAGAAGGCAGTTGGGTGATCTCACCGCAACACGTGCCTCTCCATGATTTGGAGGACACGATTTCTGCTAGTGGCGATTGCTTAGAGAATACTGAATGATCAGGTCCTTCTGCCTCCTTGCCCCACATGCCAACTCATCCTCTTCTGTCTGATCAACTTTGTACTTAGTTTCTGTGACTTTAGGTGCCAACTGAGAAGAACACAAGTCTGAAGCTTTTCCTCTCCATCTTACTCCCTAGCTCCTGAATCCAACCTTTTTTGGTTACTTTCCTAAGGACCCCTTTATAATGTTTGCTGTTTTCATACCCACAAATCCACAGGGAGAGAAACAAATTCCTTTTAGTTTTGACCCCCTCTCAGTGGTGCCTAGCACTAAACCTCCTGTATTCGTCCTTCTGAAATTTGTCAGGTTTGTTACCTGTGATGTATATTATTTTCATACAGCTTGCCCACAAAACAACAGGGGAGATTGTGATTCTTTTTTTAATCACCACAGCAGCTTCTTTTTCAGGAAAAGCTGAGATTTGGCAGGATTCATCACCTCAGAAAAGACTACTGTGTATGAAAATGTCATCCGATTCCCCAAATGGGATGAAATTTTAATGGCGCCCAGCTCAAAAACTTGTGGATCTATTTATAATTTGGCATCCTTATGTAGGGGCACCTCCCACTTGCATACTATTTTCATACAAATTGCCCAGGAAACAATAGAAATGAAATGAATCCTTTTTTAACCACCAGATAATACCTGCCCTTGAAGGAAAACCACTGCAGTTTATCCTTCTGAAATTCAGAATTCATCATGCCTGCAAACTTAATCCAATCATGATAAATATTTTTTAAAAGACACAGCCCTCCCCCTTTAAAGACACTTTAAAAGGCTCCCAGCACACACACACACAAATCCCTGAACCTTTTTATCTGTCATTTTCCAGGCTTCATCAACTCAGGAGGAACAATAGTGCCTGGACATTTGAACCATCGTATTTCCAAGGGTGGAGGGAAGCATTTTTATTTTATTTTAAACACCTCCAAATTAGTGAATGGAGAAGGCACAGAGCTGCATTTTTCTAAATCAGGATTCAAATTTGGACCCAAACTGACCTAGGCTACTCTGAAGTGCTTCAGACCAAATAGCACTGTTTTCTGTAGTGCCAGACTGTGGTCTGAACTGACTCTTGTGACTGGTGTATCCCCCTTCTTCCTGACACTATGAAGCGTACATTACTTATTGCCTCATTGGATCTCTGTATTATTACACAAAGGAATAATTACACAACTAAACTACTGATGAGGCTTTGGGTGAGGGGTCAGCAAGTTTGGATGAAATCTGGTCTCTTAGAGTCTACCGCCTGCTCCCTCACTGTCAACCCAGAGAAAAGAGTATAGAGGATTTTTATTTCTCCATTCACTCTTACTGTGCAGGCAGCCCAAAGACACACGCTCTGTTACATTTATCCACCTTTCTTCACTCATGGAACTCAAGGTGGCATTCAAGTGATCCCTAGGAGGCCCCCCATCTAGGCACTAACCAAACCTAGGCCTATACGGCTTTAGTAAAATGGCTTCTTCATGTGCCCTCAGATTAAACTCTGGGTAGGAAATAGAAGGTGTGGCAACAGGACTTGATGGCACATCCTCAGAGAGTTGCAAGTTGGGACACTGAGCTACAGTCTCTTCCTTCCTTCCCTGTACTTCCCCTAGTACAGTTGATTGCTGATCAAGTGTTAGACCGAACAACAGTAAACACATTTGATCCAGTTAGTGCCAAATCGCTGACAATTACTGCCTAAAAGAGGAGTATTTATGTTCATTTACCTTCTCTAATTCCTGACTTTCTGCTCCTTTATCAAATGCCATCCTTTGCCTTGCATGTCCTACTTATATTTCAATACCTCCAGGGACTGAGTGACTTTTGTGTAGCCCATGATATACTGCTGGTGCTAAACGAACGTTTGGTGACATTAGTGATACTAGCAGAAGTATTGATTGCTGGCTACTAGCAGCACTATTAAATTCTGCTATTCCAGGTCATTCTGTTCCTTTGTCTTTCGAACCAGGGATAAGATCCATGCCCCTATCACAACCCAAATTGTGGACAATAATAAGTGGTTTTTCACAAGTTCCACTGTATACTTAGTTTATATTTAGTATTAGTGGTAGTGAAATCTTGGAGATAAAGTCCAGAGATGTCACAAGTCCACAATTGATTTGTTTATTTTGTTGTCTCACCTGTGACTTAAATGTGAAAGAAGCAACTTTTTTTTTTTGCTTTACTTGACCACCTGGAGGCTGATCAGGTAAATGACTGTTTCAGAAGCATAGCAGTAGTAATGAATAAAGGTAAAGGTAAAGGGACCCCTGACCATTAGGTCCAGTCGTGACTGACTCTGGGGTTGTGGCGCTCATCTCGCTTTATTGGCCAAGGGAGCCGGTGTACAGCTTCCGGGTCATGTGGCCAGCATGACTAAGCCGCTTCTGGTGAATCAGAGCAGCACACGGAAATGCCATTTACCTTCCCGCTGGAGCGGTACCTATTTATCTACTTGCACTTTGACGTGCTTTCGAACTGCTAGGTTGGCAGGAGCAGGGACCGAGCAACGGGAGCTCACCCTGTCGTGGGGATTCAAACTGCTGACCTTCTGATCGGCAAGTCCTAGGCTCTGTGGTTTAACCCACAGCGCCACCTGTGTCCCTACTTGGGCTCTTTTTGCCTTTTTTTCTGGACGCAAGTTATAAATTTCTCAATTCTATGTTATGCTTTTTCTGACATGTTCTTTGCAGGACCCAGCGACAAGAGCAGACTTAGCCGCTTGCTCTAATTTGATGTTGGCGTTAGTATTTCATTTTGAAAAAAGCTTCTTCTGCTTCTCTGCAAAGTCAAGGTCAGGAATGATTTCCAATGCGCAGTTCATTGTGTCATCAACTTTCCCCAAGCTGAAACTCAGATGCCAACTCTCCCATATGGTGACACATTAGAGCTATCTCTGGCACCCATTGCCTTGCTGTTAGTTGGATTTCTCCGCTAATTTGCTCCGCTGCTGCCTTGCCAGCCCTGAGGCCGCTTTATGGACACCACATGTACTCTTGCACAGCCCTCCAAGTTGGAGATTATAAATGAAATCCCCCAAAGGTTTAAATGGCTAATCGCTATACAGAGAAACAGTAACCTGGAGTTAGACTCATTAGAGGAATGCCAACCCATCAGAGCAGAAGGAACATGATAAAGTGAAGGTGGAAGCCAGCTTTAAGTATTTTGCGTGCAGTTTCTGTCATTGAGTCTTGGAGTTGGGAGACCAACATGGGCAGATAATTTCCCTCCCCAGAAAAGCATTCAGACATGAGCTCAACACTGATGCTCTGGCTGAGTTCAAATAGATTAAGTGCTTTACCATTAAAGAGTATAAATGAAGAGAAAATACTCGCATCAGTTTTTCTAACCCAGTGAAGGATCTGGCTCATTGCTGTGACTCCTCAGATTTCATAAAAATGTAATGCCTTAGCCTGTTCTAGTGCCTTTGGGATGGTTAAGAGCAATGGGAGGATAAGATTTGTGATGCTCTCATTATTTCTTCAAGTTTTTGCCCATAGCAACAAGGATGGCAACGCAGTCTCTTCTTTGTTTTCCCCCTCAAATGAAAGCTGAGGTGTGTGCATTGGGATGAGTTGTCCTGCAAGTTTTGTACAACGGTGGGAGACTAATCTCCTTTGAGATTTATTATCACACTATAAATGTGATAAATAAATCTCAAGGGAGATTAGCCTCCCACAGGCACAAAACCTGCAGGACAACACATCCTAATGTACATGGAAATATAAATCCTTTTCCTCCAAGTTGTTTTTATTTTAATCAATAATCATTTGCATCTGAATATAGAGAAAAACAACAGAGAAACAAAACAAAGTGCACTTAAGCGTATGACATCTTGTTGCATCCCTTTATATCAATGCAAATAAATTATATGGATATTTCTTCCACAAATGCTCCAGGACATAATAAATAAAGACACCTCTCTGTAAATCTGTTACTTTGCCTATTCTTCTCTCTCTTATACATAATTCTTTAGGTAGAAAGTAGACCATTAACCAGATGTAGTTCATCACCTTAACCCCGGATTTAACGAACTCCTTGCAAATGAAAAATCTGAATGCATTTTAACTGTGTAAAATGATACTATGATCAGAAATGCTTTCCTCCTTTGATCTATTGTGCATTAATGTTTGAAGACTCAGATGGTGCAGTACAAATGGCTGTTAAAAAAAAGTCAGGAGTCACAACTTGTGGCTAACTAAAGATCACCTGACTTGGTAAAGGACCTGGCTATCCTGTTGCCCAGGCTTCCTCAAACTCAGCCCTCCAGATGTTTTGAGACTACAGTTCCCATCATCCCTGACCACTGATCCTTCTAGCTAGGTATCATGAGAGTTGTAGGCCAAAACTGCACATCCCCAGATTCTCTGAGGGGAGTCATGTGCTTTAAACGTATGGTGTGTGTGTTGCTCCAGTCCAGTCAGCTTCTGTATGTGGACTGGGGATGGGGCCACCTTTTGCCTCAGGTGGCCAAACGCCTGGGCCTTCTACCTAGTGCTATTTTTCTAGAGAAAGAGGTGCCTCAACTCACCATGAATGCCTCCCTCATTCTCTTATAATGGCAATGGTGCCCACCTGAGAGTTGCCGGAACTGAGTTCGGCTAAAAAAAAGCCCTGCCTCTACCCAGTGGCGTAGCATGGGAGGTGCAGGGGGGGCCGGCCGCACCAGGCGCAACATCTGGGGGTTAGGGGGCGCAAATCCACGGGTTAGGGGGCGGAAATTACTTGCCTTGCCCCGGGTGCTGACAACCCACGCTACGCCACTGCCTCTACCTCATGTCAGCCACGGCCTAGCACACTGACAGGCACTCTGCGTGGTAACCATATCTCTGTGCTGAATCTTTGTGTGTGGAACAAAAAGCCCTCGTATAATTTATGTGTTGTCCATGCAGTCCATGTGGGAGTAAGCTGACAATCTCCAGCTATCTGCCTGTTTGGCTTTTTCCTTCATTTTATGAATATACTGGCATCCGTGATGGAAGGGGGGTGAGAGAAGGTGGGCTGCATCTGGGCTGTTTGGAGCTCTATGATCCTTTCAAATGGCACAAGTGCCTTGGATGTTAACAGCTCCACAGTTGAGGCCAGCACGGTGGAAGATATTTAAATCTCATTTGCACAAATTGCCTGGTTGCGATTCTTGCTGAAAGATTATCACCTGCCTCCAGTATTCTTGAATTTATACACACACACACACACATTTGTTGCAGGGAGGGCAGGCAGGTAAAACCACACGCAAACAGACAGCCCACAAACAGACTCTCTCCCTCATAATGGAGCCACTTGCCCAGGGAAGTTGCAGCAAGGCAGTAAAACACCTCAGGTTATCTCATTCCCCAGAGAGGATCTATGCCAGATGGCCAGGCTATATGGTGGTTTGATGAGGCTCTCGTTTTACTGAAACGGTGTTTATGTCCATTGTGCTATGGCTCAGTCATACCAATTAGGACTGATGTGACCAAGGTAGAACAGAGTGCACTTTTGTGGGGACGTTACAAAGGCATATAAGGGAGAGATGACAGACGATGCGCAACTTTGTACAACACTAAACATGCTAGGTCAATAAAAGATGAAACTTTTTAACGTCTAGTTCAGCAAAAGGTGGTGTGTGGGTGTGAATATGTCCTTCATCGTTAGCCTGAGATTGTTTTGGGGATAACTTTCCTCCTCTTGTGCTAAGGGTGCTCATGTGTGCTTTCATTGAATGGTTGTCAAAGGACAGTCCCTGAGTCTTCTGCTTAAAGGACTCCAAGCGCACATCAGCACCATACATTTAAAGCACTACTAAGTCACTTTAACAGTCTCCCAAAGAATCTTGGGAACTGAAGCTTGTTTCCCCCCCAAAAGGACTAAAAACAGGGCTTTTTCCAGCTGGAACTCGCCAGAACTCAGTTCCAGCCCCTCTCAGGTGGGCACTATTGCCATTATAAGAGAACAAAGGAAGCGTTCATGGTGAGTTGCAGCACCTATTTTTCTAGAATTATAGCACTGCTAAAGAGTGACACTTTGTAGAGACGTTTGGGTTTCCATATGTCCTCTTTTTCCAGGACACATCCTCTTTTTCATACGTATGTAAAAGGAGTCATTATAGCGATCCATAGTTAAAAGTAGAAGTCGGCAAATGTGTCCTCTTTTCTGCTCTTCAGAATATTGATCCCTCTTTATGAAGAACTCTGGTAATTGTAGCTCCATAAGGAGAACAGGGGCTTTCTAAGAACTCTCAGCATCCTTAACAAGCTACAGTTCCTAGGATGCTTGGGAGAAGCCTTGACTGCTAAAGGGGTAAAGGTAAAGGTACCCCTGCCCGAACGGGCCAGTCTTGACAGACTCTGGGGTTTGTGCGCCCATCTCACATCTATTGGCCGGGGGCCAGCGCTGTCCGAAGACACTTCCGGGTCACGTGGCCAGCGTGACAAAGCTGCTCTGGCGAGCCAGAGCCGCACACGGAACGCCGTTTACCTTCCCGCTGGTAAGCGGTACCTATTTATCTACTTGCCCCCGGGGGTGCTTTCGAACTGCTAGGTGGGCAGGCGCTGGGACCGAGCAGCGGGAGCGCACCCCGCCGCGGGGATTCGAACCGCCGACCTTTCGATCGGCAAGCCCTAGGCGCTGAGGCTTTAGCCCACAGCGCCACCCGCGTCCCGCTAAAGGGGTATAATAGTGCTTTAAATGTGTCATTCAGATGTGACCTAAGACTGGATCAAGAAGTTTAAGAAGGGAAAGCAGGGGCCCGTGAACAGTGAGAACCTGGACTGTAGGCTGCGCAAGCAAGCAGCTCCCCTCACCATAGTCTTATTACCCCGCTATGGTGAGACGTTATTACCTTTCTATTTCAAATTATTGTACGGTATATTTGCATCTATACATACAAGTTAGCATACACTTACTTTTTGCAAAAAGGGACGCAGGTGGCGCTGTGGGTTAAACCACAGAGCCTAGGACTTGCCGATCAGTTGGTCGGCAGTTCGAATCCCTGCAACGGGGTGAGCTCCTGTTGCTCAGTCCCTGCTCCTGCCAACCTAGCAGCTCGAAAGCACGTCAAAGTGCAAGTAGATAAATAGGTACCGCTCTGGCGGGAAGGTAAACGGTGTTTCCGTGTGCTGAGAGTTCAGAAGTTCAGACGTTAGTGGTCAAGTTCACAGGGTATCTCTGGAAAATATTTCTCATGCATCTCCCAAGTTGAAGATAATGAATGGATTGCACAACTCACATTCAGTTCAATAAGGCTTTGACACATCTCTTTGCTGGAGGTGCTTGGAAAAGTAAGAAGCTGTCAGGGGTTCAGGAGCAGAGGCGAGGGCAAGGGAGGAAACAGAGAGCGAGGGGGAGGAGGCAGAAGAAAGGATGAGTGATGACGACGACCCGAGATCTCCGAGTCTTTCCAGTGAATCAGAAGATTCACAAAAAGGAGCACCAGTGGCCAGGGCAAGGGGGGAGACTAGGGGGACACCCCAGGAAGATAGAGCCAGAGGGGACTCAGAGGGGAGCAGTTGGAAATCGGGGCCAGCGTCACCGCCAGAGAGTAGGAAAGAGGAAGAGCGCCAGGGATCAAGCGCTGGCAGCTCGCAACAGGAGGGAGGGCACGAGTCAGGAGTGGCCACACCTTCATCGGGGAGCGAAGTAACGGTTAGACGGAAAGTGGAAGGTTGGGCGCGCGCGCCAAGTTCAAATGCACAGGAAGGTGGCGCAGTAGGCAGCCCGGAAAGGGAGCCAGGTCCTAAAGCCTGGCGCAAGGAGACAGGAGAGTCCGGGGGGTCAGCGTCAGAAGAATCCCGGAAGGAAGAGACCCAGGGGGGCAGAGGGACCCAGAGGAGAACTGTCAGGCGGAAAAGGTGGAGCAGGGCTAGGATATTAAGTTGGTGCGCAAGGGGCGGAGACTCAGACGGAGCTTCGCCGATCTAAGCATAAGACGTAGGGTTGCACGCAGCAGCTCGAGAATGGAGACTGTAACTCAATAAAGACTTTTATTTAACGATCGCTGGCTAGCGTGATCCTCTGTGAGCTAGGATCTGGAAGTAACCCTGACAGAAGCGTTTGTGTGTGTGTACATGTAAGTTGGGGACGCTGGTGGCGCTGTGGGTTAAACCACAGAGCCTAGGGCTTGCTGATCAGAAGGTCATCGGTTCGAATCCCTGCAACGGGGTGAGCTCCCATTGCTCGGTCCCTGCTCCTGCCAACCTAGCAGCTCGAAAGCACGTCAAAGTGCAAGTAGATAAATAGGTACCGCTCTGGCAGGAAGGTAAACGGCGTTTCCATGTGCTGCTCTGGTTTGCCAGAAGCGGCTTAGTCATGCTGGCCACATGACCAGCTGTACGCTGGCCACATGACCAGCTGTACGCTGGCTCCCTTGGCCAATAAAGCGAGATGAGCGCCGCAACCCCAGAGTCGGTCACGTCAGGGGTCCCTTTACCTTTTAGTTTTTGCAAATATGTAGCCTCTTCTGTCCCTTTTTTTGTGGGGGGTGATGCTTATATTTTCTACGCAGTCCAGATGCAGATGGCTTCTTGAAAAACCCATATATGACCTATTCATATAGGGCTTTGCCTTCCTTCCTTCACTGTGACAATATATTGGTTGACTGAGCTTCTTGCCTGCCCCCCCTTCTCTCTCTCTCTCTCTCTCTCTCTCTGGCCTTCTCAGCATGATTTAGACTCTAACATTTGGTTTCTGTCAGCCCGGCTGACATGATACAGTACGTCACCGAGAAAGGAAAGCACTCGGGAGCCTGGAAGCTTCTTGTTCTGTGTGAGCTTGATTGTTGGACAGGAGTTAACAGGCATATAATCACATTTCAAGGAATGCAGAGGATGTTCTTCTGGCCTCTTCTCTGTCTCCATTGCAAGCAGCTTCCACACTGATGGGCATGGAGCTGTCCATTAGGATCTCTCTCTGCTACCTCCGCTCTCTTGTCAAGTTCATGTAAACACATGGAAAGGGGAGTGGAATCCTATCTACTGATGCTGCCCCCAACTCCTATGCCTTCAACAGAACTTCCATGAAGGGGTATCTAGATGGCTGTATACACATAGGCACCTCACTGCACAGTGTCCTCAACGTGTGGACAACAGGGGTGAAGCCATACAGTTGTCAATGCATATGACTTGAAGGCAGTGCTTTTCTTCTAGAAAAATAGGTGCTGGTACTGCATATCCTTGAGTACCCCCTGGGGGGAAAAACAACACTGCTTGAAGGGAGTATTCAAAACAGTGTCATTGGTGTCAACTGTGGATTGACAAAAGGAGGTCTTATATTAAACCAAGTATGTATGAGGTAGATGGAAGAGTGGTGATTTCACTGCGTATTCTTGAGCCAGCAAACCATAGTTAGTTGGGCAGGGAATGTGACATCTGAACTGGACCACTCTGTTTGTCCTGTAAACTATTGTTCTATCAGATTACAGTCATACCTCATGTTACGTTTGCTTCAGGTTGCACATTTTCAGGTTGTGTCCTGCGGCGACCTGGAAGTACCGGAAAGGGTTACTTCCGGGTTTCACCACTCACACATGCACAGACGTGCAAAATGATGTCACGCTCATGCACAGAAGCAGCGAATCGTGACCCGCACACTCGCAGATACGGGTTGCATTCTTTTCAGGTGGCGGACGGGCCTCTGGAATGGATCCCGTTCGCAACCAGAGGTACCACTGTACTGAAGCTTTAGGTCATGGGTTGGCAAACTAAGGTCCGTGGGCCGGATCAGGCCCAATTGCCTTCTGGATCCGGCCTTGGATGGTCTGGGAATTGCTGCATGGATCGCCAGTGCGCACGTTCTTTCCCTCTCCCTCCCTCTCCCTCACATGGCGTTGGCGCTGGCACCTCTTTCCTACCTCCTCCTGGCTTCTCCCCACCCTGCCTAGAGGAGGAAGGGGGCTGGGCTTTGTTGGTGCCAGCAGCAGCAGAGCTCGAGAGGCTGCCATTTTAAGCAGCCCCTCTCTGGAGCCCTTTTGCGCGCCACTCATCATCCCCCCCCCGCCACTGCCGCCAGTCCCTGCCGCTCGCAAGACACAGGTGAGCAGCCACCGGGGCTCGTCTGGTGCTGTGGAGAAGGGAGGGGAGAGTTGGTGTGGGGGTTGACCTATAGCCCAGCTCCCCACAAGGTCTGAGAGACAGTGGACTGGCCCCCTGCTGGAAAAGTTTGTTGACCCCTGCTTTAGGTTAATCTTTCTACTGTTGTTGGGATGTGTGGGTTTTTTTGGTCACTATCATTGTTCCGAAGACAAATTTCAGAGAGACTTAGAAATAAATGTGCATGGATCTGATTCCTTTTGTGTTTGTGTGTGTGTGTGTGTGTGGGGGCAAATCAAAAAATTGTGGCCTAATTCCAGTCTCCTGGGGGTGGGTGTCAGAATTTTCCTTTTGTGGCAGAATAAAGATGTGGAGGGAGTCAAAGCTGTAGGATTTGCTGAGAGGCTTGGGGGTCTTGGCCTGCTACTGCGCACTCCATTTTTATACACCTTTTAAATGTGTTGGTGGGAGGGTTTATTGGTTTGTGTGGTGTTCTTTTTGGTTCTTCTTTTTGTCATGTATTTTGTGCTTTTATATTGCGTTTCTATGCTATGAACTGCCCTCAGATCTGTGGAGGAAGAGTGATATACAAATTTTAAGGATAGTGATACCTCTCCATATTCCATATAGCAGGTATTATAGTTTCCTAACCCTCTAGTGTTCTCCTTCCCTCATAACTATCAAGCTGAAAAATGTATTTCTGGCATGACACTCTTGTTGGAAATAAGGTTTTACTTCTGAAAGCTCTAATATGGAGTGAATTCCAGCAGAGTTCCTCCACTAGCAATAGAATTCAGCCAGGGTCTCCATTCCTCCCCCATGACTGAAAAAGCTTCCACCAGATGATACGTCATTAAATAAGATTTGAGTCCATTTCCTTGTCCATTTCCTAGAAGTCACATGTCTACATTGTGACAGCTGCCAGTCAAGAAGTTAACAAAACAGGCACCCTTGCTGAATGTTTGAGATGAAGAAGTTATGGAAGATGAGCTGAGCACAACAAAGCTGTTGCCAGCACCTCCCCAGCTTGATGGTGCTCATATGTTCTTCACCCTTTTGGAAAAAAAGCATAAAATATACCTCAGTCTGGTGCCTTTCAGTTACAGTGACAGAGAAAAGATGGTATGTGGTTTGTGTGTATGTGTGAGAGGGAATGCGGAAGAATATAACCTTAAATCTTCTGACGAGCTCTTAGAAATATGGAGGGATGAAATCTTGAGCATGAATTGATGGGGGATGGGGGATTTATCACTTTCCTCCTTGGAAGAGTACTCGGGGGAGGGGAAAGTGGTATAGCAGTCTGTAGGAGCGGGCGAAAGATGCTGATTTAGTATGGCACATGTACAATTTGCTGCATTTGGTTTTACCCAGCAATTAGTTTCTCTAGAGACAGACAAGCAGTTTGCTTTAGTGGATACTTCTGGCAGAAGCAGAAATTTAATGCTCTTTACCGGTGTGTTTTGTAGACAGCTGGCATTCCCAGTGCTGCCAGGACTGCGTTGACACTTGTGAGCAAAACACACTGTGCCAAATGAAAGTGTCTTTCTTTCTGTTACCTTCTCTGGGAATTCTAAATTGAAGTTTTGTTCTCCTTTATCCTCTTACCTGCAGCATGCGAGTATATGCAGAGCTTGTATGTTAGACCAGCGGTTCTGAAAATTTGTGAAACTCTCTTCAAGGTTATTTTGGTGCACGGTGGTAACAATAATACAGCCAGGAGCGATTTAAAATGCAAACGGCTTATTCATTAGGGGTAATGAGAAGGAAGCTCCAAACAAACCAGAGAACAAAAGCCTTTAACACTGTCTGACATGATCCATAATCTGCCCTGATATTGTCAGTTTCATAGCGTGACTGCCTACCCCCTACCCCACCAAGCAGCCCCTCTAAGCCCTGGTGATTATGCAGAAGGTAGCAAGCCTGCTTGGAATTGATGCTTCTTCATTACAGGCTTTTGTTGTTCAAACTCAAGTTAGACCCCTTAGAACAGGCATAGGCAAACTCGGCCCTCCAGGTGTTTTGGGACTACAACTCCCATCATCCCTGACCACTGGTCCTGTCAGCTAGGGATGATGGGAGTTGTAGTCCCAAAACATCTGGAGGGCCAAGTTTGCCTATGCCTGGCTTAGGAAGTTGCCGTTGAACCCAACTCAAATTCTTTGGAATGTCAATAAAAGTCAAGAAATGCCAATCTAGAATCCTACCCAGAGAGGCAAAGCAGGGCAAGGAGAAGAACTTCACTAGAGGAGACTGATGTCAAATGGAATCCCCAACTAAACATTCTATTTCGTTCCTCTTACAACCTTTGGAAACAACCATCTGTAAATCTACATAGAATTTTGGTTTTTTCAGGTTTTCTTCCCTTCCTCCAACAGAGCAATAGAGTCACCATACAGTCATACCTCGGGTTACAGATGCTTCAGGTTGCGTTTTTTCAGGTTACGGATGCGCCGAAACCCGGAAGTCCCGGAACGGGTTACTTCCGGGTTTCAGCGGTCACGCATGCGCAGAAGCACTAAATTGTGCTTTGTGCATGCACAAAAGCACCAAATCACAACCCATGCATGCGCAGACGTGCTGCTGTGGGTTGTGAACATGCATCCGGCACAGATCATGTTCACAACCTGAGCGTCCACTGTATTCTGAAGAGCAAAAAAGAGGACACACTTGCAGGCACCTGGGGCATGCTGTGGGTGGGTCACACACTGGAGCGACATCAGAGGGTGCCAGGAAGGGATGCAGCAAAACCTGGACATTTTGGCAAATTCAAAAAGTCCGCCTGGACAGAAATTTTACCTCTAAAAAAAGAGGACGTGTCCTGGAAAAAGAGGACGTATGACAACCCTTGATACGAACATATATTTTTTTAATCAGGGAAGGGAACATCCAGAGACAGGAGAGGCAACAGACTTTACTCACGGGCTGGGCTTGACATACTGATCATGGTGTGCAAACTGGCAACCTCTGCAAGACCTCAAGGTTGTAGTGGCCAGTTCGGAGAAAATGCTGACTGTGTGTAGCAGCTATGAAAAAGGCAAATGCCATGCTGTGGATCCTTAGGAAAAGATTCCAAAAACACAAGTGTCAATATCTTCTGGCCATGATAAAAATGTGTGTTGCGGCTGCACGTGTACACTTCTGGTGCCTCAGCTCAAAAAAAGCATTGTAGAGATTCAGAAAAGGGCAACCAAAATGACCAAGGGGACGGAGCAACTCCCCTATGTGGAAAGGTTACAACATTTGGGACTTTTTAATTTTAGAGAAAAGGTGAACAACATGAGTGGAATAGGATAGTATATAATTTTGAGGACGATTCCCTCCCCCCTTCCTCTCCCATAATACTAAAACCTGGGGCCATCCATCTATTGAAACTGAACGGTGAAAGTTTTAGGACAGGGTAAAGGAGGACGTTCTTCGCACAACATATACAGTTGCAACCGAAATTATTCAACCCCCATTGCAAATTGGGTTTATTATCAAAATTTCAGCTGTTTGCCATGAGCAAATCAAACAAAAGGAATTGAAAGAGCTCGACGCCATGGATGCTTCAAATAGTTCCCCCCAAATTCAGCTGGAAATACAACTTATATCAATAAAGTGTAAAGAAACCGGCAGTAAGGTAAAGGCGGGTACACATCCTGTTAATAACACCTTCATTGTTGTCTTTGGCTCCTTAGCCCATTATAACCTACAGTATGTTGGGGAAGAAAAGGGTTTGTCCTAGTGCCTGTAGCACCTGTGACTAAAGAAGCCTAAGGCATCTCATGAGGGCAAGGAAATGGGTGCTTGTCAGTGTGGGTATTTGCAGCTTGACAGTCCTGAATGGAAATCCTGTAGTTATCCGTCTGCAGGCTTCAGGGAAATCTGAAGAACCCACAGCAGGCGCCGGTCTGAGCTGCTCTTTCCTTGCTCTAGCAATCCTTGTTGCACTGTAATCACACAATTATTGTGCCATTAAAATGTCATATTCGTAGAAACCCACATAAACAAAGCATTAACAATTGCTGGAAAATTGTAGTCTTTACTGCTAATGACCTGCTCTCCCTCCCACCACCTCCTCCCCCCCTCTTTTTTCCCTGAGCCTTGATTTAAGAGGCAGACGCAGAAGTATGTCTCCAAGCTTAGAGAGTTTCAATTTTTAATGTGCTGTCACAGTGAGAGACTTTCCTTTCCTTTCTTGTTTTTATTTTAAGCCACAGGTGTTTCCAAGGAAGCTACTTAGTGAGCTGGTAAAGGAGGAGGCAGCTGTTACCTGAGTGTGTTCTCAGCTAGGGGAAGATGTCAAATATCTTGTGCAATAAGGGAGAGCTGCTTTGGGGGAAGAGTTGGGTTTCCAGCCTTTATACACAGGAGGCGAAAAATTAAGGCTGTGCACTTTCATCCCCCTGGGTCCCTATCTCTCTGTAAAGAAGGCTTGTCTGAGTAATAATTAACGGAAGAGGGAAACAGGGTCAGAGAGAAAGGAACGGGCCTCAGTCCACCAACTTAATTTCCGATAGAGCAATTTAGCCTCTGCTGTGAATTAATGAAGCCCTTTCCTTTAAACTTCCTGCTTGTCCCCAAGAGGTCCTGTCTAATTGATTCCTCCGGGACTCAGGTGTGCTATTTCACAGCATGTTAGCGCTCTTTCTCAGATGATAGCCCGCGTGATTCTGCACAGTTTGAGGTAGCCCTTTAGTTGTGGTGTTTGGTGGATAGTTCCTTTGGCTAAGCATCCCCATTGCGGATTCTTTTTTTAAAGAGAATATAATGGAAATACCTCGCCGCTGAATTTTTCAGTGAAGAAAATGATCAAATACACGGCCTCTCTGTCCTCAGATGAACTGGGACTGTCACTTTCAGTTGAAGCTTTAGCAGACAGTTTGATTAGTCTAGCTCTGACATACAGTTATTTTGGATCTCCCCGCTTTCCCTGTATATCTGAATGCAGTGTGATCAGTTCAAGGAGCATCTCTACTAACCTTTTTGATTATACATGGGAACAGTCTTACATTGGAAAGCTTCTGCAAGTGCCTTTGAGTTTCCATCTCATAAATTGGACTCAGTTTGTTAGTCTTTGTACGTAATTGCCCTAGCTAGTGCCCCAGACAAAGAAAAAGGTGCTGTCACATCCCCCAGGGGGAATGGGGCAAGGGAGCTTGTGGGGGGGACCTAAAGCCCCATCTGGAGATGAGCAGACAGAGGACTTCATAAGACCTCATCAGACCCCATCAGAGAATCAGGTACCAGGTACCCTGCCTCCTGAGCAGATAGCCTGAGACACCTCCACGGAACCACTTTTCCAATCACTTGATCCCATCTCTTCTTCCTTGCCTGAGATGCCAACTGGTCCTCATCCTCCTGAAGACAAAATGTTAGAGGAGTTCTAGACTTCCATCCAGAGCATGACCCACTCTTCACTCAGCCAATGAAGCTTGAACTCTTGATGGCCTACTCTGCTCTGTAGGGCTCAATTATGCTGTGGTGGTGCTTGGAACAGATCTACCTTGAAACTGTCTGAAGTTCTGCCTTTCTTGCATCCATTTGACTCTTGCCTTTGTTGATGAATCTTTGCTGGCTCTGTTTTGAGTCATCAGCCTGTATTGCGTACTACTATGGCTACTAATGATGATGATATTCATATCTGTATCTATCATCTATCTATCATCTATCTATCATCTATCTATCTATCTATCTATCTATCTATCTATCTATCTATCATCTATCTATCTATCTATCTATCTATCATCTATCTATCTATCTATCTATCATTTATCTATCTATCATTTATCTATCATCTATCTATCTATCTATCTATCTATCTATCTATCTATCATCTATCATCTATCATCTATCTATCTATCATCTATCTATCATCTATCTATGTATCATCTATGTATCATCTATGTATCATCTATCATCTATCATCTAACTAACTATACTATACTATACTATACTATACTATACTATACTATACTATACTAATCTAGGCAATATATGCAAATGGCTTGATCCAAATGCATTGCACACAGTCAAGGAAATGGCACTAATTTCTATATGATTGCCTAGTTTACACGTTACATTTCTCAAGACAAAACTGAGTCTGTTTTCATGCACAAAAAACAATGTATTGTGTATACTGGCTCTTTAACATACAAACAATGTATTGTGTATACTGGCTCTTTAACATAGAGGATGAGCTTTTTTTGAACTGTCATATTGGTTTATCTTGAAAAGAAGGTGGGAGGGCTTTGCAGTCTCCTGTCTGAGGGCTTGCCTTATTGGTATTTGCTGCCAACGGAAGGCACATTTCATATGTATCTGACATGTGTTGTCTTTGCTGACAACATCTGGGGGTGGTGGGTTCAGCAGCATAGCATAACATTACCTGAATGAAAAATATGCTACGGTAATTTAAAGAAGGATTCATTTCCTTCCGTGTCTATGTGTCTGTGTCTGTGTGTAGTTTTGGGGGGGCATTCCCAGTATATGTAAGGTTTGAGATAACACTGCTCTGGTCCATGATTCTTGATAGTTTTCCTGATATGAAACTGTGTGGAAAACACTCCTTATTTATAAGCAGGTACTACACGAAAGCAGAATATTTGCAAGGCAAGTCCCCGCACTCCTTTTTTTAAACAGAAGCTATAGGTATATTATGGAAACCTGATCATGTCTTTCTGCATAAAGTGATGGAAAGTAGTAATTCCATTGGGATGGTCCTTGTCTCTTGGTGGATGTGGGTCTTTTCCAACATGGTTGTGACACAGGTTAGTAGTTGTCCAATGTTAGCCATTTTCCACACAAAAATTGGACACAGCCTGCTTTATGGGTAGTTTTATTCTGCTTGTGGCTTTCAGTGCAATATAACATTGACTCGGAGTAGCGTGGAACTGACACATACAGTTTTATGAGGTATTTTTCTACCTCAAGCGAATTGGGGACCCCAGTGTGGTAAAATGTCCCCAGACAAAGCTGGAAGTCAGACCATTGGGCCACCTATCTCAGTATTGCCTTTTTTGACTGGCAGCAGATTTCTATGATTTCAAGCAGCTGTCTGACTCAGCACCACCTGTAGATGCCGGGCTTTGAACCCGGGATGTTCTGCATGTAAGACAGATGCTCTGTCACTGAGCTACAGCCCTTTCCTTCTATGGGGAGATGAGGATACTGCTGCATTATCTCTCTGAACATTCCCTTACATATTAGTGTTATCTTGGAACATTTCTATTTTTAGTGTTCAAAAACCCCCTCTACTATTTCCCGAAGGATTCTCCAGGGATCAGTTTGTAAGCTGTTACATCTTCTTACATGTGGGATGCCTCAAATCTTTTCAGAGTGGCTTAACATTTTGGTCATTGAACGAATACATTGAACGAAGATATGTGAGTTGCTCTTATTTTATACAGATAACACTTGTTTTTGAAAGGCGTTTTGCTCAGACCACTGTGTCCTTACTGTATGTGTGCCTCAGCTCTGGAAGCCTCATAGTCAGATCAAAGCTTTGCTGGGCTTGGTTGTTAACTTGGAGCTGCGTACCAGCAGGGGCTCTCCCATTCTCTTGGAAGAAAATGGGAGCAGCTCTGGATTGTAATTATCTGGGTGCTTAGCAGAGGGTTGGGGAACTGGTAGACCTCCAGAGGCTGTGGGGTTCCGACTTCCATCAGCCCCAGCTAGCAAGGCCAGTAGTCGGGGGTGATAGGACTTGTCATAGGGTGACAACTTAAGGACCACAGGTTTCCCATTGCTGACTTAACATACCAAGTTCCTCTGCAGCTTCAGGATCAGGACACAAACATAGTGCAAAAGGCCCAAACCACTGGCTTAACTTGGGCTGCATCCAACATGGCCGCTCCATCAGCACAAAGATTCCCACCTGCTCAATGGAACATTCTTCTCCTCTTCCCCTCAATACTCACTAACTCTGTTCTAGGAGTTCCCTAGCCCTCTGGATCATATTTGGGGAGGGCACAAAGCATGCATGGGGAGAAAAGACAGGTGCAAGCAGAAAACCTTTGCTGACAGGACACGTTAGTTGAATACCACCCAGTGCCTGTTAATGATACCTAAAGTCTGAACTTTGAGACTGAGGAGGGGAGGATCTTTTAATAGCTGGTGAGACTGATTAGCTATTTCCCCCCATGAGATGGGGAAGGATTTGTCCCCCTCCCTCTGCTGGAAGGGCTCTCATTCTCTCAAATTCTTTATTAACTCACTGTTT
Source organism: Podarcis vaucheri (assembly GCF_965113315.1). NCBI lineage: Eukaryota > Metazoa > Chordata > Lepidosauria > Squamata > Lacertidae > Podarcis > Podarcis vaucheri. The sequence goes on from NC_138761.1 coordinate 34,345,451, forward strand.
TATATAATTAATACTGGTCATTAAGCTGCAGCATTGAAAGAAAAATGGCCTAATTTCTGAGAGAGAGAGAGGGAAAAAAAATCAAATTTATTACCAGTACACGAGAGAAAATGAATATGAGGCACACAGAGAGGAGCTGTGTGGAAGACAAATAGAAAGGCAAGTAGAGTATTGACTTGATCCTTCTCGGGTGCATGCTAATTTGGAACCTAAAGTGAGTTAGATCATAATAAATTAAATTTAGATTTCGGCACATCAGTTAAATAAGTCCCCAGATAGAATTCTACTTGAGAGGAAGAAGAGATAATGCATGGTGGAAATGTTATAATGAAGATCTTATCCAATAATCCATAACTGATGTTTCGTCCTGGGTGAACGAAGGGGTTTTCCTGCTTCAGTGTTTAATTCCCGTACCTCTCCTTTATCAGTAATCAAGGAACAGGTAAGTTATCAGTTGGCTTGAATGACAATTACTCATTCAAGCCGGTCGTAAAATTGTAGGGCTATGGAATGAGTGGAAAGTCCTCTCACCCAGCTCCTTTACTGAGGCAAGTTCTTCCGTTTCAAAGCATGCCTTCTTAGCAATTAGTCCATATGTCACCTTGAGAGGACAGGCAATGAGCTGAAATTCACTACTAGGAAAGTCAGTTGTGGCAATTTGTCTTGGACTGCGCCATTGAGATTGCTGTTAGAAAGGAGTCACATGTGTGGGTGTGTGGCAAGCACTGAGATGCTTTGACTAGAACAAATCTTCCAGAAATGCTGGTTTGGTTGGCCCAGGAAATACAACTTCATTCTTTTGTTAAATTTGTATCCTGCCTTTCCACCAAGTTACGCTCAAGGCAGTCAACAGCAATAAAATATAAACCAAAAACAACAACAGGTAAAATACCTATAACCAAACACTGCATACAATTCAGCCAGACTTAAGCACTTTAAAGGTAAAGGACCTAGGCTCCATTTATTTCAATGGATGGGAGCTCAGCAGATGCCTGCCTTTGGCAGTGAAATAAATGGAAGCTTTATGGTGCTTATGAGCTGGATTGTGCCCATTTCATGGGCTGGAGCCCACCCGTTTAAAAAGAAGTGTTTTATTTTGGCAGTCTGAAAAAGAAAGGATTCTGAGGACTGTCGTCAAACCTTATAAATCTTGGGACCTTAAGTGATTCTAGGATTCACTGGATGTAACTTCTCCTGATCTTTTACTGCATTGATAAATCATGTTTTACAAGATGCCTTAAAAAAACATCAACTGTATTGATTGCACGATATATTGGACTCCTACCAAAAGCTTGCAAACACATTTCATATATCCTCCTGCTTGAAAATAGCCTGATGGGCTGGAGTGGTCTTAAGAATGAATGGCTTTCAGAACCTCCTCCAATGCTTTATATCTTCAAATCCTCAGCTGTTGTTCAAAATGCAAGGCTTCTTTTCCTCTGTGGCTCTAGCTAGGGCAGCTAGGGAAGGTATAAGCAATGAAGAAATGAGTAAAAATGACATTGTGAGTGTCCATATTTATTTGCCCTGTCAAATGTGCTCCATCTACAAGTCAAAAGATTATTTCTTCAATTGCTGGAAACTGCAAACATGCTCTGGGATGCGAGACTTAGTCAGGGCTTCCCTGACTTTTGCAGAATTGCTGGCAATAAAGTTACACAACCAAGCTGCAGAACTGACTGGCTCCAGGTTTTAGGGGGGACCCTTCTTGCAGGGGCCACTGGCACTGGGAGGCACCACCACCAGATTACTTATGGGTGGGCAACTGTCCGTGATGGTGGAGCAGCAGAGATGCTAAGTAGACCTGTAAATGCCCCCCCCCCAAAAAAAATCCAAAGGGATGTTGAGCTACGTGGATCTTTGGTCTGATCCAGCAGGATCCCTCTGCTCTTATGGTCCCAGCTACTTCTACCTCATCAACCAATTGGTTCTTGTTCTTGAAGATCATGTCCAGGACAGCTGAGTCCCACCTTCTGGAATATGAAATTGTCAGCAAGGCAGGGCAAGAATGCCATTACACTGTTGTAGAAGCTGGGTCCCACCCCCACTCTCTGCCCAGTGGTAGCAAGATTCAAGGAGGTTCTAGGCACTCACCCAGGGTCTGTGTTCCTATGGAGAATTGAGACAGAGTAGAGACTGACGTAGCTTTAGGAAACACGGTTTATTCGCCTATTTACCCCTTCAGTCTGCATGGAGGGAGTCCAGATTTTACAGTGTGGTCACTTGAAGAGTCCAAGGCATCTCTCCTCTCCCTTCTTCCCAGCACAACAGCTAAAGACTCTCTTTTCCTGTCACTTCATACCCAGTTACCTTGGCAACCTTCTGTCTGCCCAAGCCCAAGATTCCTCTTAGATGGGCCATCAACACCTTTTGTCATGTTAAGGACTCTATCCCAGCTGAGGCCCTGACTCAGAAAGGAAGCTTAGCCTGTATTTTTCCACTGACCTCCAATCTTCCCTTCAAAACTAACAATGAAACATATGTTGTAGATACTTTCCCACATTTATTATGCCATTTTTGTGATATAGAAATGACATGAGAAAACTTGGTATACTTATTTCTTTAACATCATTCTTGTTTATAAAACCCAATAAAAAATAAAAAATCCAAATAATAAAAATCCTACCATTATTAATTTCTGGGGTTTAGGGGGCTCCCCCAAATCCATAACAATACTTTTCATTGGTTCAGTTAGGTAGCCATGTTGGTCTATATATATAAATATATAAAATAAAATTGTCCAGTAGCACCTTAGAGAAGAAGTGTGCATGCACACGAAAGCTCATACCAAGAACAAACTTAGTTGGTCTCTAAGGTGCTACTGGACAATTTTATATATCTATATCTATCTATCTATATCTATATATCAATTTATTTGTATATCTATAGATATAATACTTTTCATTGTTAGCAGAGTTTGTCTTCCAACATATATCAGAGAAATTGAGGTGTCCCATTATTGCTATGTCCTCTTTGAAATTTGTTGATCAGATCTAGGGATTCTAGGTGGACTTTCTTTAACACATTTGAAGCTGGATTTAAAACAAGAAGAGAACTTTCAAAAAGTTACTAGTTTGCTGGGGAGCACAAGTAGGGAGAATGCTGTCAGGCTCATGTCCTGGCCTGCCATGGTCTTCCCTTAGGCACCTGGTTGGTGAATGGCAGACCAGGAAGCTAGATGAAACTTACTTTGGTGTGATCCAGCCGGTTTTGGCTGATGAGATGTGGAAAACAGCACATTGGTTGTCAGAGCTTTCTAAGCATATGCAGAAACTAAAGGATATAGGCGAGAAATAGGAGATTCAAAGCCTAACAAGGAGATGATGAAGAAGAACGCAAGCTGCACTCTAAAGAAAGACTACAGATGGCAAATACGCAAGGGACAGAGCATTCCAGGTTTTAAAAGAAAAGTAAACAATTTAAATGGGATTCGGAAGATAAAGGCGAGGCAGCAGAATTCTGAACAGAAACGTTAAAGGCTTAAGGTGGGAGAGAAAAGGACTGGAAAACACAACATTACTAATCCAGCTGAGACACAACTAAAGCCCTACCTAGTATTCTAGCAGTGTAAGTTGAACAAAACAGATTTTTGCAGTATTAAAGGGTGGGTATAGCAAGATCTGTCAATAGCGTTGATTGGTTGAGAAAGTTGAGCATAAGATGCCAAGGTGAAAAGATTGAATGTAAAGCATAAGTCAGGGGCACAAGAGCCTTTGGGGAGGGGATGCAGCTTGGTGGTGGATGGAGAAGAGCCCAGGTTCAATTCCTGGCATCTCCAGGGAGAGATAGGAGAGACGCTTGTCTGAAATGCTGGATAGCTGCTGCTAGATAGGGCTCGTCCACATTTCCACGTGTGTCGTGCCTAGAAAGCAGGGGTCTGAGAGGTTTTCCGTTTGCCCTGGGGAAAACCTGCTCTTTAGTGCTGAATCAAAACAAATGTCAATCAGCGGAAATCTGGATTGAAGTTTGGTCTGACTTGGCAGTAAAGAGTGAGATTTCCTGTGGGAAAGCAGGATGACGAGTAGAAATGTGGATGAGCCCTTAGTGTATACAATACTGAGCTAGACAGGGCACTATAAGGCTGCTTCCTTTGTTCCTGATTTTATAAGTAATAAGCAAAGGACCACGGAGCAATGCACACACAGAGAGGACCGCTATGCATGAATACTCTGTGGCTGAAACCCCAAGCCCACGTACCTGGGAGTGAGCACAGTCAGACTTAAAGGTAAAGGGACCCCTGACCATTAGGTCCAGTCACGACCGACTCTGGGGTTGCAGCGCTCATCTCGCTTTATTGGCCTAGGGAGCCGGCGTACAGCTTCCAGGTCATGTGGCCAGCATGACTAAGCCGCTTCTGGCGAACCAGAGCAGCGCACGGAAACGCCGTTTACCTTCCCGCTGGAGTGGTACCTATTTATCTACTTGCATTTTAACAAGCTTTCGAACAGCTAGGTTGGCAGGAGCAGGGACCGAGCAACAGGAGCTCACCCCGTCATGGGGATTTGAACCGCCGACCTTCTGATCAGCAAGTCCTAGGCTCTGTTTTTTAACCCATAGTGCCACCCGCGTCCCTCACAGTCAGACTTACTTTTGAGCAAACATCTATGAGACTGTGCTGCAGGAGCAAGCAGAAGGTTGGATTCCTTTTCTCTTGCAGCGGCAAGAAGCATTTGGATTAATGGTAGTTTAGAGAAGAAAAAAAAGAGGTGGTTAGACACATTGGTCACAACCACTGCCATTCCCCATCATGCATACCTCATTGAATTGGATGCAGGTTACAACTGAAAAGAATTGCATGGCTTCCATTCATTTCCGTGTGACTTGCACAGGCAACATTATAGGTGGATCATGGTTTAAATAAATAATCAGCATTGCTTTGGTGGAATTTAATGAAGCATGCTGCACAAATGTATTGGATTTTTTTTATTAAAGGAGTCAAAAGTCTGCAAGCATGTAGATAAGAGTGATCTTGTATAAATTTAAATGTCCAGAAGGGCTTTGATGTAGCCCCTCACTTAGGTGCTTGAGAAAAGATGTCTCATCGCTGTAATAGGAGCTAGCCATTTGGTGCTTGCCTATGACTCCTTTATAGCCAACGTGAAATGTAATATTAAACATTACAGGGGTACTTTGGACCAGTCCAATGTGTAAAGCTGATGAAGGGGACATGGGCCATTCATTTGTCAGAGGCATCATTCCCCCTCCTCCCCTACCTATTATTACATTAAAATGTGCTGTCAGATGTGAATAAAATCAATTATGGGGTAAAATTGCCTGTTTCGAAAGCCTCATTTTGTGCTGTTAGCAGCCAAAAGGGACTTGGATACTGACTTAACAATAAAAAAGAGAGATCAATTATTGGATAAGATCACACATCCCCCCCTCCCGGTGTTGGAACAATTGTACAAGTTTTGAATCTCTCTGTACTACACACAGGTTGAGATCAAAGAGGCTGTGCTTCTGTAATGATGTGATTTTATCAGGGCCCCATTGTGTTGGCTTCCACAATGCAGGGACAAAGCCATTGTGTGCAGCTGAGCGAAAGGACAGGTTGACTCTTCAGCACGTGAGGGTATGGCGAGGAGAGCATGGCGGGGATGGTTTGGGCTGTGGCTTGGGCAAGGGGTGCAGGCAGATGCTGCAATTGAAGCTGTGTTCTGTTAACACAGGCCTCTACCACCTCGTTCAGCTACAAGGGAGATCACGCCTTAAAGAGGGATAAGTGGTACCTCGGGTTATGAACTTAATTCGTTCCGGAGGTCCATTCTTAACCCGAAACCGTTCTAAACCTGAGGTGTGCTGTGCTGTGTATAGATTGAAATATAATTAAAATGTAAATACAGTACACGTCACCCTAGTGGGGAAGACTGTTCCTTGATGAGCTTAGTGTGCTGCCCATGTGCTAAGTACTGATGGGCCACTTCAAGGCCCCTGCTGCTCTCCCTTCTGACAGTTCTTCATCTTTAAGTTGGACCAGACAGCCCTTCAAATAAAACTCTGTCCTGTGAAGTCTGAAGGCTGTCCAAATGCTGCACAACTGGAGACATATTCAGCAGCAGGGGAAAGACTTTAGCTCAGTGGCAGAGGATTCACTTTCCATGCTGACAACAAAGGCATGACAATTCAGTTGCAGTGCTTCTTGTTCTGATGAGCATCCATGTTTGTACATGAACAGGGCTCTGACATCGACTGGGATGACCTCTGGAATCAGTTTGAAGAACGAAAGTACCTGACTGCCCGGAAATGGAAGGGAGGAGAGGACCCGTATCGACTATATGCCTTCAACCAGCGGGAGAGTGAGAGGATACCCAGTGACCGTGGCATACGAGACACAAGACACCACAGGTTCCATATTCCTTCTTCTCTCTCTCTCTCTTTTCCAGTTGCATATCAGAAAACACAGTTACCACACACATGCTCCTGCAAAAGGACTTGACCGTTCCTGAATTGTGTTACCGGGGAGTACACCCTAGGTCTGATGGTCTGTAGAGGCATAGGTCAGGGGCTGCATCCAACCATGTCATCCTGTTCTGCTCTCTATCCTTTCCTTGCATGTCTCCCCCTCAAAAGAAATCTGCTCTGGAAATATGGGTGAACCTCCAGAACAGATTTAGGAGCTGTACAGGGATTCAGCAGAGCGAGGAGGCAGGTGGAGTTGTGTTGCCCAAGTGTTGCACAAATAAGGACATATTCATTGGCTACAACCTCATGTTATTATTTAGTCTAAAGAGGAATCAATGGGCTCTCACTTTTTTTGTATATCGCTTTTGTGATGCCAAGAATGCTTTATAGACATTATTAGGGTGGGGCGATATATCATTATATTGTCCAAAACCAGTTTGAAGTCCCTAATATGATATCGGTTTCATAATTTCTGACCTGGCAATATATCACGAATCATGGGGGTGGGTGCTATGCAAAAATCACGATGCGAGAAGAACCGTCAAGCCGGCCATTGCTTCATCTCAGTTTGCTACTGAAAGCTCACAGAGTAACAATATATGGTGAGCATCTCAGCACTAAATCCGGTCTAGGGTGGCCACATAAAAGTGTCACCAAACAGGGGGAAATGCACCAGGAAAACATGCATGCATTTTGCATGTGATGTATATAGGTTGAAATTTAATTACTGTAATTTAAATGTAAATACAGTACACCTCACCCTAGTGGGGAAGACTGTTCCTTGATGAGCTTAGTGTGCTGTCCAGGTGCTAAGTGCTGATGGGCCACTTCAAGGTCCCTGCTGCTCTCCCTTCTGACAATTCTTCATCTTTAAGGTAGACCAGGCAGCCCTTCAGATAAAACTCTATCCTGTAAAGTCTGAAGGCTGTCCAAACGCTGTATGACTGGAAACGTATTCAGCTGCAGGGGAAAGACTTTAGCTCAGTGGCAGAGGATTCGCTTTCCATGCACAAGGTCCCAGGTTCAGTTCCTCAGCATCTCCAGGTAGAGCTGCAATAAGCCCCTGCCTGAAGCTTTGCAGAGCTGCTGCCAATCAGTGCAGACTATACTGAACTCACTGGACCATTGTTCAGTATAAGGCAGCTTTCTGTGTTCACATCTCGAGCAGCCTGGAAGAGCCATCTGGAAGGAAGCAAAGGGTAGATCAATCCAAGTCTAAAGTTGACAAGAAATGCTTCTGTCCTCTCCAGAAAAACCATAAGCTTCTCCTCTAGTAGGAGAGTCTGAGTAAAATTTTTTATTGAGCGATTCCCCTATTGGCCTAGTACCAGAAGAGGCACAGGGAGAACCGCCAGACTGTCATCTTGCCACAGATCTGGGTTTAAGACACAGCCCTTAAATTAAATCTTGGATGCTGACTAGAAAATCCTTAAATTCAGTTTCCATGTGAAAACTTTCCTCCCCCCAGCCCATGTGAATATTATGGTAGGAGCCAATCTATACTAGATAATGTTGTGTTGATGCTTAAGTGAAAGCGCTGCTGAGATTCTCATTTGTTTGCAGACTATAGCCAGATGCTCTTTCCCTCGGAGGGAAGTTGACAGCCCTGATGGGTGTCGGTTAATAGCTAAGCAGAGAGCATGTCATTCCTGGAGAGAAATAACAAATGGAATATTCACCAGCTGCCCCATTGAAGATGGAAGTAGATGTAAATTGGCTGTCATTTCATCCCATCCCTTGGTCCAGATTCTGTACACCAGGGCACTGAGTTTCTGTTTGTGATTAGGGGTGTATATCAGGAATATAAGAAGAGCCACAGATGGTCCATCTAGTCTGGCATCCTGTTCTCACCGTGGCCAACCAGATGCCCATGGGAAGTTCAAAAAAGGGACCTGAATGCAATAGCACTCTCCCATCAATTCTCATTGATGGAGCTAGAGATGGCACAGAACGTAGATGTAGCATGGGCTAATTATATTTCCCCTCCTGATTCCTTCATGCAGTAATTGGGTTCTGGTTTATTGAAGATGTCAGGAGGATGCAGCATTAGCTAAGTACCTGAGCAAGCACATGAATTTAAAACAACAACAACAACAGCAGGTGTCCGGACTGGCCAAGGGAGCGAGTGGGGAGCTCAGTTAGCAAGGAGGGGAAGGGAATTGCTCCCAGTGGGAGATACAGCCTGTCACTGGCCAGCTGCTTGGGGAGATTCAGCAGCTACCCTCTGGCACCGCAGTGCACTTTGTGGAACAGGCTGCGGCAATGAGTCTCATTGGGAGGAGAGGCCAGGGACAGCGCATCTGATTGCCCAGAGCTGCCTGGTGGGCTAATGGAAACTGTCAAGCAGCAGTGGCTTGGGAAGCAGGGAGAATTTCATCCTCTAATCTTTTGGAGATTGTTAGTGGCGGGTCTCCCTCACAGGCATTGATGGAGTGAGCGTGCAAAACTCTATCTGAGGTTTGACATTAATGGCATTGATCAGGTACGATGTCCCAGCTGTATTTACCCAAATGCCATCTGCCTGGGATTCAGGCGTTGCTGTTGGGTAGCTCTGTGGGCTTCAGAGAGCACTCGCCTTCCTTTCCATATGCTTTAGCCCCCGTGGCAAGTGGATGAACTACTCACAGGAGCACAGGAAACTGCCTTATACCAAATCAGACTCTGGGTGCGTCTAGCTCAGTATTGCCTGGAGATACTAGGGATTGATCCTGGTATGTTCTTGCATTCAGAGCAGGTGCTCTGACTCTGAACTATGGACCTTCTCCAGTTCTCCCTGGTAGTCTTCTTTCTTTATTAAATTCAGCAGACACTCTCCTTTGCAGGAGCTCTGAAGTGGTGATTGCCTCTGGTTCAGGTTGGGACCTCAAAGCCCCAAGCTCCATAAAAAGAAGTTGGGGCTGCCCTCTCTCTAGCACACCCTTATCAGTGTAGGCCCTAGAATGTGCCCTCTAACAAGTTCCTTACTTACCATATCAGCAGTGCTATTTTTCTAGAAAAAGAGGTGCTGGAATTCACCATGAACACCTCCCTTGTTCTTTTAGAATGGCAATGGCACCCACCTGAAAGGTGCCAGAACTGAGTTCTGCCTCGAAAAAAAAGTCCTGCATATAAGATTGATTTTTATGTGCTTAGTGTAGGCTAGATTGTTCCCATTGGTAGAAACTAGAGAGTTCAGAAGTTAGTGGTCAAGTTCACAGGGTATCTCCGGAAAATATTTCTCATGCATCTCCCAAGTTGAAGATAATGAATGGATTGCACAACTCACATTCAGTTCAATAAGGCTTTTGTCTTTGACACATCCCTTTATTGGAGGTGCTTGGAAAAGTAAGAAGCGTTTGTGTGTGTACATGTAAGTTGGGGACGCGGGTGGCGCTGTGGGTTAAACCACAGAGCCTAGGGCTTGCTGATCAGAAGGTCGTTGGTTCGAATCCCCGCAATGGGGTGAGCTCCCATTGCTCGGTCCCAGCTCCTGCCAACCTAGCAGTTCAAAAGCACATCAAAGTGCAAGTAGATAAATAGGTACCGCTGTGGTGGGAAGGTAAACGGCTGCTCTGGTTTGCCAGAAGTGGCTTAGTCATGCTGGCCACATGACCCGGAAGCTGTATGCTGGCTCCCTCGGCCAGTAAAGCGAGATGAGTGCCGCAACCCCAGAGTCGGTCATGACTGGACCTAATGGTCAGGGGCCCCTTTACCTTTTACATGTAAGTTACCGGCAGCTAGCAACATAGGAGACCCCCCCCCCCAAAGCCCTTGCTGTTGTAATCTTTCCGAATAATTTTTTATCAACTGCTTCTAAGAGAAGCAAACCAGTGTTAGATCAAGAGATGAAAGGTTCTTTCCCGGATTAGCAACTGGATGAAAAGATGGTACGTGTGTGCAAGTGATCCATTTTAGACAAATATGTGAAAGAGATAAACATCAAGTTGCCCTCATGCTCTTTGTTGGAAACAGAATCATTGCACAGCTTATTCGTTATGACTGGAAAGCAACCCAGACAGCCAGGTGGCAAAATTCACCAATGACCCAGAATATGACATAATTGTCCACAGCAGACTGTGAGGTTGCGAAAGGATTTCATAGCCCTGGAAAGAGTGATCATTGCAATGGCAGATAAAATTAAATGTGGATAAACATGGTGGGTCTCAATAATTTAAACTGATGGGGCTCTAAATTAGCTGCTGTCTTGCAGGAATTGCTAAGTCTGGGTCTTGAGTCTACTGCGGCCAGCTTGCTGAATAAATCAGCTCGTGGCAATTCAGCTGTCAGAATGAAAGGATACATTAGGAAAAGAATAATAAAGCAAATCTCTTTGGTAAACCTGTACCTTCAGTGCTAGGATGGTAGCTGAAGGCAATCCACCAGGCCTTGTTTCTGTGCACACTTCCACTAATTCCAGTGTTTGGTGAACAGGGAAGGCTAATGGAAGCTCTAGTAAAATGACTTCAAATTGCACAGCAGCATAACTTAGTGGGTTGTACTCTGGTAACCTCTAGACTGTAAAACTGGATAGTGTGTGTGTGTGTGTGTGTGTGTGTGTGTGTGTGTATTGTATTATATTATATATCTCTATCTAGCCAAGAGTGAGAATAGCATTTCTAAGATGATACTCCGTCTATAAATAAAGTAAATCTTCCAGCTGCAAGTGGAATTGTTTAACATTGGTCTATAAAATGGTGTATGAAAAATGGAAAACAAAGCACATGAAGGTAGAATGTCTTTTAGAGGAAATAAGTGTAAGATTTATTGAATTTGATCTTCTTGGAGCAGTAATGGAAATCACACAGTTTCAGTCAATGAGTGTCTGAAAAACCCTGACTTGGAAGGAGGCAGATTAAATGACCTAATAGGTCATTTCCATTTTGCATTTCAATGATTCTTTGTTTTCATTTTGTTTGGGGCAACTGCCCCACCTGCAGCTCATTGATGAAAACAAAAAGATGTCAGTAATATTCCCTCCATTTTCTCCATTTCCAAATCCTTGGAAAATGGGAATGTTCTCACGACATGTTCACCCAGCATAATGGCAGGAGGAACATTAAAAAAATGCCTTTTTAAAAAGCTTGCTGTGATCATGCATTGAAATTCATGCATTTATAGAGTCAGGCAAGAAACATGATGATTGGACCCTTTCAATAAGATTATCACTGTGTCAATGGGTAGAGAAGTAGCTAAAAGGTATTTTGAGTGCTGGGAACATGCAAAATAAGAAATGCAGGGCAATCACAGTATAAGTGTGCACTGAAGTTCTGTGATAATATAACGGGATCTGGGAAAATCTGGAAATAGAAATTCTTATGAGAGTGGAGCCCTTAGACCCTGCCAAGTTTCCTGCTTTGTCCCCCAAGTTTTTGGTGGGATATTGCAGGTGCAACATTGCAAGGAAGGAAGCCAAGATGATGTTTTGTGGAACAATTATGGAAGCTGTGCTTTGCTTATATACTTGTAGATAATAGCTGCAATGGAGTGGAAATATGGTAGGTAGCAGCAGTAGTCAGTTGTTACTTTTCTGTAATCCTCAGCTGCAGCAACTAACATCTTTGGTGTAGAAATCTAATATAAATAAATGAATTTACTTCTACTTTGTGGCCAGTAATAATATCAACCTTTAGATGAGTCTTAAACTTATCTTAACACAACAATAGTTTGTTTTGGAATGGGACAACGACCTGTAGGAAAATTATGTGCACAACCCACATCACCAATAAGAGCCATACCACTGATACCAGAACTACTTAAAAACAAGTGAACATATTAGGTCAATATATTCCTCCACACTCAATTCCATTTCTTCATGGGGACTTCTTGTCACCAATCCTTTGTTCACCTTTTCCTAAAAGTACAAGACCTCTTTCTCAGATCTAATAATAAAACAGTGTTGCTATTACTATTCTTCATAAACAGAGAAACGATCGCATCCCACTATCTTTTCGATTCTCTTCTCATAAATACATACATACTAGCAAAAGCAATAATAAACTTGGAGCCAAAATTGCACTGTAAATCATCTCCTGCCTGCCCCATGTGTTTTTTTGTGTTTGTGTGTGCGTGTGCAATATCTGGAATAAAGTCATACACTCCAGCTTGGCAGGCTAGAAATGTAACAGTGAGTGGGATGAATTGCCCACAGCCAAAATAATTCTTCCTGATTGCTTTTGGGTCTCTGCCATCTGCAGCAGACACCTCCCAACGAGTTGAGGCATGCCAGTGTTCCATGGCTTTGTGGCTCCATATGCTAGCCCTGCTGACCTCCACCTTCCAAATGCTCCATTGGTTTTATAGATATACAGTAGCTGCCACTATTGCTAGTTTCTGCTGGTGACATGCTGGTTTTGGCTCAGCAGTTGTTATAAACAAGGGAGAAGTGCAAAAAAGATGGAAAGGGAAACCAAACAGGGGAGGAAATGGGGAAATCTGAATATTTCAAGGAGTGCAGTTCAAAAAAATGATATTTTAAAATTATTCATAGTTTTGATAGCACTCTGCAGTTTATATGAACAGATGGCAGTGCCTTATAATGAGAGCCATTGATTCATCTAGGTTAGTATCATCTACTCTGACTGGTAGTGTCATGATTTCACGAAGAGATGTTCCACAGGTCTACTAGATCCTTTAGCAGAGAATAAACTGGGGATGGAGGAGAATTTAACTGATTCTCTCTATTAAAATGGGAGCAAACCTAATTCACATCTCCTAGACTTTTATGTCGTAAGCAGGCAGTTATCAAGCAGATAGCACATTTTGGCAAATTTTGCAGTGCAGTTTCATTTCAAGAAATGCACACGACATGCAAATTGTGTGTGTTCAAAAATAATGTCTTTTAGGAGAAAGTGCCTACAAATGGCATACATAATGTGTTTTTTTAAGGAACAATGGATACAACTTAAATGTTGACTTTAACTTGTCATATCTGCAGAAAATGAAGGGAATGGATTTATGGTTGAATGCCTGTGAAAGTGACAAATAAAATAGGCTGATCTGTCCATCCCTAGATTGAACCCAGGACCAAAGCATGTTCCCCATGGGAGAGCTAGTAGCGCCTTCTCTTGTTAAAGATGGGATTGCTTCTTCAGGATTTGAATTGGGGACTCATCACATCCAAATCATTCCTTGATAGAGATGATAGAGATTCTGGAAATCAAGACTTATAAGGAACAGTTGATGGAATCGGATGTGTTTAGCCTGGCACAAGCTGGATAGCTCAGTTGTTTAGAGCATGGTGCTGATAATGCCAAGGTTGCAGGTTTGATCTCCACATGGGGCAGCTGCATATTCCGCATTGCAGGGGGTTGGACTACATGATACTCAGAGTCCCTTTCAGGATTTGAATTGGGGACTCATCACATCCAAATCATTCCTTCATTTCAAAAGTCTGTCATCAAATAACCCTTACCCTGGTCTTCCTTTGAACAAGTATGTGAGAACACTAGGCCATTTTAAGGCCCATTTATACAGAGAATGGACTGTAGCAAATTGTTTTTTGTAGCCTGCTAGTCTTGATCTGTGACCTGAACTCAAATATTTGAAGCCTGGCTCAAATGCTAAGTAGTAGAGATAGATTAGTGAATTCACAGTATGAACCTATTTCAGAGCCAGGCGACTGTAATTCATTGATAAGAGCCCAATTCTTTGCAGGTAAAAGACTCCAGGTACAATCTCTGGCATCTCCAGTTGAAAGGATCAGATAGCAGGTGATGGGAAAGACCTATCAGGACCTTGGACAGCTACTGCCAGAATCGCGGATACTAGGCTAGGAGGACAGACAAATTGTCTTACCATGATAATGCAGCTTCCTGTTTTTGGTACTTTTTCTGATCACAAGCAGAAGTGGAAGCCAGCAAAAAAAAAAGGCAAAGAGGAGATAAGTGGCAAGTACTGAGAGGAAAGTGGCAAGTGTTTCTAGTTCCGGTTTCTAGTTCGCCAACACAATATCCAGGCTGATCTCAGTAAGGCTGT